>NW_020954723.1:8916044-9156389 GCF_900497805.2 Vombatus ursinus
TCTCTCTCTCTCTCTCTCTCTCTCTCTCTCTCTCTTTCTCTCTCTCTCTCTCATAGGCTTTATAGAGTTAATTTCACTCTTAGTGTTTTCATCCCCTGGCACTTAGCACAGCACCTAGCAAATAATAGTACCAGACAATTATTAAGTATTGGTGGATAACTAATTTCTCTTGGCAATGTATACACTAAGCACTCCAGATGAAGTGTATGATAGCTCTTTAAATATTTGAAAAAAGGAGAGGTATCTTGCCTAAGTCTCCAACTAAGTAGAACTGATTGGTGACTGAAAGAATTGATTTCATTGGCCAAGAACTCCAGTAATATCTATTGCCAGCTAGTGGTGCAGTGGATGAAGCCCTGGGCCTGGAGTCAGGAAGACCTGAGTTCAAATCCAGTCTCAGACACTTACTAGCTGTGTGACCTGGGACAAGCCACTTAACCCTTTATTTGCTTCAGTTTTGTCATCTGTAAAATGTGGATAATAATAGCACTTATCTATTAAGGTTATGAGGATTAAATGAGTTAATGCTTTTAAAACATTTAGCATAGCTCCTGGCACATAGCAGGTACTATATAAATGCTATTATTATTATCGTTGTTATGAAGAATAAAAAAAAATTACAAAATAGTCCTTTAAGTGAATGGCAGTAACTACTGTCCCATATGCTTACTTTGTGATCTCTATCAAAATTTCTATGATCTGCATATTCATTGAGGATACAAAGGCAAAATAATCTATGACAGACTTTTAAATGCTTGCAGGTGGCTATGATGTCCCCTTAAAGTTTTTTTTTCCTTTGCTAAGATAAACACCTCTCATTTCAGCTTGTCATAGTACCTCCATAATTAGACATAATTCTTTTGCAATATTCAGCCTCAGACACTTACTAGCTATGTGACCCTGGGCAAGTCACTTAATCCTTTTTGCCTCAATTTTCTCATCTATACAATGAACTGGAGAAAGAAATGACAAACCACTCCAATATCCTTGACAAGAAAACTCCAAATATGGTCACAAAGAGTTGGACATGGCTGAAACAATTGAACAACAACAGCAGAAGTGTTTTAACCAAGGCAGAGTACTAGAAGACTGCAAACAACTTCCCTTGATCTGGATACTATGCTTTTTTTAGTCCAGCATAAGAGGACAAGGGCTTGCTTGACCTTCCTATCATGTTGGACTCATGTATTTTGAGCTTGCAGTCCTCCAAAAGCACTAGGTCAGTTGTCTAACTTTATCTCCCCTGTCCTCTCTTATTCTTTTTATAGTGCTGGGCTTTATATTTTTCTCAATTATGGAATTAGATTTCCTGATGAGTTGGTAGAAATTCCAGATAAACAGATTCTGAGAAGAAAAGCCTGCTCATCTTGTAAAGGGAGACTGAAAGAGCTAAGCAATAGTTCAGATGAAGATGAAATTGAATTTTGGTACTCACCAGAGATTCAGCCAAGTGTCCCTTAGCAAGAGAGGAATGTCTTAATAAAGATGATGTGGAAGGATCAAACCCTGAGGCAGTCTCTTTCTAATATAATAGCCCAGGAGTAGAAGAAATTCACAGAAGTCTCTGCCATCTAACTTGAACATTTGAAAGCTCATTATTGAGACTATAGGAGTTTGATAGTCAATGAAGGTCAATGCAAAATGCAATGGTGTTTGTCAGGGATCAGACTCACCTATGATATACATCAGAAAAAAAATGGAGTAAGGTTTACTCTTATAGCCAGATGAAATTAATTGAAGAAGTAAATAGAATGGGTGCTTCGTATTAAGATGAAATAAATGTAATGTGTTTCATTATACAATTAATTATTCCAATTGAACTATGTTTTCTCACTGTGAATGCAGTGCTAATATATATACCAGTACACAGTATTTAGCATTCACTATTGATATGTGCTCCTCTGACAATATTATTTCTATATATTCATGGGCTATATTATTATATATGACCTATACAGTTGATTATTATATGTGACTCTATCATGTATGAGTGATTTTATACTATTAATGCCATGTGTGAATTATAATGCAACTTGAACTGAAACTATGTTAACTATGTGAACTATGTGAAATGCTAATATCCGTGTGCTTTTTTCATGCCCACAAATACACTTATTTCTCCCAAATGATTTATAGGTACTACAGATATTTTTATGATAGGGAATATGTAAGGCTGTGCACCTTTCAGACTTTGGCAAATGTGAAGGATGTAAGGACGAGGAGGAGAAACAATGAAATGTAAAGGTGAACCCCTTTCATATTTTAGTGAATTATTTTGTATCTTGTAAGGAATGTGAAGCTTTCAATATCTCCTTTGCATATGAAAATCCGTGAAAATAGGATAAGGAAGACTTCAAAGAGGATGGGAAAAGTTTTTCTTTAGAGGGTTTTTTTTTTGGAGGGAGGGTAGGTTTCTTTAAAAGTATTTCCTAACTTCTTTTTCATTTCTTAAACATGCATATAATTCTCTCTCATTATGAGAGATTACTGTGGCTCAAAATCTATTTCAATAATCAAAGAGCAATTTCAGCAAATTCAGGGCCCTGTGTCTTAACAATAAAAAGTCAACTGACTTTGAAGTCTTGTAATTTCTAAGTGATTTTTATGACTCTTTATCAAAAACTGAAATGAAAGAATTCACACAATTATGGCTGATCTTACATTACTTCTCTTCTCTGCCATATCCTTAGCTTCATAAAGCACACTCAGCATTGCTTTTTACAGCCCATTTAACAGAAAATAAAGCTTAAGAACCAGAGAAAGAGAGAGACAGAAAGAGACAGAGAGAGAGAGAGGAAAGAGAGATAAAGAAAGAAAAAGGAAGGAAGGAAGGAAGGAAGGAAGGAAGGAAGCAAGAAAGAAAAGGCATTGTGCTCAATAAGACATATGGAAATCAATGGCAGATGACTCTTGGGTTACAGTGAACAGATTATTGGAAATTATTGAATGATTAAAGAGTATACATATAAGAACCAACCACTCCTGATGCCTTTAAATTAGTTGATTGATGAAACATTCCACATGGTTTTGAACTTTTTCAATCAGTTGTGCTAATTATTTTCCTCTTGAAAATTTGTTTTTTTCTGTATTTTATATTTATCTCATTTGTTATATGGGATACCTCTTTGGGAGGGGGAGGTATGTTGGGGGTAACAATGATTTAAAAAATGGAAGACATAAATAAAAACTTATTTAATTTTTTTTTAAATCATTAGTTGGCCTTAGTATCTACATCCCTCAAAGTAGAAAGTTGGATTGTTGTTGTTTTTCAGTTGTATCTGACTCTTCATGACCTCATTTAGGGTTTTCTTGGCAAAGATAGTAGAATGATTTGCCATTTTCTTCTCCAGCTCATTTTACAGATGAGGAACCTGAGGCAGATAGGATTAAGTGACTTGCCTAGGGTCACATAGCTAGTAAGTATCAGGGCTGTGTTTGAACTTTGGTCCTCCTGACTCTAGGGCTTGTGCTCTATCCACTGTACCATCTAGCTGCCTCCTTCTAGGTTTTATGATTATTCCTTGAGTTTGCCTGGGCAGGTTTCTTTTCCCTTGACTCTCTGGGGATAATTGCCAAGTGAGTAGATCTCCATAGGTTTCTTTCTCTGAATAGTGAGAAAATAATCTGGAGTGGATTGAACAAAAAAAAAAATAAATCTTAAGGTGAATCTACTAACTGGAATTTAGAATTTCTAAATCTAATGTTCTTAGATACTATGAATTTCCGGGCAGTACTAAAGATGTCTAAGAGAGATTCAGCAGGATAATGATAATTCATATATTTGTCATAGAATTCAACCACACAATCTCAATGTTGGAAAGGATCTTAGAGATCAACCATTCCAACTCAATCATTTTACGGATTAGTAAATGGAAGCTTGGAGAGCATAAATGACTTTACTGCCACTAGAAATAAACTCTCAAAACTTCAATGTACCAAACATTTTGTTTGCTCCTCTCTTTCATACTTATGATATTCTGACTTGCATTACGATGATTTTTTTCTTTTATTTATCTCCCTCCAATATTAGATTGCATACTCCTTTATGAGTGGGCCTCTATCCTGTTTCATTTGTATATCCCATTGCTGCTTAATAAGCTTTTTTCTCTGTTTCCAAAGTGAGTATCATAAGATTTATAGCTAGAGACAACCTAGAAACTAACCTAGTAGTCCTCCTCCCCTTCATGAACGAGGAAACTGAGATCTAAGGCTTCCTTCCCTGTCCAAAATGATCTGAAAATGTGTGGTTTAGTCAATTTACCATGTCCAACTCTTCATGGCCCCATTTTGAGGTTTTTTTTTTTTTTAATAGATGAGAAAACTGCCTCATACAGGATGAAATGACTTGTTCAGGGCACACAGTTAGCAAATGTCTAAGGCCAGATTTGAGTGCAAAGCAAGACATCACCCATGATGTTATTCTTATTCAAAAATGAAGGACGAACAACAACACGTGAATTCACAAAGATGAGTCTGTCTTTCTGACTCCAGACCTAACACTGTAACACCTAGATGCCACGCTTACTCATGATACATATATAATACATGTTTGTAGGCTGACTGGTTGGCCAGAGTAGTTAAGTAACATGAGCAAAAGAAACGTAAGTATTAAGTAAACATATACAATTAAACTCTAGGCTCTCTCGCTCCAAATCCAAAGTTCTTTATCTTTATTTAATGTGTATTCAACTAGAACCTATCTCTCCTAATTCCTATCCCAGTACTTTAGCCACAGAGATTTACAAAGTGCTTAAAGATTTACAGAATTAATTTAATTACCTTATTTCACTTTGTCAAGTGTCTTGGAACTAGGGTTTTTAGTTATAGAATTCTATTTGAAAGTTATTTTAATAAAAAAAATTTATAATTTTTGTAAAGAGGTTTTTTGGTGTTGTTATTGGTATAAAAAGGCCAAAGAATTGATCACATAATGAATACTAAAATATTAGTGATGGAATTCTCTTGCATTTAGGTATATTGGTCCTTTGCCAGATGACTCAATGTGGTGTTGATATCTTACTGGAAACTTTTTTCATCATGGTAGAATTTATCAGAATTTATACTCCATGGCATAGTTTGAGAGGCCTGGGTTGCCTTGCCAGTATAATGCAGGCATCAGAAAAAAACCATCCTAAAAAAAAAGCCCTCAATAAAATTGGCATTTTTTAGCACTATAAAGATTGTAAAACACTTCACATATGTTACCGCATTTGATACTCACAATATCCCTGTGAGATAGATACTTTTATTATCCCAATTCTATAGATAAGGAAACTGAGGCTGAGATAGAATAAGTGAATTTGCCAGAGGTCACATGTCTAATAAGTGTCTGAAGTAGTATTTCCTGAATCTAAGCCCAACACTATCTATTGATTCTGTAGCTACCTAGAGCATCCTAATGGCCAAATTTCTAATGAGAAGTCTCTCTCAAATTTAGGTAGGTAAGCAGACTAGGGTTGTTTGTGAAACTGTTCTGTATGTATGTATATATGTATACATATATGCATGTATGTAACAAAATACACATGTACACAACATAGATTTTACTTTTATTTTAAGATATCAAGGATTTGTAATTTTGTGGGGGAGTATTTCTTCCACTGACCCATATTGCATCCTCTTTATAACTTAGTAACTACTCTCTAAGTATTTATGTGGTTGAAATTTCATTACTGCAGGTCAACCTTTTGGGTTCTTATTTATTAGTATAAGTGATTTTTTTAATTGAATGTACAGCTTTGCTCACTATGAAAATCAAATCACAAGGTATTATACATAATTTGGTTATCCCAGTGTCTTAACAATTCACATTGCATGCTATATAATGTTTTAAATAATATAAGAGCCGCCTACATTCCTGGTGTAACTACAATGACCAAAGTTGGATCTAGAATAATAGATGTGTTTGTCTGCTTTCTGGACCTTGTATATCTGTAGGAATTTCAGAAAAAATGTGGTAATGATTTGGTGGAATGTGCAACTTCTGACAGAAGAAAATCCATTAAAATAAGATAAAATTAAAAAAAAATAAAGTAAGCAGGTGCACATTATGAATAATAGAGCAGGCTCAGGAGCGTTCTGTGACGGTCTCTATGGCAATAGTAGTTTCCAAGAGGAATTCTTGGCAGCAGTTAGTTATCACTGTCAAGTTGGTTAATAGTGGCAGGGTGACATCGATCCACATGGACAACTTCATTCATGTCTACAGTCAAAATTCTAATCACTTTGCTGATTCCTCTACTGTCTAACAGGTAGTGAATGACAGCCATTTAAAAATACTGCCTTCTACAGTAAATGATGTGAAGCTAGAATGAGTACTGAATGAGCAAGCCCAATACACAATGTTCTCAGCATTCAATAATTCAGTCCATCAGACTTACAGTGTACTCCTTATAAACAGGCAGTCAATGATAGACACTAAGGGTGATTCAAAGAGAAATCACACCTATCCGTCATAAGTCTAAAGGGCTTTACAATTTACTATAAAGAAAACTTTCTTTACAATAATCATGTGAGGTAAGTGGTATGACTATTATCATCCCTGTTTTACAAATGAAGCAATTGGGGCTCATGGACCTCAAAGTTTTTGCTCAGGCTCCTGTAGCTGTCATCTCAGCTCCTTGAAGGCAGGGACTTTTTCTTGGTTTTGTCTGTATATCCCCAATATCTTGCCCACTTTTTGGAGGGGGGGGTGGTTGTTAGTCCTCATTTGATTGATTTAATTGATATAGTGAAACAATACCAATGTCCAACATACAAGTGGGAATTGACTATTCAACATATAGTCTTATACAGTTAATTATTTGGAACACAGAGATTAAGTGACTTTACCAGAGTCACACAGCCAGAGTGTGTCAGAGGCAAGACTTAAACTGATGGTTTCCTGACTCCAGAAAATGAACTTTTTATCCAGTATACCATGCTGCCTCTAAACTTGATTATAATTAGCACTGAACAAATGGATTTTGGTCCATAGGAGTTGGTAGTTCTAGATCAAGAAGTGTTTGTGCTTGGGATCTGCCTGGTCACATCTATTCCTGTCCTAGAAGTATAAGTTAGAACTGGATGATGAGGTTAATCTCATTGCCTGAAAAAAAAGATGACCATCATATTACTGATTAGGGATAGAATGAGAAAACAAAACTAAATAAAACAGGGACATTGACTGAATGAGTCACCAATTCTTATGGTTCCTTTTTTCTATGTCACAGGGTTCCATTTTGTGATAGAAAAAAATCATTTGATTGGATTGGATTATTAAATAGCAAAGCTAGAATTTGAACCCAGTTTTCTCATGCTTAATATTCTCAAAAAAATGCTGCCTTAGAGGGACTAGCAATCTATTGATCTCTGAGATAATCCGTTTGATTTCTGGTTATTGAATCATTGGTATCCCCCCTCCCTAAGAATGAAGAATACTGAATTAAGCATTAATAGACCTAACTGAGAATAGCAAAGCAGAGGTTTAAGGATGTAGGACACCCAGGAGTCATCCTTCCTGGTTGAACCTTGCTCCTCTCTTTAGCTTTGTCCATATAAGCACTTTGTTTCCTTCAGTCTCGAAGATGGAAACAGCCACATACATTCTGGAAGCATCTCATGTACTCTGCCACCACAGGCCCAAGTCATTGTCTGCAGAACTTGGCTCCTATGGATTCCCTGAGGCTCATGCGTGAGACCTGCTTGGCTGCAACTACTGCTGTCCCAGAAGCACAAAGCAGAAGTGAATGGCCAATCTCACTGCCTACACAGAACAGGCACCTCATATATTATTTAGGAGCTATGGATAGAAAACAAAACCATGGCTATTCATTGAATGAATTGCTAATTCTTAACAGTTTTCTTTATCAATGGCATCAGGGTACTATTTTATGACAGTAAAATTTTGTTCTTAGTATGAAGTAAAGTGTAGAGGCTAGAATATTTTTTAGGAAAAAGACAAGATTTCCAAATGATCTAGGAAACAAAGAGACACATATAAGGGCAAAATCTGTGTGTATATATTTGTGTGTGTATTTGGTGGACCTGTAATTTTACTAGTATAGAGATTACCCATTGTGAAAATTCCTTCCAGCAAAGCAGATCAGTAATTCTTATATAAACTATCATCTTAGCAAGCTGAGAAACTGAGAGATTAAGTGACTTGCTCATGGGCACAATGATAATGTGTCAGAGGTAACACTTGGACCTAGGTCTTCCTGTCTCTCAGGTTATTTCTCTATCCCAGAGGTTTCTTGTAATAAATAAAGTTTGTTTTTCAGTCGTTTTTCAGGTGTCCATTTTTTGTAACCCCATTTGGGCTTCTCTTGGCAAAGATACTGGAGTGGGTTTGCCACTTCCTTCTCCACCTTGTTTTACCAACGAGGAACTGAAGTGAACAGAATTAAATGATTGCCCAGGGTCACACAGCTAGTAAGTATCTGAGGCCAGATTTACAGCTAGTGTCTGAGGTTGAATTTGGACTCAAGAAGATAAGTTTTCCTGACTTCAGGCCTGGCGCTCTATCCATTGCACCATTTACCTGCTCAAAATAAAGGTTAGTGGGGTCAAATAAAGGACATATTACTTTGTAACTGAAAATATTTTCACAAAACCACTATGAGGCTGCAATAAACCCATAAAACAAAGATATTCTTCAACAAAATAAACTGCACAAAGCTGATACAATAGAATCCCAGGTTCACTTTCTTCATTTCCCCAGGACACTTAACTATGGTCATACTATACTAATGAATTTAAATAGTTTAGTTAATTCTTGAGTTTATACTCTTTTCACCCCAAATGATAAATCTGTTTTTTCTAAAGATTGAGCTAACCATATTTCTTTTGGGAGTAATGAACAGCAGAATTTTACTATCCATTTTATAAAGCAGAACATTCTTTTACATGTCATGGTACTCTCTCCTTCAAACATTAAGGCGTGTTCTTACCCGCTCCAGTTCTTTTAATCCAGGTTTTAGGGAATAATTCCATCTTTAATCTAGCTTTTAGAATTTTCTAAATTTGGATTGATTCTTCACTTTTCCAAATTAGAAAGTCCTAAGTATCTTTCTTTTCCTTTTTTTCTTTTTAATTATCAATATACAGAAGCCACTGCATGTCACAGAATAGTAGAAAAAACACTGGATTTTGTTCCAGAGAACCCTAGGCTGAGATGCCAATTCTTGTAAATACTACCTGTAGAAGGTTGGATAAGTCACTTAGCATCTTTGTTGTTGCTCACTGGGAGGCAAAATGTTATAATGGAAGGAGAATAGAACTTGGAGTCATGCAAAGGGAGTTCAGTTCCTTTGTCTGACATCTATTAGTCATGTGACTATTGACAAAACATCTAACCTCACTGAGTCTTAGTTTTCTGATTTATAAAATAAAAATAAAAACACATGGGCTATCTCACAGTATTGTTATTGAGAATATATTTTGTAAATTATAAAAGGAAAGGGCCTGAATCTGTAATTAAATAAGAGAATTTCTCAATCAAAAAACTTCCTCTCCCAATGCTGCTTAGCACCTTCTTTGAAATTTATGGTCTTAGAGAGTTTCTTAGAGCACTAGAATGTTAAGTGACTGTCTAAGGGTCACATTGTTTTTTAATTTTCAATTTTTTTCCCATTTTGATTGATTTTTCTCTTTACATTTTTAGAAATTAGCCCCAAATTAATTGATGTTGAGGGAAAAATGGATATTAAATGGTTTTATTTTTTCATTTGCATTTGCTAGATTTCAAAAAATATATTCATTTATAATTTCTTTTGATGTAATGTTTAATTTCCTGTTATGCTTAATTGGTATTTTGTTTTAAGTAGTTTGAGCATCTCTCTCTCTCTCTCTGTCTCTCTCGCTTCAGGCTAGAAATGGCTCGTATATAGATGAATGTTAAATTAAATAGCTCATGGAAGATGAGCCTAAATCACCAAGTACAATATTATTTATTATCAGTAGCTTACCACTGAGCTATATCTTCAGCCCAGAAGAAACAATGGTGGGATGTCCTAGCTGGTTGCCAAGACCTTCAACAAGGTTATGTGATTTGGCTGAGAAATCTGGGTATTCATGGGGCACACAAGTTGCAGATTGGTGGAAAGTTACTCTATACCTAGTTATGGAAAGCCTGGGTAATTCACTTATTTACAAAATACCCCATAACTTTGTGAAAGACTCTATAAAAACAATCCATTCCAAATACTTAGATGCTTATCTAGGTGAATTAGTTGGACTCCCTGATGAGCAGGGAGAGACCAATAGAAACTCATTTCAATGAACTCTAAACAAAAGAAACCATATACCATCCATGCACTGACTGTCTACCCCAGACAAGGGCTCAGGAAGAGACATTTCAAGTGCAGAAGACTCTGTGTACTGTAACACAACAATAAATTCAAATAATATTTGAGAGCTGAACTCAGAAGCAAAACGTTTTCTGACTAGTACTTTGGATATGGTAACTTCTAGGGTACAGAGATAGCCCTCAGAATGCAGTAACACTGCTTGCTGGCCTGTGCCTGCCCTTGCATGCTCAGGCTTAGCGGGGCAAAGCTGTAGTTCCAATGAGGAGTATGAGAAGCACCTAACTCCAAACTAGCTCAGGGCTAGGGTCTATCAGGTCAGCAATTCAGAACAGATCCAAGACTACTCAACTAGTACCCAAATGAATATGCCAAGCTCTAGGGGGAACATGTAACCAGATGGTAATTCTCATGTTTATCTATGTGATGTGTTTCTCAATGAAATTGCATATGTTCATTGATATATGTGTTATTGACTACTTGCACTGAGTGTGCTTCTGTTTTATTATTTTATTATATTTATTTGGTGTGTGATGTCTTGCATTATACAGATATTTCTTAATTATGCATTCTTGTTGCTCTTTGTTCATATATAGTTATTTTTTCACATTTTGTTATTTTTTAGGCCTAGTGTTGCTATTATTGTTTAATTTTTGTTTTTTGTTGTGTATTTTCTTCTATATTATGTAAAAGCATGTCTTGCTATAACATACGCATGTCTAGAAGGGTAGGTAGGTAGAACAGTGGATAGAATGTTGGGCCTGCTGTCAGGAAAATTCCCTTCCTGAGTTCAAATCTTGCCTCAGACATTAGTTGTGTGACCCTGAGCAAGTCACTTAACTCTCTTTGCCCCAGCTTCCTTATCTGTAAAATGACCTGGAGAAGGGAATGACAATCACTCCAATATCTTTGCCAAGAAAACCCAATAAGGGGTGACAAAGAGTCAGGCATGACTGAAAAACAACTACACAACAACAATGCATGTCTTATGTCCTGTGTATGATTCTAACCTTGTAGTTACCTGAAACAGATTGAAGGTGGATGCTTTGTTTCGTTCTACCTTTATGATATTTATTGTTGATGTGTATTTGCTTTGAGTAGCATCTCCAGGTGATTGTGTAGATGGTGGATTAGTCTTTTTTTTTCTTTTTGGTTCTGTTTCAGTTTTTTATTTTTGTTTTTGTTTTTGTTTTTTTTTTCCAAGTGCTAGTGTGTTTCTTGATGCTATATTGATAATTTCTGATAGCCTTCAACACTGGATCACTCTCTCATTCGTAGTATTCTCTTCTTTGTAAGTTTTTGGGACACTACTCTTTCCTGGTTTTCCTCCTACCTATCTGATCTCTCCTCTGTTTCCTTTTCTGAATCCTCTTCCAGATCACGTCCTCTAAATGTAGGTGTGTTTCAGAGTTTTGTCTTGGGTCCTCTTCTCTTCTCCCCCTATACCACTTCACTTGGTGTTTTCATTGGCTCTAATGGATTTGATTACCATCTCTATGCTAATGATTCTCAAATCTACCTACCTATCATGCCCCAGTCGCTCTGCTGACTTCCAAATTTGCACCTTCATCTACATTTCAGACAATTTGACTGGCTTCCCAGTAATCATCTTGAATTCACTATGCTCAAAATTGAACTTATTATTTTTCCCTATAATCCCACCATCACTTCCTCTTATGTTCCCTATTACCATAGAGGGCAACACCATCCTCCCAGTCCCTTAGCCTTGAAACCTAGAGTTTAGCCTAGATCCCTTACTCTTTCCCATCCCCCAATATCCAGTCTGTTGCTAGGCCTGTGGATTTCACCTTTGTAACAACTCTCTAATACACCCTCTTCTCTCGTTTGACATTGCCGCTACTCTAGCACAGGCTCTCATCACCTTATGATTTGATTACTGTAATAGTCTGCTGGTGGGCCTGCCTGGTCCAAGCTTCTCCCCACTCCAATCCATTCTCCATTCAATGATTAATGTGATTTCCTAAAGTGCAGGTATGATCATATCACCCTTCTACCCAGTAAACTCTTTTTGTTGTTGTTCAGTTGTGTTCTACTCTTCATGACCCCATTTGGGGTTTTCTTAGTAAAGATCCTGGAGTGGTCTGCCATTTCCTTCTCCTGCTGTTTCACAGATGAGTAACTGAGGCACACAGGGTTAAGTGACTTATCCAGGATCATACAGATAGTAAGTGTCTGAGGCCAGATTTGAACCCATGAAGATGAATCTTTCTGACTTCAGGCCCAGCACTCTATCCACTACATCACTTTGCTGCCCCATTAAAAAAATGTTCAGTTGTGTCCCACTCTTTGTGACTGCATTTGAGGTTTTCTTTTTTTTTTTTTACATTCCTATTAAACATATTTTCACATTAGTGTTGTTGTAAGGAAGAATTAGAACCAATAGATAGAACCACACGAAAGAGGAAACAAAGCAAAACAGAAGAAAAAAATAGCAACTAGTGTCCTTCAATCTGCATCCAAACTCCATACTTCTTTCTTTGTATGTGGATAGCATTTTCCATCATGAGATTTTTGGAGATGTCTTAGATCCTTGCAATGCTAAGAAGGACTAAGTCTATCAATGTTATTCATTGCACAATGTGGCTGTTACTGTGTACAACATTCTCTTGGTTCTGCTCACTTCACTCAGCATCAGTCCATACAAGTCTTCCCAGGTTTTTCTGAAGTCTGCCTGTTCATCATTTCTTATAGCACAATAGCATTTCATTGCATTCATATACCACAACTTGTTCATCCTTTCCCCAATTGATGGGCATTCTTTCAATTTCCAATTCTTTGTCACCACATAAAGAGCTGCTATAAATATTTTTGTACATGTGGGCCCTTTTCCCATTTGTATGATGTCTTTGGGATATAGTCCTAGAAGCGCAATAGCTGGGTCAAATGATATGCACTTTTTTATAGCCCTTTGGGCATAGTTCCAAATTGCTTTCCAGAATGGCTGGATCATTTCACAACTCCACCAACTATGCATTAGTGTTCCAATTTTATCTCCTCTTCTCCAACATTTATCATTTTCCTGTTTTGTCATGTTAGCCAATCTGATAAGTGTGATGTGGTACCTCAGAGTTGTTTTGATTTGCATTTCGCTTATCAATAGTGATTTAGAACATTTTTTCATGTGACTATAGATGGCTTTAATTTCTTCATCTGAGAATTGCCTGTTCATATCCTTTGACCATTCATCAGTTGGGGAACATTTGAGGTTTTCTTGACAAAGACACAAGAGATTTGCCATTTTCTTCTCCAGTTCATTTAACAGATGAGGAACTGAGGCACCCAGGGTCAAGTGACTTGATTAGGGTCACAGAGCTAGCACATTTCTGGGGCTGGATTTGAACTCAGAAGAAGAATCTTCCTCACTCCAGGCCCAATGTTCCATCTATTATGCCATCTAGCTGCCCAGTTCCAGTTAACTCTAGTGACTCCTTATTATCTTCAGGAGCAAATACAAAATTTTCTGTTTAATTAGTAACTTAGGCCCCTTCTACATTTCCAGCCTTCTCACACTTTATTCCCCCACGCATATTTTTTGATCAAGTGACACCGACCTCCTCCCTTTTGCATGAACAAGCTATTCTGTCTTTCTGCTTCAGGTATTTTTTTTCCCTGTCTGTCCCTCTTGCCTGGACATTCTAACTACTGACCTTCCTGGCTTTCTTTTTAAGTCCCAACTAAAATCCCACACTCTGAAAGAAACTTTCCTTAATATTTCATATTTTGAGTGCCTTTCCTCTGTTAACTATTTTCTATTTATATAGTTTGCTTGATATACATATATATATATATATATATTTCTTTGGATATTATCTCCCCTATTAGATTGTAATGCCCTTGAGAACATGGACTGTCTTTGGTATCTTTTAGCATTCTCAGTGTCTGGCACAAAGTAGGCACTTAATAAATGTTTAATGATTGATTAATAAATCATTTACAGCTATTCCAAACCCTGGGAAGAAACATAACAGTGCCTCAAATCACTCCACTGGCAGGATATGGGTCTGAAATCTCACTGAGGAATCATGGGATTTGTAGTTTTCACAGCCATGGAAGTGTTTGGGGGATATGATAGTTTTTAAGTTGGTAATTGGCGGAAGAAATTTCTCACATTGGTGAGAGCTTTGAAACAGTCTGTGACAAAGTGCAGAAATGGGAGAGATGGGATCTGAGATTTGAAATATGCCAGAGAGAATCAACAGTAGCAATGTAACAATCAAGCCACCAAAGAATTCTTACAGTGTGTATTATGGAAGTGGGGACTAAATGTATCAGGTTAGCTTCAGGGCAGCCTCTACTCTATGAAAGAAAGAACTCAGATTGCACCTGCCAAGTGTGATTATCCCTTTAAGAAACTCAGGGGAAAGGTGAAAGATGTTAAATCCCTCTCAACTTTCTCTGTGCCTGTGTTTGCTAACATGTGATTTTAAAAGATTTTCCCCTGCCATTTTATCTTAATTTCTTTACTCTAATTTTGCTTCTATAAAAATAATCCATGACTAGTTATAAATGATGTATAGTGATTGATTTATATATTGGCTGCATATACATGAATAGAAGATATCAGTGAATAGTTTAAATGTATTTAGACAGAAAATTATACCCCAGTACAAAATAGAGAATTTACTTAATTTGGGGGCTCTGAGCTATTATGCTTTTATTAATAATTTTTGTGTAATAAACTCCCAAAATAGCAACTAAAAGAGTATACATTAACCTAATGGTCATTGTCCCTAGGCTAAACAGTGAGTTTCCTGTTTTTGGGGAGGATGAATTCCTTTTCATGTGGCAGCCTCAAGTCCTCAGACTTCAATCTGAAGGGGAAAGGGGGAAAGAGACAGTGAACAATGGGAAGGATACAGCCCATAGGGCCACCCAGTGGGAGGAAAAAAAGTAGTTTTGGAGGAAACAGATCTATCTCTTTCCAGAAGGGAAAGAGTTAAAAGAGTGAATGTTCAACAAGCCAACTTTGATGCACTGTGACACCTCATCTTCCCTTTCTCTCAAGAGGTACAGACAAAAAGGAAACAATCTCTCCTCTCAAAGAGATTACCTTCTTTTGGGGATAGAGATGACAACATGTAGGTGATAAAGTGAATATGAGATTCAAAATAAATCTGAGATAATTGGGGGAGGGCACTAGAGGCAGCAATGATTTAGAATGGGCTCATGTAGTAGGTGGTAGTTGTATTGAGTTTTTCAACAAGTTAGGGATTCTAAAAAGCAGAGGTAAGGAGAAAGGGCATTCCAAGTATGGAGGATACCCTGTAGAGAAAGGTGATAGAATGCAGATTATAGATTAAGTGAAGAGAATTAATATATTATTTGCCTGGAATGGTAAGTTAAAGTCAGATTGCAAATGACTTCAAATGCCAATGAAAGGAGTTTATATGTGATCCTTGCAGTGAGGAGTAACTGGAGTTTTTTTTTTTTTTTTTTGTTTTTTAATCAGGGAAGCATTATAGTGAGGATTATCTTTTAAGAAAATCACTTTAGCAGCTATGTGGAAGATAGAAAGAAGGGAGATACTTTAAGCTTCAGGATGAATTGGGAGGTCATTGTAATAGTTTAGGAGAGACAACGAGGCAATGATCTAGGGGGACAGTCATGTGAATATAGAGAAGGAACTGTTTTGCTCAAAACATTTATATCACATTTGATACCAAGTTAAGAGAATTGATTTTTAACTTATTTTAGGAACCCACAACTAACATTACAATCCTACTAGGAATGAAATTCATTATTTAAGTAGTAGCCAGATGTTACATTATATCACAAAGTCACATGCCACTGAGACAAAGGGAATATAGATTCAGATCACTTCTAGGATAGAATCTGAAAGATAAGCCAGACTCTGAGGGGCCTGTGCTAATTGGCTATACAGTGCATATGGATAGTTTTGCTAGATGTTAAAAATAATACCTCAGCACATTGCACATGTACCAGGACAAATGGACAGATACACAAAACTTAGGTATATATCTGTACATTTATGTTATACTTACATACGTATACACATAGGTTATAATCAAACTATAATCTAAGACAAGAAGAGAAACTTTGCCAAATTCTTCATGCTCCCTCAAGTCTTCATAGAAAATTGGTGACTTTAATTCCCTTTCATAGCAGTGCTTGATGCTAAGTGCAAAAGGATTTCAGCCAGATAAAGACAATGGGGACTATTGCATTGACTAAGGTAGTCACCACAAGTGGTCATTCGATGTTCACTTGAATATCTCAAGATCCAGGAAGTAAATTAGCTTATGAAGTAGTCCACTTCAATTTTTAAAGGTCTCTTCCTGTTCTTCTGACTGTAGCTCAACAACTTTCTCTCTATACCTTCCATCTATTGAGATTAGTTCCATTCTGGGATAAGCAGAATAAGTCAAATTCCAATTATTAACAGTTACCTTCTCAATACTTTCTTCTATATTTTTATTGACAAACCTTTGTCACAAATATAATATTTTATTCACCCAACTCTTATCTGTGGCTCTAAGAAGGAATAGCACGGGCAGCAGCAAAACCCTGGTGAATTGTTTTGGCAGATGGGCTAAACCAGCTTGAGGATAACCAATAGGCTTCAAACCTGTTGGTGAGCTGAGGATGAGAATAATTTTTTCCAATGACCACAAAGGTAGCTGAAGCAGGCACTATGGAGCACTTGGAACTTGGTCAGACATCAAAGCTACTAAGGCCATCTACTGGGTCAGGGGCCATCACCAGTTGTCTCATCTTGACTTTTGTTGTGACGTTGGACTTGGATGACTCAGGAAGAAAGAATGAGGCTAATGACTTTGTACAACTCTGCCTCACTTAAATCTAATTTACACAGAAGTCAAGTTATCACTCATGATGTCATTAGGTCTCTTCAAAAATGAAGAAAAAACAACAATATTATGTTGTCACAACACCTAAGTCATTGGTGTTTACTAGTGTTTATTTCTAGCTACTTTATTTAGCATCACTTAAAATGAGTTCAGACAAAAAGGGAAAAAAAGATTAAGAGTAACTGTGGTAACCATTTCTAACTTGTACTTTCCTTTTCAGAAGGGCATAATGTCTCCCAACTGATTACAACTTTAGACCATAAGCCAATTTTTCTGGTTTGACTCTGTGGCCACCATTTGCTTGAAACAGCAAGTTACACCACTAGCTAGAGACTACAGAATTTATCTGAGACATCAAACGTTAACACTGATGATTAATTGATGAATGATAAGAGAAGTGGGGCTTAGCTTCCTTACTTCTGTTTTCTTAAAATGAGCATATAAAGTAACTAGTGACAGCTCAGCTGCTAATGATTAGTTTAAAAATTCTAGCTTTATTCCTAGTGTTTACTGACCAGTTTATAATTTCATCTGAGGTTGAGTTTCCCCCTCTGCTGTCTGTTTTTTGATGTGTAAATCTTGACCTTCTCCTCCTCTCTGTAAAATTCTAGTGTATCTGTCCTAAAACTTAGACAAAGTTGCTGAAACGGCTGCTAAGAATCCACTGTTTTTTGTATAATGTTTGTCTATGCTAAATACACAATAAATCAGTTATTAAAATGTTTGTCTATGTTGATCAATATAATTGGAAGCAATACCTGTCAATGAATCCTTGAACAATCTTTACGTTACTTAAAACTGATGTGTACTGTAGTCAACTGATAGAACATTTAGCAGGGATAGGTCTCACTGAAAAATTCAACACTCCTGGCATAGGATGCTTTGAAGTCAAGTTCTACCAAAAGTCTGAAGAATTTCAGGTTGGTTACCTCAATGACTGATGGAAGATACAAAGGGATAGGGTGGACTTATCATTGCCGTTCACTAGGATCAACTGATTTGCCTATGGTTCTTTGCCATAAATAAGTGGAAACCTCACAGAGAGTGAGTTTATTTCCCAGTTTTAGAGCCAGCAGAAATTATGGCACATCTTCTTTCTTAGATGCTGTAAATGACAAATTTCACAGCCCATATTGCTAACCAGGTATTTTTGTTGTTGTTATTGTTGTTGTTGTGTGAAGGAAGGTTATAATCGGGATGGGGATGGGGAGAGTTACAATTTGATTAGAATGGAGAACTTCCAGTTTTTTTTTTTTTTTTAACAATTACATAGTGTTTACTATGTGTCAGACTATGCTTTTTACAATTATTATCTCATTTCATCCTCAAACCAGCCATGGAAGTTAGGTGTCATTATTATCCCCAATTTACAGATGAGAAAACTGAGGCAAACAGAAGATAAATGACTTGCCCAGGGTCATACAGCCAGGAAATATGAAGCCAGATTTGAATTCAAGTCTTCTTGACTCCAAGCTTGGTATTCTATCTACTGTGCCATTTAGCTGCCCCAACTGAAGTGGTTCTGGAACACAGTTAAACTTTCTTATTCTATACTCTAGTTGGAGTCATAACTGAGATATAGGGTGGGAACACAAATAGTACACCCAAGTTTTAAATTTATTTATTAAAATGTTTATTGTTATTTATTACTAATGATTAATTAATTAATTAATTACAATTTATTAAAAACTTGGATAGTTGAACAGAGAAGTGGTACTATAATCTCACATTTAAACTAGGATGTGTAGGTGAAGGATTTGGATAGAAATGAGTTCAAATACTGCCTCAGATATTTACTAGCTGTGTGACCCTAGGCAAATTAATTTCTCTGAACTTTGATTTCCTTACTGGACGGAATGATGGGTTGGATGGCCTCTGAGGTCCACTCCAGCTCTGAATCTATGAGTCTATGATACTCTAACCTGTACTTCTCCAGGATAAATATTTCCAGTTCCTTCAGATGGTTTACAATTCCCTCATCATCTTGCTTCCTCTCCTCTCAATATTCTCCAGCTTATCTAGGTTTCTCTGAAAATGTGGCTCTCACAACTCACTGTAGTGGCTTTTTTGGGGGGCAGAGACAGTGAGGTTGAAAATAGTGGAATTATCACCTCCTTACTATCTCAATTTACTTTGATCATTCAGATCCTAGTAAGGTTTTACAGTAAAGAGGGCATTATCAAAGTAAATTTAAAAGAGTAAGTACAATTGGGGAGACTATATTTAAAGTATTTAAGAGAACAAAATGTCACCCAAGCACCCAATTACCTTGAATTGATCTACTAACTATAACTATTCTTATCAATTTATTCAATCAGGTACCAGAGTGGTGCCAATCAGCCAATATTTTGTCCGTCTTTTTATGGTAACTTGAATTACTTGAAAGTAATAAAAACTGATATTTTTTGTAAAGGGTGTAATTCTAGCTTTTTATTAAAGCAGGCTGACTTTGGCAAAAATTCATGAGGTTTTCATGTTTTTCTGTTCCAGAAGGACTAGCCAATGGCTACAGTATATTTATTGAAAGGCCACCTTCCAGAATTTACAATACCGAAAAACATCCAAGTGTAGGTTAGAAGTCAAATCATTTTGATTTTGCATTATTCAGAATAGATACTTGCTAAGTTTTTTTTTAAATGAATGAGTAAAAATTTGCTTAGTTATTCCATTTGAAAAACATCAGTGCTCAGGTAAAGAGTGATCATTTGCTTTATGGTTTTTTGCTATAGTATTTTTTGAGTATTTTATGAGTGGTTTATCTAGAATTTCCCATGGTTAACAACTAATGTGATCAAGCTGAAAGAGTCATTCCTAGAATAAGGCTGGAAGAAGAGATATGACTATGGGAGAGCTATTATGACTTTATTGGAGGATGCTGGCAACTGGGGAGCCTCACTTGGTGAGGGTAAAGGACTGGGGTTAGGAATTCAACCTAATCATTTTTTCCTTGTGCCTAGTGAAAAGTATTAACCAGGACCTTCGCCAGCCTGCAGCTGCAGGGCCGGTATCCTCAATCCCAGTCCCCAACCCCTATAGGGGTGCTTAGATGATACACCTGTCTGGCAAGCCACAAGACTATACCTGAGCCTGAGCTGTTCCCTGCTCTGATTCTATCTCCCCAATTCTACCAATGGAATTGGTTTCTGAATCTCCACTCTTGAGAATACTCAGCCTGAGTTCCTTGAGAGCCCAGGGAGAATTTAATTCACCAACAAATCAGAAAAATTTGAGGTCAAATAAAGTGAGGTGCCAAAAGATTTTTTTATTGTTGCATTGAGAAAGAACACTTGATGGGGGCAGCTTTAGCTTTCTAGGGAACAAATGTGGTTTGTATAGCTTTTGTCAAACTTGCTTAGTCCACATGGTCAATTAGTAACATTCTGAGGCATTTAAATGAACTAACAAAATACAGTCTGTCCTTATGGCAAAGTTGGTCTGGAAGGTAGCTAGTTACATGTTAGGAACAACACCAATGGGTAGGTGCATTTGCACCAGGAGCTTTTGCATATAGGTAAAGCTGAAAGGAGGTAATTGAACCAGATTATATTATTTAGTCTACTGGAAAAGGGGGTAGGAGTCGAGGTGCAATTCAGTCAGGTTTTGTTACTTAGTCTGTGTCAGAATAGAGGAGATAGTTCAGCCAAATTGTACATTGTGATAAAAAGATTGCTTGTATGTGTGTGTGTGTGTGTGTGTATGTGCGTTTTCCACATCAACTTTGCTACCCGTACCTTCCACCCCCAGCTCCAACTATCTTCTTCACCATGATAGTCTGTTTAGCTACAATTTTTCATTTTTTAAAATTTCCTTTTATTGATTTTCACTATGTCATTTCTCCTTCAGTGCTCATCTGACTGAAACCTGTCTTCTGTTAATATTAACCTTACTTGTCTAAAAACTGACTTATTACACAATAGTTATCAAGAGAAGACTTTTGACATTCCTCAGATAAGAAGCCAAAGGGGAGTCTGAGCTTTCCAAATTGATTGAGCTATTTATGGAAGGATTCCTCTAGCTAACTTTTTTGTAGAAGAATTTCCCTGACGTGGAGCTTTTTGATTATCTTTGTAACATTTAAATCCTTTCCCTCCAATTAGTCCATTGTGATGTCTTTAAAATGTAGTCTTGTAGTTCTGTGAATGTAGCATTTTGCAAACTCAGTGTTTAAATCTGTAACTTGGTGTGTTTACTAATTTTTCTAACTTAGTTTGTTCAACCTTAATGACATTGAAGGAAGCATGGCATTATGAATCTATCTTTTTAACTTTTTATATTCTAAAAGAATGGAAGAGATTGAACTATGAAAAAGAATGATTTCTCTGTCTCTCTGATATAATTTTCTCTGTAAAGGTTTGTCAGAAACTCCAATCTGGGATCAGAGTTATTTTTCTTTCTCCTAAACCTGTGTTTAAACATAATACAACCTAGGTTTTTATCACTATAATTTCTTCATTGTGATAAGTTTATTTGGTAGCATTAACCTACCATATGAACTCAGAAAGGAGATATTTCTCCCATAATACTTGCCTCAGGTGAAAGAATGTTTATTTATGGCTGTGCTTGGTAGCAGTGGAAAAAATAGGGAAGAGGCTTGCAATAGTTATATACGCTGGGGCTTCTATTAGTGGTGATTACATGATTTTGTGCTTCATATTTTCCAGCCCAAAATTTTCATCAGTTTTCTTGTTGGCTTAATGGAAAGAACCTCTTTAGTTTTTCAAAAGTAAAATAAAATGAATGCCTTACAAAATGAATTTTCACAGTTACTTCCCTGCTGAATTTCTATAGTTTATACCCTTTTAACTGATAACATCGAACTGTAATGATAAGGTCATTTGTATACAAAAATAGCAATTGAATATAGTTTGGAAAGCTATAATTATTTTTCAGTCTTTTAAAGTCACATAGTAAGGTTTCTATGTACAATAGGCAAAAATACAGCACAGGAATGTCAAGTGGTGCATGTATTCCATTTTTGTAATATTTCCATCTAGCGCCCATGAACAGGTTTATTTAAAGAAACATGGCTTTTAAAATGGAATTTTATGGGTGTCTTCATAAAAGGTAGACTATAGGAAATGGCGATGGAACATTGGATTGCAGATTTGGGGCTAGGAGGAACTTTAAAGGTCATCTAGTCCAACCCCTTCATTTTACAGAGATGGTTCAGTGGAAAGAGTGCTAGGTTTGGAGTCAGAGGGCCTGGATTGCAATCTCTACTCTTTCACTTTACCTAGCTGTTTGGCTTTGAATAAGTCACTTAAACTCCCTAGGCCTGTGTCCTCTTCTGTACAATGAGATTAATTGGACTGAATTATCTTTAAGTTCTCTTCCAGTTCCAAAACTATGATCTGATCCAAGGCTCAGAGGTACATTGTCACACAAGAGCTGAGGAGAAGTGTTAGGATTTAAACCTGGTTCCTCTGATTCCAATCTATTGGATTATCCACTACACTATACTTCCTTTAAGAGGACCATGCTAAGAGGAACATCTTTAAGATAAATCAGTGGTGCTCTGTCAAAGGGAATTAAATTATTGCAATTATTTGACAGAGAAACAAAGCAGAACTGCCTATCTTGAAGAACCATCAGGGTTATTAGCAAGATTTGATAAATATTTCCAAAAAATACTCAAAGCCCTACTTTTCATGAATTTTCAGAAGCCTAAATGGGCTAATCTATGCTACAGGGAGTATAAATATGAAGTAGCTATTAAAGCAACTAAGACTGAGAAAATTCATCTAAAAAAGCCTTATATATTCTGTCAGATTTCAACATCTGACCATTTCTCATTTTATCTTTCAAAAGATTGTTATTCAAATAGTTTTTTTTTTAAATCCTGAATCTGACATGAGAAACTTGTTTACTAAAAAAATAGGGTTAAGGACTAGACCTCTAATTAAATTGATATAGAGCCTCCCCAATGAAGCATTTCCTTCTACTAATGCAGATTAGCACCTTTTCTGCTCTAACCCTCTCAAAATGGATGAACAAATTAAATACATAAATAGAAAAAGGACAGGCAGAGAGATAGAAACAAATAAATAAATAAAGATACTTCCTATAAAATCAGTAGCAAAACATGTAAAGTAACAACTCTTATCAAACCTGCTGTTTCAGAATACATAAAAATATCAGATTTATATTTCTCAGGACAGTCATAACTTGGCCACAATGCATGTAATTAAAGTATTAGTTTAACAACCTGTACAATAACACAATTCTCTAAATATGCCAGAATTATAGGAGATAAAAGGGAGTCTAACTTGGAGTTTTCTTGCTTTTTAATATTTAAGTTCATAACTGCAAGCATTTGGTCCAATTTGATCCAATCTAAAACTTACTTTCTTCAAGGGCTATGAAGTAATGGTCTTCTGTTACTCTTCTGCTTACTCTCCCTTCATCTTGGACCTTTCCTACTTCTATTCCTCATAAAGTCTTGCTTTCCTGCTTTTCAACATTGAGACACTTGATGGAAATTGAGTAAAGTGACCTTTGAGCTCTTTAGAAAAGATATCATATAACTTACAGGGAGTCACAGTTGCAAGCCAACCCTTCTACTCTTCCTGAGTGACTTTCCAGTTTCCCCTAGCATCTATTGTAAACTTCCTCTTTTCTCAAGACATTTACTCCTCCCTTCCCAAGGGTGAATCTGCAGTCATACTTTTTTTTCCAGAGTGCATAATCATTCCAACCTGAACTTTCCCTCATGAGAAATTCAGGCAACATACCTTGAAGTGAAACTTAAATGGAGGAGGTCTTTGGAGAACTGTCTTTGTACAGAGAAGTCAGGTTTCAATCATAATATCCTTTTGTTTTCTAAAATATGACAAAACTCAATGGTTCCATTTCTTCTGAATACTTAAAATGCCCTAACAAGAATAAGAAAAGCTAGTCAAACTTTTTAATTCTCTTGTGGAAGGCAAGGACAGAAAAATCCAGATTCATTGCAGCTATGAGAAAACTCAATATGTTTTAAGATCTGTGTTGTTATTTATTTTCTGCTTAAGGAGAGTGGTGTATTTTTACTTTTTTTATTTAATACCTCTTTCTTCACACAGCAAGTCACAACAAGATATGATGGTTAATGTGAATGATTACTTATCTACTTGGTCCACATAACAACTTATGCTGGGCAAGTAGAAAAAGATTATTGATTTTCACCATGTTGCTGACTATACATCAGCATGGTAAGGAGAAAAGAGCAGGCCTCAGGAAAAAATACATATGTATACACATACATACATATATATATATATGTATGTATGTATATTCATTCTCCCTTTAATAATTCCCTTGGAAAATCATCAAGATGGCGGGTTCACATAGGCAACCTTACCTGCTGTTCTTGAGACCCACTTATGCTGGAGTGTTTTTGGAATACTCGTATAAATGGCACACCTCCAACTGCCGTCCCAATAATGGTGGAGGAAAGTGGAGAGTTGGCAAAGAAGCTTCCAGTATTTATTTATCAAGTATTTACAAACTTAGCTTGTTTTTCTAAATCATGTCAAAGAACCTAAGTCATCCGGTCTCTTAAATATAAAATAACTTTCTAAACAGCAATTCACTAGTTAAAAACTTCAAGAACTCCACATATGAAACATTTGCCAAGTTTAAAATTTCAACTTTATTTTATCAGGAACACTTATCATGTTGAATTTCTTGGGAAAAGACAATTCAGATGGGAGTCTGGAAAGCAGTGGTATAAATCCTATCAAGGGTGTGGTTATGTGAGCTATTGACCCATATTCCAGAAAGTTCACAGATATTCACCCCCCCATTCCTTCCCACTTCTCCTGCTGAAGTTGGTAGAGAAGGTAAGGCCCCTACCAGAAGAAAGGCTCCAGGGTGATAGAATTCTGTGGCTGATAGTCCTAGAATTGGCATATATGACAATGAAGGCTGACAAAAAAAAAGTGAGGCAGTGTACAGGAATGGCATTTACTGTGGAGAAGAAATATATTTTCTCCCTCTACCTGTATCAGTACCCTGGGTCAAAACCCTGGCTACTCTATGCTAATTATAGCTTGGTTAATTATCTAGCCTGGTAAAATTCAAATGGACTTTCACAATGACTTTCTGAGGTCAATCATTGGTGCCATTTAGATTAGAAGATTGATCCAAAGTTATGTTTACATTAGTCATACTGCTATACTTGAACCAAGTTGACTAAGGTCCATTAGCCAAGTTCTCTTAAATATAACCTTATCTATACAACATCACAAAAAAAAAACAAAAACAAAAAACCATCAACATCCTTATTTGAAGTACATTTGAGGAATCTTTCATGAGACCTCCAACACTAAACTGAGCTAAGCCAGCACTTTGGAAACTAAAAGAAAAGAGTAGGGAGTATTTAAAATGACACTAACCCCTCTGAAGAAAGGACTTCCCTTAGAGACAGGATAGATATAATGCCAGTGACAAGAAGTTTCCTATTAATGAATGTGTCACCTTATAGTTAAGATGGAAAACCAGCTGCCCCTATAGTTGTGATCATGAATAAAATCCAGTGCCACTAATGATAAGAATGTTAGCCTTGGAGCCTGATCAAACTCCACATGGAAGCTTCATTTCCCATATATTTTTCAACAGATGCTTCAGATATTTCAATCCTATTGTAAGGTCCTGTACCATTTATCAGTTACTACATTTACTTTTGTATGAACACATTTTAAGTAACCATGGAATGGAAAGAACACTAGAATGAGAGTCAGAAGTTGAGGATTATAGTCTCAATTCTGCCTTTAAGCTAGATATGTGACCCTGGACAAGTCACTTGACCTAGGAGGGCCTCCAGTAGAAGTTGGATTTTAACTAAATCTTGAAGGAAACCAGGGAAGGTAGGAGACAGAAATAAGGCCATGAGAAAATTCCAGGCATGAGGGACAGCCAGTGAAAATGCACGAAGTTGAAAGATATAGTGTCTTGGGTGAGGAGCAACCAGACAGCAAGGAGGACCATATTGATCATTGGTCTCCTTCCATAAAGTATAAAGAGGAGAGAATAAGGTGTAAGAAGACTGGAAAGGGGGCAGCTCGTTGGCACAATGAATAGAGCACGGGCACTGGAGTCAGGAGGAGTTGAGTTCAAATCCAGCCTCAGACAAGTAACATTAACCAGCATTCACTAGCTGTGTGACTCTGGGCACTTAATCTCAAATACCTCACACACACACACACACACACACACACACACACACAACACAAGACAGGAAAGGTAGAAGGCAGTGGAAAATAGTGAATTTTATATTTGATCCTGAAGTTAATAGTTAGCTCCTGGAATTAATTTAGTGGGGATGTATGTGTGGCATGGTCAGACCTATGCTTTAGGAAGACAAATTTGACATATGAGTAAAGGATGGACCACAGTGGGAACAGGGAGACCAACCAACAGGCTGCAGTAGCAGTCCAGGTGTGAAGTGATGAAGGTCTGCATCAGAGTGCTGACTATCAGAGGAGAGAAAGAGGGTATATGCAAGAGATGTTACAAAGGTAGAATTGATGGGACTTGATGTACACAACTGATGGCAGGGAATGATATCAGGAGATAGTGATCTTCTAAGGTCTTCAATTCTATTGCTGGACATGTCTGTATTATTAGAAATCTCTTTCTTAACCTAGAAAGACTTATACGAACTGATGCAGAGTGAAGTAAACAGAACTAGAAGAAAATTGTACATAGGCAATCGTACAATGGACAATTGTGAATGACTTAGCTATTCTCAGCAATACAACGTTCCAAGACCATCCCAAAGGACTCACGATGAAAAAAGCTATCTGCCATTTACAGAAAGAACTGATAAGAGTCTGAATGCAAACCAAAGAATACTATATTTTATTTTCTTTCTTCTTATTTTTTCATTCAAGTTTTCTTCCACAAAGTAACTAATATGGACATACATTTTACATGATTACACATGCATAACCTATATCAAATTGATTACCATCTCAGGAAGAAAAAAAATGAGAGAATTTGGAACTCAAAATTAAAAAAAAAGAATGCTAAAATTGTTTTTATGTGTAATTGGGGAAAATATTGTTTTAAAAATTGTCTTTCTTTTGTTGAGCCCAAACCTGCTTCCTTGTAACTTCTCTCAATTGGCCTTTTTCTATCTTCTATCTATCTTTTCTATCTTCTATATTGGTGTTATATAGAACAAATACAATCTTTCTTCTATATGACAATCTTTTTAAACTTCTCATGTATGTCTCAGCTTCCTACCCTTGTTTTCCTTTATCTTTTATAAAAAGAGTACTCATCAGGATCTGATGAACTTGAATCAGGATAACTTGGGAAGTAGATAATTCAAAGGAAAAGGCTGAGTTATTCCATTTCCAGGCACGTTAGTATTGCTCATTTTTCTGCATGTTCCCATAATGATAAGAAAATGGGGATCCCCCGTTAGGCAATACTGCTTTAATAGCCATCAAGGAAGCACAACCCTGGAGGGCACTTCATTTATTCATGAGTTAAAGTACCATGAGTGTGTAGCTATAATGACACTGTGCTCAATGGGTCCTAAGTCTCTGCACGGTACTTACCAAAGGTCTTTAATATTTTTCCAATTTGGCATTAATCTTCATTATTTTGAGAATCAGGTTTAATGCTAAATGCATTCAGTGTTTTAGTTTAAAAATATTTGCTTAAACATTCAAAGAGAAAGAGAGTGGCTTACAGATTTTTACCCCACAGATTATTTTAATTTATGTATTTCAAGAGAGAAATAAACCCAGTATAGTCACGTATTTTCCCCTTAAGCAGACTTAAATGGTTTTTATCTAATATAAAGTTATAAGAGAAATAGAATTTGAAAATAGAATTAAAGAAGAGAGGCAGAGACAGAAAGAGAGACAGTGACAGAAAGAGAGACAGAGAGAGAAAGATGGAAGGAAGAGGAGAAGGGGGACAGGAGAGGAAAGGAGAGACAGACAGACAGACAGACAGACAGACAGACACACAAACAGACAGACACAGACAGATACAGACACCGAAACAGACAGAAACAGAGACAGAGAAGGAGACAGAGACATAGAATGAGAGAGAGACAAAGACAGGGAGAGACAGAGACAGAAAGTGAAAGAATCAACCTATTGTCACGTGAGAAAGTTCAAATATCAGACTGTTCTGGTAATGGAGAAACCACTGTGTTTGGCAACCTACTGTCTCCAAAAATCTGAAGGAAGCAGGAGTGACAACTATTTATTAGTAGAGAAAACAGGAAATGCACTTTAAAGATCAGTAACATGATATAAATACCAACTTGCCACAGTTTTAAAGCTGATGAAAGGATAGTTGCAGTGTTCAATTCCATCTCAGCAACCCAATCCTGCCAACACATGATTGGAAGGTATTGACAAAAGATGAGAAAGGATAAGTTGGCTGATCATGTGTTTTTTTTTTTTCTTTTCTTTTTTTTTTTTTTAAGTGCATGGGAAGACTGCATCAGCCCAGAGAGGCCAGCAGAGAGTTGTGCTCTGTGTTTCTGGAACATCCTGAGAAAAGTGATCTTTTGATTCCCCTCACTGAAAAAATAACCCCACTATGCCTTGTTATTCACTGAGTGAGTATGTGGTATCTTAGCAGTGTTTTCAGATCAGTGACTGCCATTTTATTTCTGACAGCAGAAAGGTTTTTTTTCCTTTTCTCTGTGTTCCAGTTTTAGTACTTTTGGAATTCTTCAGAGTTGGCAGGAAATACGGATAATTTAGCATTTGAAAAGGACCTAAAGCACTTACCAGAACCCTACTTTTGCATAGATTCTCTATGAACTGAAAGGTCACAAATAAATAGCTAAGTCGTGGACTAATTCACACGAGTATCATGGTGTGGTAGATAGAGTGCTGTACTTGAAGTTGAGATCACCTATGTAAAAATTTTGCTCAAACAGTGGCTGTGCTACTTTGATCAAGTCACTTAATCTCTCCAACCTCAGTTTCTTCATCAGTAAAATGAGGGTATTAGATTTGATGACTTTCAACGTTCCCTCCATCTCTAAATCTGTGATTTCTGAAGAATTAAAGTTGACTTTCATGCAAAAGAGAGGCAGCTAGGTGGCACAGTAGATAGAATACCAAGCCAGGAGTCAGGAAGACTAATCTTGAATTCAAATCTAGCCTCAGATACTTACTAGTTGTATAAACCTGAGCAACTCAATAACCCTGTTTGCGTCAGTTTTCTCATCTGTAAAATGAGTTAAAGAAGGAAATGGCAAGCCACTCCAATATTTTTGCCAAGAAAACCCCCAGGGGAGCCCTGAAGAATTGGACACAACTGAAAATGAATGAACAACAACAACAACAACAATAAATCATGCAAAAGAAATGCTGATGCATATAATGGTGGTGAAGATGGCAGTAATATGGTGGTGGTGGTTATGTGGTGATGATCATGATGGGTTACAAGCCCCAACATTTAACCTTCTCACGTGTTGACTTTGAATGACATATTACATCCTGTTTAGGAAGGAAAACATTATGCATGGACATCAAATGACTTAGTGCCAAAGTTGAACAGAGAACAACATATCTCATTAATGACCAACAATCCTAATATATATCACTACTGAAAACACAACCTTCTAAAACAACTTTACTAGTTAACTCTCTCAAACTAATATCATTTTTGAATATCATCTATACTGTCAGTTGCTTTGCATCTAAGGTCTCTCCTTCTGATCCATCTTTTACACTATTGCTACTTAATCTTCTTTATGCACAGATACAACTCTGTTACTTCCTCACTTGAAATCCTTTAGTGGCTCCCTATTGTCTACCAAACAAACTCCTGATTCCTTTTCAAGGCCCCACACAATCTGATGCTCCCTTACTTCTTGAAACCAAAACTTATACTGCTCCCTTCTATTCTCCACGGCTTAAACAAACTGAATTACCTGCTCCAAGTCCCATTATTCCCTTCTTCAGTGATTTTTCTTATGTCGTTTCTTACCCTTGGAAGGTCCTCCTTAGCATTCCCATTCTCTTCTTTATCTTCTGAATTCCTGCACATCTTTCAAGATGCAGCTCAAATGCTACCTCCTTTTTGAAATGTTCCATGATTTCTCTATTCAGAAATGATCCTTCTTTCCTTGGGCCTCATGTAGTATTTTCTACTTCCCAGATCCACAAAATCTCTTACTATGTCAAAAATTCAAGGTCCCTAAATTATAGGTGTTAGGAAAGGTTTTAGGTTAACTGGCTCCCAATAAGACTGATTTTTTCAGCTTAAAACTTTCATTTTACAGAAATATTGTTCTAGTAAAGAGTTTAAAGAATTAGCAAGATAAAGGTTTGAAATCTTTCACTTTTATTGAATTTTCCATCTAAATACAAATGATTAGAAGTACTGATTTTTTTTTCTCCTGTCAAAGTAAAGACCTAAAATGCTGATTACCTGGAAATTACATGAATTTATGGTTAGTCAATAAAGTGTAGCTTCAAAAGTGAAAATAGGAAAGTAGATAGTGAGCTTATCACTAGTGAACTCAAACCAGAACCCATTGGTAGATAAAAATTTAAATGAGTTTGAGAATCAATAGAATAAGTTTAAAATTTAGTTATAGTTCATTTATTACAGATGGGAATTAAAAACAAACTATTGTTCTGGTGATGCTGACTGGTTTAAACTCAAGGAATATCTCATTCTCCACAAGGGTGAAATCGAGGATTACCCAAAGGGTAATAGAGAGAGGTATGTGTTTATATATGTATGTATATAGATGCATTATATATATATGTATAGAATATATATATGTATACATATATATATATATTTACATATACACCATACATACTTGCATTCTATGCAAGCAAGTTAGATTTTAGTGAGGGAGGACTGTGCAATGTCATGAGCCTGGAGCCATCTGGGTCCAGTAGCAAGATACAGATCAGGATGACTAGAGATAACCCTGTATGCAGCGGGAGACCTTGGCCTTTTTAAGCTCAGGTCTTTAATAGGTCTCAGTTTGACTGAGGCAATGCCAATTCAGTGATTAATGCTAGGTAAGAAATGAGGCAAAAAATATTTCTTTTACCTAGTCAAAAAAATATCAGTCTAGGAAGGGAAGACCCTCAGAGTTTCTGGCCAAAACAGAAACAATTGCTATTTTCATGCACTCTGAGCCAATACCTTCATGATGTCATGGTCCTCTTTGAGAATGAAGGAAAAATGACAACAATACATACTTGCACATACACATAGTCTAGTCATAGAGTGAAGGATCAGGATAACTAATGGACAGCCCATACTCTGCATTGATATCCAAGCAAAGTCAAGATATCTAAATTTCTAGTTATAGAAACCCCCATGACAGATTTATGGAAGGTTATCGACAAGAGTCATATGCAATGTGTGAGCCTGGGTAAATTATGATGAACTGACATTGGAAGAAGTACCCAGATCAATGAAATCAAAGATCTATAAAAACATCATGTACCTCTCAGAAAGATTGGTTGACCCCTTGCTCAGTGTTCCAGAAATGACATAACTTGAAGCAATAACTTTCAGGACCTTCTCTCTTAACAATTTCAAAGATTTTATGAAGTGTTCTGAAAGCTTTGAGGCATCAACAATTTTATTCAATTCACCAATGCTAAACTTCCTCTAGCCACATGTACCAAAAATCACTCCCATTTTCTACCTGTCTTTTTCTCCTATTGGCCTCTGCTTTGATATATGTACTGAGCTCTCCAGATAACCAGTTTTCCCTGAAAACCAAGATACAGAGACATAGGATAGACAGGTTAGCATGTTCCTTTTAGTCTCTTTGCCTAATTCCTCCATGGCTCACACAGATTTCTTTTTAGTTCTGCACATCTGGCAGAACACTAATTATTACCGTTAATCTGATATGCTAATTACTAGTCCTCATCTCAGCAGTGCTCTTAAAAGTTTGATTAACACCATCCAGAACCTGCTTGAATAGCCAATAATAATATTGCCACTACATTATTATTTAACTATAATAAGACATACAAAGCAAGATATCTAATTCTATATAACACAATTCTATACACATTTACTCAATTGTCAAATTCTGTCTCATTTGGAATTTTCAATAGGTGAAGCTTTTTATTGGCCTTTTCTTCACAATTTGTGGTTCAAGTACAACATTCCTGACATTTCAAGAGATTCTCAGATCTTTCTTTTGGAAAAGCAGTTCTGAAATATTTGGGCATCTAGATCAGAGTCTTTTGAGCTTCAATCTTATTCTTCTGGTTTAAAAAATATCACGACGATTGCATTTGCTGAAAAGAGCATATAATTTTAACAAGACCCATTTGGGAAATGAATATTAAATAGATTTAATCACCCAAATTAGGAGTTTGACAGCTCATACACAAAAGGTAGCACATTATATGAATGCTAGCTATTTCGAAATAACTGAGTTTCAGAGAGTAGTATGTCATCTCTGGATTATAGAAGTCAGGGGAGAATGCGATCCTTATTCTCCAAAAAGCATTTTGTTATACACAAAGAATTAGTTCAGAAGCAAAATTAGGTGCTCAACAAGTTTATAGCTCTTTTCATTCTCAGTTTTTTTTCACTCCTTGAAATATATTCAGGAATGATAGCCACCTGAACAAAAAAAAAATAGACTAAAAGGGACCCCAAACAGATGTGACATAACAACCACACAAGATTATGGAAAACAATACCTGGTGGTTGTAATCCACTAATTGAATATCAATTAAACACATAATTCTAATCCAATGGGATAATAATTTAGGGAAGAACAATGTTAACAAGCAGCACTTCCCTTTCTTCATCCCTAGTAGCATATGCTGATTTTCTGATTAGTTCATTAGTTCTATTTAGGAAAATCAAGACAGCCTGAAATACAGGCAAATAAACATGAACAGGGGAAAAGAGATCATTATATTCCCTAAACCCAAAGAGAAAAGAACAATAAAAATATTGGATTTGAGAACAATGGTTTAGATCTTTGAAAGAAAGAAAATATTTGAATTTAGAACCTTAAGGTTTTATTATATTGCAACTCTTCCTCCTATGAAATCTAACCCAATGAGTATTTATTCAATGTCTACAACATGGAAACCACTGTACTAGGCACTGTTGATACAAAGATCAAAATAAAATTACTTTTCTTATTTTCACCCATTTAGTTTAATATAAATTTAAGCCTTTACTAAGTAAAAGATACACATGCTAGAGATACAGGGACATTTTTCCTCCTTAGTTCTCGTCCATCATTGCCAATTGGCTTTTGGACATCCCCTTTTCCCTAGTCACACACTAACAACCCTAGTTTAATCATTAATTATCTCTTGCTTGGACTATTACAATAGACTTCTAGCCATTATTTCTGTCTTAAGTCTCTCTCAACTCCAATCCATCTTCTATTCAGATGCCAAAGTGATTTTTCCAAAGCATATGTCTGACAATGTCACCCCTCTGTTCTGTGAACTCTCGTGGTTCTCAGTTCCCTCCAGTTTCAAACAAAAGAGTCGACTCCTTTGTTATTTAAAGTTTTTCATAACCTGGCCTTCTCCTATGTCTCCAATGTTCTTATACTTCATTCTCCTCTTCTAAGATTAGTATCATCTGCTAGAGAAAAATAGAAGAAAAGGCAGCAGAACTAAATGGAGTGGGGGGGTAGGAGGATGATGAGGGTTATCTGCATGCCTTCTGCTGGAGGAGACATGAACTGCAAAAAATCAACAAAACAACTCAGTGCAAGAAGAGACTGCAGAGTAATGAGGGTCCTTACCTCCTCTAAGTGGAGAAAAAAAATGAATTGTAGCAGCAGAAGAAGACCAGTAGGAACATTGCTGAGGAGCAGTCACAGAATCCTTGCTGGGACCAGAAAAGACTTGTGAAAGGAAAATAATTCAGGATAAATGGAGGCACTATTGAGAAGCAATTTGATGCAAGGAAGAAATCTTGACATAACTCAATTGGAGTCCTACTCAGGAGAACACTGTCCCATAATATATGTCTTGAGGTAATCATGCTAAGGGTGGTGATGGAAATGAATATAAGAACTTTTCATAGGTTCAGATATGTGTTTTATATGTCCTATCTCTCTCTATTACCTAACAAATAAAACTGCAAATTTTAAGTCTTTTTGCTTCTGTGCTTTTATAGACAGCTGATGCTACCTTTTCGACTACTAAGTTTTGATGTTCTCAGATAATATGGGCATAGAAAATTAACTAGGGAAATGAGGTTTGCCCTAATCTATCTGGGCCCTTCATGTGAGGAGAGATCTTCTGATATACAGTTTATATGTATATAAAATATAATTACAACACATGGAACTATATAATTAGTGACTAGACACTAGTAGTATAGTTAGAGAGCTACAGATAGGAAGAGCTTTAGGAAATTTGAAGGAAGATTCCTTTTCCTTGCTTGAGGTGATCAAGAAAATATTCATGGATATTAAAAGATAAGTAGGAATTCAGTAGTCAAAGACAGGAGGATGGGCTTTCCAGTCAGAAGAATGACATTAAAAAAGATATGGAGGTAGGAAAATGTAACGTATGTTTTGGGGAAATTAGCATGTCAGTTGAGTAGGAATAGAAGGTTGACATAGGGAAACAGTGGGGAATGATATTGGTAAAATTGGTTGCAACTAGATTGTACAGTGTCTTGACTGATAGGTTAAGAGTTTAAACATGTTTGGTAAACATCAGGTGGTCAATGAAAGGTTCCAAGCAATGGAATGACTTTACAATATCTCCTATATCTGTCCTTTCCTTTTCATTCCCATTTCTATTGCCCATGTACATACAGATTGTATATTATTCTTCACCTGGACTTCTCAACCTCCACTCCCTCTTCTCTCAATCCTCCAAATCATCTGAAATGCTGATGACAAATTAGTCTTTGCATGGTGGTGATACAATAGCTGTACTCTTCAAAACAATGTACTGGCTTCCCATTGGGTGGACAAATAATTTGACAGAATTAGAACTTCATTCTGTTAGACATATTAAAACCTAATAGAACCAGATTTGCTATCATTCTCTCTCTCCCCACCCACATTACCTCCCCGTTTACTTCCTGGGAAAATGCCTGTTTTTAAAGATTGAGGAAAGTCAAACTAATCAACCAAGTACCTATTTATGAATTTTTGTGTTACCTCCCACCATCTTTTACTGTTCCTATCTATGCCAACACTAAAGGATGTAGGAATTTGGAGTGCTGTTCCCTTTGCTTCTAATGTTATCAGTCACACTCTCTCCTTATATCCTCTGATCTTCCTCAATCCATTCTTCACCCTCTACACCCATCTAAATGGATCACATTCAATCACAAATGTGGCCATTGTAGGAAAAGACCAGAGTCGAAACTACATTCACCCCATTTTATGTGTGATATCTTAAGTAGTTGAGAACATGTTTCAATCAGTCAGTCATTCACATGCTTTGGACTATGTACTAAAAGACTTTTAAACTGCAATGACTTTATATTAAAAGAAAATATGTCCAGATAGGCTGGGAAACCCAAGCCTAAATAAAGACCTAGGCATTATCTAAATTATCAAATGTGTTTAAAAGAGATTTAATCAAGAGGTTAGAGCAAACATGGCTTTCCAAAACACCTCTCAGGAGGAATTGCCTCAGGGGACTGGGAGATTTTGCCTCAGGGCTTGGCCACATTGTCTTCTTTCCTCTACTACCCCATACATTGAGCCAGATCAGGACATTTTGGAATCAAACAGATTTTGAACTTACTTTCTTCCCATTGGTTTCCTAGTGGCATACTGAGATTAGCTGACAGCAGTATTTGCATTGGAAACTCAGGACAGATAGATACAGATTCACTATGGTTAAAAGGAATGTCTTGAGGGGCAGCTATGTGGTGCAGTGGATAGAGCACCACCCCTAAAGTCAGGAGGACCTGAGTTCAAATCCGGCCTCAGACCAAATACTTGACACTTATTAGCTATGTGACCCTGGGCAAGTCACTTAACCCCAACTGCCTTAAAAAAAGGGGGGGAGATAAGGAACTTTATCCAGTATCAAGGAAGTGTGAGCTATCCCTTTGCACAGGTACTCTTTACACTTGAGCCACTTTGCCCTGGAGTCTGTATGTATTTGTAGGAGAGTGTTTTACTGACTTTGGGGGTAAATAATAATAGCCAACATTTATATAATGTTTACTGTATGTCAGGCACTGTGCTAAGTGTTTTATAATTATTATTTCATTTGTTCCTCACAACAACCCTATAAGGTAGGTGCTTTTATTATCCCATTTTACAGATGAAGAAACTGAGGCAAAGATAGGTTAAATGACTTGCCAAGGGTAAATATATTGGACACTTGAGCTGATGGCATTAGAGAAATGACTCTTTAGGATACCTCTAAAATCCCAAGGGGAAGATGTAGACAGTCTAAGTCTGGGAATGTGATTCATCAATGAGATTGGGAATTGGCCTAGGACTACTCAGAACATGTACATGTCTGGCATACAATGAATCATTAATTGTTTATTGATTAGTAACTCAAAGTAAAAAAAAAATCTCTCTTTCTCTCTCTGTCTGATGTTGATGATGATTTTTTTCCCTCCCAGTTAGATAGGTTTTTGTCTGTATTACTTTTGAAAAATCATGTAGTGTTTTTTTTTACTCCAAGCTTCTCCTAGAAACAAAGTATCATTTTTATTACCATATTCTCATGATATTGCTCAGTTATTAACCAGAGTTTCCCAAAAAATTGAAATTAAGGGTAACCCAAATGACAATGGCAGAAAATGTTGTAAGCATTTGGTAATGCAATGGTAAGAAAATGTTGAGCAGGCTATAACACCTAATAAATAAGGAATTGTACAAGAGGGGAAGAGTAAAAGATTTCATCAGAAAAAATATGTGGCAGAAAAATGAACCAATCCTATAATGAGAACATCGAATAGCCAAGTAACTATCGGATATTCTAGGTAATCTCTTTGTATCCACACAGTAGAAAGAGATTTGTAGCAGCTTGGGTTAACCCACCAGGGATGGGTCATATTTGTGGGAGATTATCATCTTAAAATGGACAGGATAATTAGTAATGAGTATCTGTACCATTATCTCAAACTCACATTAATTAGAACAGCTTATCATAAAATCACCAAATATTTTAGAAATTAATCAGTCATCTGCATCTGGTCAATATTCTTCCTAGGTGAGAGAACATGGTACAATGGAAAAGGTATGAGCCTGAGAATGAGGAGATCTGAATTCTTGTTCCATTTCCAAACCTATTTAGATGTAGTGACTTTGGAAAATCATTCCATTACTCTGGGTGTCAGTTTCCTCCTCTATGTACTAAAGAGTTTGGATTAGATGATCTCTCAGATTCTACCCAGCTCAGAAGTCCTATGGGATCATGGATTACTGTTGAGACAGTGCAGTGTGTGTCCAAATAGGCTGTAGTTATCTACTGAATAGCAGCTAGTCCTTTCTGCAAATAGTGAGTGCTTTGTAAAGCAACTGATCAACTGTATATCATTTTTATAGACTAATACCTGCATTAAAGCATAATGTTATTCCTTAAAGGGAAAACACACTTGTATGATGGCTGTTATTAGGAAGTAGAGCAAGGAATGACTGATATTGTTTCTTTAGACTGTATGACTTTGCCTCACCTTACATAAATATTGATTATGCAGTATATATGTGTTTCTACTGATTAGGTGGACTGGCCTCTCATAAGTTTCCTGCATAGTCGGCATACAAGCCTTAAAATGGATTGCATTTGCTAGTGCCTCTCCTAAAGAGAAATGTCATCTTTACCCTTCAGATAGCCCAATATAATTATTTGCCAGAAAACTGAATTTGGAATGACTTTCTCTAATCTCATCATCCCCCTAATATAATATAATTGGATCCTTAAGACCAGTGGGAGCCTTCAATGCCTAGTTATGTCTATTCTGAATTTAGAAATCTTAGAAGTGACAAAATTTTAGTCAGTTTTACTGGATGCACTTCCTAAATGTGAACTTTGCCTTTATTCTACAGTTTGTACTTGTCAGGAAATCCTGAGTAGACTCAAATTTAATTGATTTAATGGAGAGCTTCTGGGGCATAGTAATTGCAATAACAATGTATGTTAAGACATTAAAGACTCCCAAAAGCAAGAAAATGCAGTTATTAAAATATTATTCTTTTATCTGCAAAGAAAAATTTCCTTAATTGACTTTCTTAAGACTCTGGAAATGATTTCTCTATTTTACAAAAAACTCTCTCATCTCACAGATGCATTTCTTTCAATTGTAATTAAACTAACTGTAATTCATATATAAATCTGGGGCACTGTAATTCAACAAATTATGCATGGTACTAGTCTCAAATTTAAATCAAAATATTATAGAATAAGATTACAAGAGGCAAGTAGAAAAATACTGATACTCAGATTCATTTTGGTCTGAGTGAAAGGTCTGTGCTTGCTTTGGATTCAGAGATGATGCATCTTAACAACAAAACAAAACAAAGCATAAAACAAAACAAAAGAAAAAAGCCTTAGTGCCCTGGCCCCTGCCCACAACTCACCCTTATTCTTTAGCTCTTAAATAAAAGCTTTCATCCATTTCTGTTTCTGAAAACATATTCTAGCAGTCTTCATAAATGCATTTTCCATTGATCTAGTGCTTATAAAAACCTTTACCTTTTTATTGTACTCTACCTGTCACATATACCTCTCAAGTAGATTCTAATTTGGGACTGAGAAGAGCTAAGGTAGTTTGACCACGTACTAAAAATGGGATCCCCCCTGCTGGGTGGTATTTGTTGTTTGCCAGTAATGGAAGATTCATAGTTGGGAATATTTCCTCTAGAGTCAAGTAGCCCTAAACTTTTCAAAGATGACAAAGGTGGAATGCTCCTTTAAGTTTGGGGGGCTCATGTCTGGCCAGCATGAAAGTTATATGGAAATTGATGAAAGTTATATGGAATGTGCTGACTCCTGATTGCTCCCTCCTCAAATTTTCCTAGGGCACTTTATTTGGGTCTCTACTTTGCCCTTATAATATTTTTTTTATCTTGTATCATACTTAATTGTGTACATTTCATACCCTTCCTCCCTATTAGATCATAAACCCTTTGAGGGTAGGGATTATTATTGTTGTTTCATCTCTGTATAGCTAGAGACTAGTACAGTGATATAGTAGACAGAACAGATGCTTAGTGATTTTAAATGACTATTGGAAAATGCAATATAATAATAGAAATAAAACTGAACCTCTGATTTCACTGATATATGGAATTCCCATGTCAGAGAACTCTTTTTACCAATACAAGTTGGCACCTTTTCTATAATTTATAGTCTTAGAGAGTTGTCTAGTGAATTGAGAAGTTAAGTGATTTGCAGAGTCATGCAGCCTGTGTGTGTTGGAGTTGAGACTTGAATTCCTGGCTTCGAGGATGTCTCCTTATCAACGATGTCATAGAACTTTCTGCCTCTTTTAAATAATATCACAATAAATTTGATTGACTGGAATATTAAACACATATGATTATGAGATTTTTGGGAAAAGAAGTTAGTTACTACATGGTTTTGAAGGTCAGACTGAAGAGTTTCAATTTGATGTAAGAGGCATAGGGGAGACTATATGCTTTTGAGCAAAGAAAAGATCTGATTAAAATGGCATCTGATGTACCCCTTTACTTCTTTTGCAGAGATGAGAGACTCTGGGTTTGGAACATTACATATACTATCAGACTTGATTGATGTATTGTTAAATTCTGCAGGACTTTGCAAAATATATTTCTTTCGGATTTCATGGGGAGCTAGACAGGATGAGCTGTCAATCTTTAACTGAATCAAGTAGATCTATCCCCTAAAGGTTGTGGTTTTCCATTTGTAAGGAATTAACTCCCTCTACCCTTGTGATGGCATGACTTTCTTCTACCATCCTCCACTTTTGTACCAAGTATGGTAACCACCAAAAGAAACATTATAAAGAAAATATCTGCTTTTTATAATTTGCCTTTCTTACCAGGTAAGAATTGAAACTAGGGATCTACTGATCTTGGGTTCTTGACAGAAGTGCAAAGTATGACACTGATATCCCCACTTTGCTTACCAATTCTAACTTAGAGACCCAAGACCTCAAGCTAGCTTCCACTGACCAGATAGCCTCCTGTCTCCAAAAAGTGAATGCTCTTTCTCTCTCTCCTGTACCCAAGGCTCTTAACCTTTGTGTGTGTGTGTGTCTTTATGGTTCCTTGGATCTGTCTGGCTTCCTGGTAAAATCTCTTCTCAGAATAATATTTTAAAATGTATGAAACAAAATACATAGGATTACAAAGGAAATATTTTGCACTGAAATACAATAATGAAGATTATATTTATAGATCCACTGAAATCTATCCATCTTAGGTTCTATGAATCCCGTTTAAGAACCCCTGCCCTATATACTTGATCAGTAATATGCCATAATATTTCAGGTATGTTGAAAAACATCTTTAATTATAGGTAAAAGTTTAGAAGCCAAAGTCTGTGTTTTAAAACAAAAGCTAAGGCTACCCAAATCAGAGGGAAACAAAAAAACTTAAAATGAACAAAAGAACCTATGTACAGAATCTGACTTCCTCTCCATAGAGGAGTGTGTGGAAGTTCGGACACAGTGTATCATCAATGTTTTTTCCTCCCTATCCCAGTGAGAGTCCCATCACAGCCTCCGGCAGTGGTGTTAACTATATATATCAGCACCCACTTTCCATGGTTCCACATTTACATCTCCTTTCAATAGCCACTGACTGCTTCTACCTCTTTCCTTGGTTTTCTCTCTGCTGGGTATCCATATCTTCTACCCATAAACTACTTTTCCCAAGGTGAGGATTAACCTTGGAAGTCAAGGTGACCTCATTCTGGCTAGGGGTCCAGGTAACTCCTCTCAAGTCTTTTGAATCACACTCCCTATAGTCATAGCCAAAAGATCTATTATATTTAGTTATAGGAAGGCATTTTGGGGGGAGGGGCACGTGGAGATTCTCAGAAGTAAAGTGTCCTATCCATAATCGCAAAGCCAACATATATCAGAGGTAAGGCTTTAACTAAACTCTTCTTAATTTCAAGGTCAACCTTCTATTTAGTACTTCAGCTTGCTTTTCTCATTTGAGGGAGATTATAAAAGAAACTGAAGATTGGTATAAGAATACCAGTTAGTTACTTGTCTGTCGTAGCAGTCCAGGCTTGATATGAGGTCCAGAGTGAGACATTACAGAGTAATGGATGTTGACAGCCTTGTAACAAGCTGAGTCAGAGTGCTTTAGCATGCTAAGTGGGAGAAGGGAACACATGCTGAGTGAATAGAAGTGCTAAAATGAAAGGAAAGTGCTGATTATTCCACTGACTTGACTTCCACTGGATTAAGCAACCAACAGACAACCTTCAGATTGGGAAGCCTTAACAGAACTTCCAAGTAGGAGCATGCATAAGATCAAAGGAATTAAAATTAGAAGAGATGTCTGATATCATCTAATCTATATCTTCTTCTACTGAGGAGGAAACTGAGGACCAGAGAGAGAAGTCACTTTCCCAAAGTCACAGAATTAGTAGTAGCAGAAACAGAATTCAGATCTAGGTTCTGTTCCATACCAGCCATGAATCTTGAACAAGGAAGATAATATTTCCTCTTTCAAAATTCTTCTGCTATAAAAATAGGGAACAAGGATAGAACACACATGCTTATGTTTAAATGGATAAACTATACGCTTACTGGAGAAAGAAGAATAGACAAAATTTGCTTCTTCTTCCCTACCCCACACACTTCCAAATTGCTCTATTTAATATAATAGAGAAGAATCCTTTAGACCAGGTTGTCCCAAGTCCTTCCACCTGTTCTTAATCCATTCCATCCACTTGTCAAGACAATTGACAGTTTATGCTTTCTTTCATATGTCCCAGGGGTTTCCAAAGCCCATTAGAAAAAAAGAGGAGTATAAGTTGGTGATAATGGACTGATGGGGGTGGAGATGAGTGGAAAGGAAGGAAAGGAAAGGATTCTGTCTTTTAGGCTCTCAAGGGAAACATGAATGGAAGTATAAAAGGTAATAGAAACTTTGAGAAGCAATGCTATTGATGGGGGGGAAATGATAATGAACTCTGTTTTGAAATGTTAAGTCTAGGGGTAGATAGGGTGATATGGGAGTTGAGTTAGCTTCCGAGTTTTAATGGAAAGTCATTACACGGATCATAATATCCAAGATGGGAAAGGCCAGAAAAATATTCTGTACTATTTGTCTTGGTGTGTATTTCAGAATACCAAAAGACAGACAATTTCTAATTGTTATGGGAAAATGACAGTGTATTAGACAGTAAAACATGGTAAAATGGACTATGATTATTTCCATAGGCTAAAATACTTGCAGTCCCCCATAGACTATAGTTATAGGGTGGATTTACTATGGACACTCCAAATATTTCAGTTTCTTTCCCACTCTAAAATGAAGCTCATCAACAGTGAAATTGAAACAGAGAAAGAAAATATATCACTATTTGAAAAATGACCTCAGAAACTTTAGTTTTGAGTTCCATTTTTGCTACAGCCTATGCATCATAGGTCTAGAGCTGAAAGAAAAAGTTCAACCTGCATATTTTGCAGATATGGAAACTGAGGGTTAGAAAGGCTGACATTCCAAATGACTCATAGGCAGTATCTATCAATCAATCAATCAATCAATATTAAGCAACTTCTGTGTTCCAGGCAATGTGCTAAGCATTGGATCAGAGACAAGATTTAAACACAGGTTCTCCAACTATATAAAGTTGTGATATGGTCCAGGTCAGTACACTCTGGGTAAGTTTATTCTATTTGCAAAGCATATGAAGCATCTGTTATGACAAAACCAAACTATATACTCTTAGCTCTTGTGCTTTTAATCCTTTTCCAAATGTAACATTCATATTCCCCAACACAATCACATAAAGCAAACAAAAAAAATAGTTCATGTAAATATTTGGCATAACTTTGTTTACTACTAACTGTATAGAAAGAGAAGGTTGGTGCTCACTACATGTCCAAATGAACCTGGGGAAATATTATTTACTGTTAGTTCACTAGGATATTCCCTTGATTTATTAAGACCTAACTCTCAGTCACCATGTGACAGTTCTTCTCCCATGCATGAATTGACTATTAGCACACAATTCCCTCACTGGGAAGTGGTTTCAACTCCAATATCTGGTGTCATGCCCAGCTCCCCACAGTGTTACCTGAAAGTCCAAACCTTTCCCATAATTTGTGTGAATTTGGGAGTGTGTATGTGTATGTGTGCTTGTGTTTTTTCCTGTCTGGAAATAAAGGAGTTTTATTTATGTAATTTTGTATGTATTATGTGGGGAAACTGGAGAGAGTTTCAGACTTGGAGTCAGAAGTGCTTTTCAGATCCTGCTTTTGACACTGATCTGATCGTGGGCAAGGTGTTTAATCTCTCTTAGCCTCCCTCACCTGTAAAATTAAAATAAAAACATTTTTTAGCACTTGGCTCCCAGGGATGTTGTGATGATCAGATGAGGTAATGTATACAAGGGTCATTTGCAAACCCTTAAGTGCTACGTGAGTGTCAGCTATTATTGTTAGATGAACCTTAAGATTCTGTACTAATAAACTGCCTGTTCTCAGATAATCATCTTTAGTGCGTGCTTATTGATAATCTTTGCTCACATGCTACCATTAAATACCTTTGGCCCTCCAACAAGGCTTACACTTGCAATCCTTCTTATTGAAACTCCCTGTGGTCAACAGGTTTTCCTTTCATTCTAATATAAGTAATTCATATTTGAGAAATTGTCATGAGCATAAGACTTTTTCCAGGGGGAAAAAAGTTTTAATTAACACAAAATTTTTCTCTCTTGAAACTGGAGGTTGGATACATCCATATATCAATTTGCTTGCCTTTAAGTTCTTTTCCTATCACTTGAAATTCCTCCTGCCTTCCCCTTTTGCCCAAACTTTTACTAATTGCTGAGGCTCATCTGGACTCTAGTGATTTTTTTCTCCCTCATTTAAGAGTTTTCAGATTAGGGGGCCTGTGTATAAGAAAATTCATCTGTGGCATCATTCTAGTAGTACCAACTACCACTTGCCATTCTGTGGATTTGAGCAGAAGCTTTTTGCCTTTTCTGTTTGACTCACAGCTCTTAGGGATTGTCCATCTGCTTCTGTGGCATCCTAATGACCTAAGCACACAAATATCATTCACCTTGCTCCCTGACTCTCTCATAGCTTTCTTAAACTAATATGGTCTTAAAATAGTAGACTTTTGGAGGGAACCCACACCTACAAGTCAGATGTTCTCTGGCCAAATAGGAGCCAATGAAAAGACACATCTTTGCTGACAAAAACTTTTAACTTCCCTACTCAATAATATAACTTCAAACCCTGAATAGCATATTTCTAAAGAAATGAAAAATCTAAATTCCTTAATGAATCCAGATGTAGAGAGCTTCAACAGTGAATTGCTAATTAATTTATAGAATTATTAAATGGGGCAGGCACAACTGGTTCTTTGGGTACTTGCCAGGAAAGACTATGATGGCAATGGGAGTAAAGCTTCAATCACACTTTAATAAGTCACTGAGGGTGTGGGGGGTGGCAGCAAGTGAAGCAGAAAATACAGAGACAAATGGTGCAAAGCAGTGGAAGCATTTGGGGGGTAGAGTAAGGCAAGGAGTACGGGAAAGAGAATGAAGAGGGGGAAATGTCACATATATAACCATGTATTGAAGCTGGGAGCATATGAGCATCATGGACTTTTAGGAGATGAAAGAGTACTGGGGGTGGGGGAGGGAGTTTGTGAGTTTCATTTTTATAGGGTTTTGATTGGGGACACACTAATTTTTATCCATGATACCATAGGGTTGGCTCATTAACATATCCACATCATTTCAAAGTTATCAGTAACATTTGGCATTCTGTTGGTCTTAATGTGAATGTCTGGAGCTTATCTGAGGTTTACTAATGATAGGACTCCCTTGATTTAGCACAGCCTCAGGATGCAATTTTTAGTTCATATTGATACAGTTTGTAAACTATGCTGTTTTGATCTGTGGGGCAGTCTGTAAGGGACTTGTAGGTTTCCGTTTGCAACCTTACTTCCTGCTATTGTAACTTTATACCGGCTACTTATAAACTTACTATACTAACAAAAAGAAGGATGGTGATAGTCAGGGGAACCAGAACAAGATACAATTTTTAATACAAATAGCCTATAGTAGGGAGAAGGAGTATTGGTAGGGAAGAGGCCAAGACATTAGCAAGATAATTTAAATATATTCTGGTGTGCATTTGCTAGATTTTCTGTTTTTGCCTGGATCTCAACATTTGTTCATACTCAATTACCCAAACACTCAGATGCATAATTTCATTTATTTGCATGTTCTCACCAACTATGCTGATAATGACTCAGACATGTGTTCCCATCCTGCTACCCACATCTTTCAAAGAGTTCACCATAGGGATTGTACACAATGTACTAGAATTATTCCCTGTTTTCTCCTGACAATAAAAAAGAGAGCAACAGAATACTCTTGCTACTTTCCTGTCATCCCTCATCCTTTACAAATGGCAAGTACATATTCCTTATCATATATTTCCTTGATGATGTATTTATTCTTGTTCTTCTATGAAGTTCCTCATGTAATATATGTTGCAATCTGCTTGAACCCACCATGTTTCTCTCCATTGCCTTTTTTTATGATACTTATTTTCAGCTCTTCAGAGACTATTGCACGATAGTTATATGACAACTTCTGTTGAATATTAGTATTAAAATAGTAGACATTTGTTTCTAATCTCCAACCAAATTCATATCTATTATGAAGGGTGTGTTGATAAATGTTTAACAATCATGCCTCTGAAAATGTATGGAGAACACACTTTTCAGTTTAATTTAAAATTTTAACATTTTCTCCATTACTTTTTTAATCCTAGACAATCAACAAAACAATAAATTGATCCCTAATTTGTAACCCTTGCCAACTCTTGATATGTAGCCATTGGTTTTGCCGAAAGTTCAAGCTAACTTCAGAATATCCCTGGCTGTCAGGGACCTTAAATACCATCTAGCCCAATTTTATTTTTTTTATTTCTGATAGTAAATAAATTGAGGTCCAGAGAATTTGAGTCGCCCAAGGTCATACAGAACATGGATTTCAACCCAAGTCAACTAGTCCACATACAGTAACTTACCCTCTACACCAAATTGCTTTTGGCCCTCTCAGTTTATAGATGAACAAAGTGGTTCCAAGGCAGATTAAGTGATATGATGTGTATCACCTAGGCATGTGACAGTGTTCTCTTTCAATAAGAACAATTTTAATGGAATATTATCATGCTGTAAGCAATGAGGGAAAAGATGATTTTTTTTTTTGGTGAGGCAATTGGGGTTAAGTGACTTGCTCAGGGTCACATAGCTAGTGAGTATCATGTGTCTGAGGCAGGATTTGAACTCAGATCCTCCTGACTACAGGGCTGGTGCTTTATCCACTGCACCATCGAGCTTCCCCAGAATAGATGATTTTTAAAGAGACTTGGAAAGACTTGCGTGAACTGATAGAGAGTGAAGTAAGCTGAAGCCAAAGAAAAAATTATACCATAATATCAATTTTAGAAAAACAATTTTGAAGACAACAAACTGATGAAGAATGAAATTAGTGGAACCAGGAAAAAATGTATATATATAATAACAAAAGCATTTAAAAAACAATTTTGAAACCTGTAAAAACTATGATCAATGCAATGACCCATTCGTGATTCCAGAGAACGGATGATAAAACATTCTCTCCATGTCCTGACTAAGGTGATAGATTTGGGGTGCAGAGTAAGACATTTATTTATTTGTTTGTTTCAGATAATAAGGGAATTTGTTCTGCTTGATTATGTGCATTTGTTATAAAGAATTTGTTTTTCTTCTGTTATTTCTCAACGGAATATGTCCTTTTAGTCAGATCCAACTCTGTGACCCCATTTGGGGTTTTTGTATCAAAGATACTAGAATAGTTTGCCATTTCCTTCTAGTGCTCATTTTATAGATGAGGATACTGAGGCAAACAGGGTTAAATGACTTTCCCAGGGTCACACGGCTGGTAAGTGTCTGATGCCAGATTTGAACTCAGGTCTTCCTGACTCCAGGCCTTCTGCTCTATCCACTGCATCACCTAGCTACCCAGATGAAATACAGGGGAGAAAAATAGGATTTTGTTCATTGAAAAATAAAATATGTCAAATGCGGGTGCCAGGATTATCCTTCACCAGAATATGAAGTAATTATTCAATTATTTATGTCTTTTTTTCTTCCCCATTTCTCTATTCTCATAGTAGTGGCATTTTGGAACCCTGAAATTGCAAAACTGGTTTCCTTTCCTCTTATGATGGTAGCTAGGAGGTTCAATGGGTAGAACAGTGCCCTTGGAGTCAGGAAAACTTGAGTTCAAATCCTGCTCCATTTGTATAGCCCTAGAGCAAGTCACTTAGCTTCTCTCAGCCTCAGCTTCCTGAAAGGTTGTTATGAGGATCAAATGAGATAAAATATGTAAACTGCCTTGCAATTTTTAAAGTTAAATGTTAGGTATCATCATTATCAGAGGTAGCATTATTATCAACTTTTTAGGCTTCCTTCTCCAATGGGTTTGGGGAATTGAACATTTCACAGATATCACTCTTCATGTTTGATAGTTAGTACAGAATCAACTATTTTATTCATAATTTCCAAAATCTTGAGAAAGCATTTTGGACTTATGCATGAGTGTGTGTGTGTGTGTGTGTGTGTGTGTGTGTGTGTGTGTTTGTGTGTTTGGATCTTTACCAAGTCTATTATAGCTTTATAAACCTCAGTTGGATCACTTTAATGCATCCTCTTTTCCAGGGAGACTAAACTGTGTTTTCCCAGTCTCTTTTCCATAATATGTCTTGATGCCTGGTATCATTTTGGTTAAAGCAAACTAAACTTATTTGACAGCAATTATAATATTCCCAAGGTATGGTGACTGGTATCTTATACAGTCCTCCAGGCAAGGTTTTAACGTGAGACTTTATAGTAATATAATGCCTCAGGTAATTTCTACTGTATTTTCCCTTGTCAATACTATTTAGCACCCTCCTTGTCTTCTCTACTGTGCCATTTTCTAGGAGGTATTTTGAAGAAGACTAGATAAGAACCCAAACTAATGGTGTAAGATTGGGATAAGCAGAGACTTTCCCAGGAGCCTTATCAAATGAGCAAACAAAAAACTCTGCTCTGTGAGAGTTACAAGTTATTTGAGTAGATGAGGCAGCATGGTGCTTGCCTCATATACTTACTAGCTATGACCCAAGGAAAGTCATTTAATGTCTTTATGCCTCAGTTTCCTTATTTGGAAAATAAGGAGATCTTCTCTCAATGGTCTTTAAGGTTCTTTCCAGCTTTACAATCTATGATGTTATGATTAAGTAAACATGCAAATTATCTCATAGATTCTTGTTTTCTTTCTTGATTCTGATACTTCTTGATCATTATTAGAGCAAGTGAGGGAGAGAGAAAGAAAGCAGGAGAGAGAGAGAGAGAGGGAACTAATAAGTGGAAATGGTTCATTGTTCAAAAATAAAAATTTCTCAGAAAAGCTGAGAAAAACATCAATAAGGTGCTTATGATTACTCAACTGAATTTTAAATTAGTTGGTTACGGTAAATTTTGGGAAGCCATCTTAAATAGTCTTTCCTTATTCATATTTCAATTCAACTCAATTATTAAGCACTTACTGTGTGTGTAAGGAAGTTACTATGCTTGACATAGACAAAAATATGAAGATACAAAAGATACAAAGATAAAAAACAAGAAATTCTTTGTCTTCAAAATACTGACGTTCCACACTGCCTAAAGATTAATTTGTAAAGTAGTCTATGTTTGCTGTGAATTGATGGCCTTTTTTACTTTAATGTGGACATTGTGCTTATAAAAAGTGGCTATTTATATAGAGAGATGAGACATCAACCCTAAGATCAGTCTAATGCAATCTATAGGATCATTTATTTAAAGCTGGAAAGGCCCTTTGAAGCCATCAAGTCCCTCCCCCTCCCCCTATTTTAAACATGAAGAACCTGAGGCACAGTAAGGTTAAATGACTTACCAAAGGTTATTCAGAAACTATTGAGTCTCTCATTCACTGTGTACTGCTGTCTCTCCTAACCCAAAGCAACCCAACCCCACCTAATGCAATCTAATCCAGCCTAATCCAACAAACTTTGATATAATGCAGTGGTTCTGAAAGTATGATCTGTGGACTTCTGGGGGTCCCAAAGACCTCCAATACTTCAGAATCTGAGGTGAAAACTTTTTTCATAATAATTCCAGCATCTTTTAATTTTAATACAGTAAATATTAATAGATATAACCTGTATACATAAAAGCTTTTTGGTCCTCTCATTTCTCCGAATGTAAAGACATCCTAAGACCAAAAAAGTTGAGAATAGCTGGTGTGATTAATATAAAACTGAGAATGAAGAAGTTCTGGGCTCAAATCTTCCCTCTGATTCATCCTAGCTATGTGATCTTGGGCAAATCATATAACTCCTCAATCCCAAGGCAATTCTCCAAATTGTAGTGCGAGTGATATTCTGCATTAGCAGGAATAAGTCCTCACTGGGATTTCTCTTCATTAGTGAAACCACAGATCAGGTCCAAATCTAAAACAATAATAGTTTATTCATTTCAATTCTTAGTGATGCTTATAGTAACTGGAAGTCGTGATTTCTTAATGAGTTTATAAAGAAATTGGGTCTTGTGGAGATAGTAAAATTATATAATCTTTATTAATACTTCAAAAATTGAAACCCCTCTATTCCTGTAATCAACATTTTTATGACTTGCTCTGGTCAAAACTAAATCATCATATGATGGTTAAGCCTCTGGTGTTCAGTTTCTTCAAATGTAGCTTTTGTGGACTTGTGCTTAGAGCCATTCCAACTCGACAGTGTCATGGAATACTTTCCACTCATTTATTCATACCCCATGCACTAAAGACGTCAAAGATCTCAGAAAATGCAGTTTGGATAAATTGCATGAGATTATATCTAATAGTAGCTGTTCATCATTACTCCCCCAAATTTCTATCACTACATGAGAGGCCACTTGAATTTTGAGCCCTGCCCTAGAATCTCTCAGAGCTAAATGTAGAAGTACCATTGACAAGCCTCTTAGCTTTCCCTAGTCCCCATTACCTTAAATTACCTCAAACCAATTTTTTGGTTCTCCAGTATCCCTCTTTCTGAAAACTTTGACTCTTCTTTACCTCCTAACTCATTCTTACCCTTTTCCCCTTTACCTCCCCAATTGATTTACAGACCAAGAAATGTCTGTATGCAGCCTCTGATTCTCTAACAGGAGAATCAGGGATAGCTCTTCATTATTCTTAAATTTCTCCAGGAATAATTTGTAGTTGTAAACCCAGGTCTTCCCCCTCTTCCTAAACAAACATGTACAGTTTGCCTTTTGTTGGCATGTTCTAACACCAACAGGTAGTTAAGACTTATCAGTGCTTACAACTTCTTTGCCTTTGAAAAGCTTGGCTCAATGCTAATACAATCTCAGAGTAGGTTTTAAAAAGGAAAAAATATTCAAGAAATATAATTATTTAGTCAGGTCTCCTGTTTGTGGGTTGGATAGTGGGAAGATATAATCAAATACCTGGGTTCTGGAAGTATTCCCTTCCACACATAAGATTGTTTTATGATTCTTGATCCTCCCCTTCCTGCACAATAACTGATGAGAGGAAGGAGATAATTGGCACGCATATCCAGTAGGCAGGTGTAGCAAAACAAATGTAATATCATTCTCTTTCAAAGTATCATAGATGTAAAATTAGAAGAGAATTTAACATTCCTCCATCTAGTATATGCCTTCATTTTATAATAGAATAAACTAGTGCTGTTAGAGATAAAATGACTTACTCAAAGTTACTCAAACAATACAGAGCAAGGTTAGGATTTGAATCAAGATACACTGAGTCTACATGTAGCAATTTTTGTACTCTATCACACTGCCCCTCAGTTCTTTGGCATATTATGTGTTAAGAAACCAATATAAAATAGGAATGCTATACTCTGTAATGGAAACTGGCCTTGTAGTGAGAATCTCCAGGTTTGATGTTAGGTACAACAACACCATTGAACAAGGCATTTCCATTCTTTGGTCCTTGATTTCTTCTGTATTATACTTAAATTCCTTTCCATTTTAAATGATTCTTTGACCAATAATCTGAATGCTGGTCACATGACCCAAGGAGGCAAAAGATAGAGGAAGAAGTCTCATATATATTGAAATATTCATAGTAGCAGGAGTTTTTTTGGGGGGGGAGGGGTGAGGAGGGGGTTTTGTAAGAAAGAATTAGAAATGGAATAGATGATATTTGAATAAGGAATGGCTGATGGCTGTATGGTACATTAATGTAGAGAAATATTGTATAGTAAGAAATGATAAATATGAAGAAATCAGAAAAATGTGAGAAGACTTGTATGAATTGGTAAAATAAGGAGAGCCAAGACACAAAAATAAAAAAAAAAACCTTTAAAAAAGAGCCAAATAGAGCTCTGGGATTCAAGATAGTGGAATAAACAGTAAGTTGATTTCACTCTCCCTTATTGACCTCTTGAAACCCAGAAAAAAATTGCCCCAGGAAAAAATCCTGGAACAGAGGAGTTAACAGAAAGATAGGGGGCAGCAGTCTTTTATCCTGAGAGACTTGTGGGATTAATGAGAAAGGTCTCTTTTGCCCTGGTTGAAGGAGAGCGCAGTTCAGGGATGGAGGTGTCCTGGCAAGCCAGTGGCAAACCCCACCCCAGCCAACCAGTGGGAGATCCTGAGCCCCAGGGTGGTGGAGCAGGGAAGTGCCAACACCAGGACCCCCTGCTTGCCTTGATACAGCCAAGGGAACTGGTAGACTCCAGCTCAGAGAACCACCACATACACCAATGGATAGGAGTCCTCCAGCAGCTGAACCTCCCTGTGATTCAGCACAGCTCCAGCTCAATTGGTGTCCTAAAACAGCCAGATACCCACTCCTTCAGCTTCAGTGTAGCCCTGTAGAAATGCAGAAAAACCCCATGTGATCTCAGCACAGGCCAAACACCACCCCTAGGACCCCAGCTCAGCACCAGGTAAGCTGCCAGACCCCTTCAGCCTCCAGCTGCCAGCACCTGAGGCCCCAGCATACAAAGTTAGTGATCAGGCCCCTGGACATCAGCACAAGAAGCTTGGGACAGTGCTCCAGCAAGAGAGCTCAACTTTAAAAGCCAGGAAATAGGCAAATATCATGAGCAAAAGGGAGAAACAGACACTGATTATAGATTATTTCTATGGGAACAGGGAAGAGCAAAACACAAATTCAGAAGAGGACAACATTGCCAATATACCCATATCTAAAATTCCAAAGGAGAATATGAACTGGTGTTAAGCCCAACAAGCCTTCTTGGAAGAGCTCAAGAAGGATTTTAAAAGTCATATAAGAGAGGAAGAAGAAAAATTGAGAAAAAAAAATGAGAGGTATACAAGACAGAGTCAACAGCTTGGTAAAGGAAAGACAAAAATTTGACTATAGAAAACAATTCATTAAAAAATACAATTGGCCAACTTGAAAAAAATGTACACTAAAGAAAACAACTCCTTAAAAAGCAGAATTAGCCAAATGGAAAAAAAGGCACAAAAACTCATTGAAGAGAACTCTTTAAAAAGTAGAATTGGTCAAAAAGAAAAGGAGGTACAAAAGTTAACTGAAGAAAAAAATTCGTTAAATATTAGAATTGGGCAAGTGGAAGCTAATGACTCTATGAGACATCAAGGATCAGTCAAGCAAAATCAAAAAAATGAAAAAAATATAAGAAAATGTAAAATACCTCACTGGGGGAAAAAGAAACTGGCCTAGAAAATAGATCCAGGAGAGATAATTTAAGAAGTATTGGTTTACCTGAAAGCCATGATCAAAAAAAGAGCCTGGGCAGCATCTTTCAAGAAATTATCAAGGAAAACTGCCCTGAGGTCCTAGACCCAGAGAGTAAAATAGTCATTGAAAGAATCCACCACTTACCTCCTGAAAGAGATTTCAAATTGAGCTTGGATTACAACCAAAAATCACCTATCTGGGAAAATACAGCATGATCTTTCAGGGGAGGAGTTGGACATTCGATGATATGTGGGACTTCCAAATTTTCCTGATAAAAAATCCAGAGCTGAACAGAGAATTTAATCTTCAAATACAAGACTCAAGAGAAGCATAAAAAGGTAAATAGGAAAAGAAACTTAAAAAAAAGAAACTCTGAACAATTTTAATGATAAATCTGTGTCGCAGAGATTGCATAAGGAAACATAGTTCTTTCTTCTTAGCAGAAGGCCATGGGAAATTAGAATTGACTTTTACCTCAACCTATTCTATCATGTTGGGTAGTAATCCCCTAACAAAATTTGGGGATAGAGACAGGGAATAGATAAGCTTATATAGCAGGGTGCAGAGAGGGGAAAATAAGGGCAAAGATGAACTTTGTCATTAGTCATTGTCATGGAATACTTTAAAATATCTTTATTATTCACTTGTTTACTTATATTTACCACTATATCTCTTTCCCCAGTCCCTTTCAAAAAGCTATCCCTTGTAATAAAGTATAAAAAATATATTAAAACAAATGCATTAGGCTAAGATGGAAATAGGTTTTCAATACATAGTCTCTCTCTCTCTCTCTCTCTCTCTACACACACACATACACACACACACATTATATATATATATATATATACATATATATGAGAAATATACTTCAAATGTATAATGGTTATCATATTGCTTGCATTCTCAATGAGTGGAAGGAGATAATTTGCAACTCAAAATAAAAAAATAATGTATTGGGAAAAATATGTTATATGCAGTGCTCCACAGATATCTGCAAAGAAGGTAGAGAGGTATTTTTTTCATATCTTTTTGGAGGACCACAATTACCACCACCAACAACTATAACAAAATAATAACACAAAATTGAATGCTACAAACTTTTAATGGCCAAGCATAGCCCCAAAGGAGGTATTTATTAAGGAACTATGTTGTATCCTTATCCTGTGTGACTACAACATGGCAAGTCTGAATAGGAATGGGATTTATCCTTTCTTCCCTAAAGGTCTTATCCCAGATAATATTAGAGATCAATGCCCCCAGTTCTATAAATTAAAACTGTTACTTTTGGTTTAAAAAAAAAAGTCAGTCTTGCATTACCAGAACTTTGTTGGTAATGAAATGGTTAGCAATTGCAGGCTGAAATTCTAGCTGTTTAGGAATGTTTTCAAACTCTTACTGAACCCTTATTACTATATATATTTATCTATCAGCTTAAAGTCTTGAAGAATGGGCTTTCTTTTATATCCCTTTAACAGAGGACAAGGTTTTTCATTGTTCTTGAAGTGTCCAGGATAGTGCCCATCATATAGATAACCCTTGGGATTAAAGTGGAAAGAATGCAGATTTCAAGTCAGAAGACCTAGGCTTGAATTTGGTTGTACTCCTTACTACCTATGTGATCTTGGGCACTTCTCCTTCCAGATCTCCTGCTTTTTATATGTAAATAAACTGGTTCAACTAAATCATCTTTGAGTTCCATTCCAACTCACATTTGTGGATATCATTTGACTTTACTTGGTTAACAGGTCAGTGGAGTGATAGAACCATGAAATATTAAAGCTGCAAAGAGACATGACAGATTGTTTACTCCAGGGGTTCTTAACTTTTTTTTTTTTTGTCACAGAGTCCTTTGGTAATCCAGTGAAAGCTATGTACCTCCTTGAAAGAACAAAGGTTTATTACTTATGTTGACAATTGAACGAAATGCTAGAATTCAATTAGAGGCCACTGAAAATAAAGCTGATTTTCACCTATATATAATGTCAATGAACCCTGAAATTTATCCATGGTCCCTTTAGCATCTGTGGATCACAAGTTAAGATGCTCTGGTCTAGTAGAACTTTCTCATTTAATAGTACAAATGAAGAAACCTAAATCCCAAAGAAGTGAAATAACTTTCCTAAACTTACAGGTTGGAATCTCCTGATTCTTTCTATTTTATTAAGTTCTGTTCTTACTATCATACTTTTGCAATCCCAGTCCAAAGGTATGGGTTGTTGTTGTTGTTGTTGTTGTTGTTGTTGTTGTTGTCATTGCTGAGTCATTTCAGTGATATTCAACTCTTTATGACATTATTTGGGGTTTTCATGACAAAGATACTAGAGTATCTTACCACTTCTTTCTCCAGCTCATTTTACAGATGAGAAAAAGTGACTTTCCCAGGGTCACATAGCTAGTAAGTATCTGAGGTCAGATTTGAACTCCTGAAGATGGGTCTATCCACTGCATTACTCTTTTCTCCCTATTGGTGGAAATCAATACCTACGTGAAGAGTGGAATGGAGTCTGTGGGAGTGGCAGAGAAGAGAGCTCTTCAGCCTTCTTTGAGTATTCTTTGTTTTGCTGAGTCACTTTTGACTTCCAGAGAGAAGATGGAGAAAGCCAAGCCAATTTCAAATTACTGAAGGAAATGCCTCTGGGAAGATGTGAAAGGAACTGGCAGTCTCTATCACGTCCCTATCCTCAGTTTGTTAGACTAGAGAATTCAGGGAACTTTCCCTTGGGTGAGATCTAGGAATTTCTCTCTCGGTTGAGATGAGTTATTTTGTTCACTCCTAATGAAAGAGCACCTTTACTCTATATTTTCTGGCATACATTTTCCTATGTGTGTTTTCTGAACTCTGTTTTATTATTAAACTGGAAAAGTTTCTTTGATAATTATTATATGTATTGATTTTAAAACTCTTATTTAGTGGGAAAGGAATCAAGACTTGCACATAAAGCTTGGACACAACAAGATTCTTTAAGGGAGGCAAGGAAATTGTAATTTGAGATACCATGCAGCACCCAATTAGTGGAGTGCCTGGGAGGGGCAAAAAGGGCAAGATTTAAATATGGTTCAACAGGGAGGAAGATTCATGAAAGCCTCAGCCTTTTGAAGCTGTTATATAAGTTGTTTTGCAAAATAGCCAAAAGTCCATAGTGAAGGCTGGGGACGCTTGGGGAATGGTGATATCTGGTCAGAACAACAGGTTCTTGGTGCAGTAATGGGGAGTTTTCAAAGAAACTACAAGACCACTTCCAACTGGTTCAAACCTACTCCAACTATCAGGTCAGGATCAGGTAATCCCTCTGATGGGTTGCATTATTAGAGATGTTTCTCTAAATAATGAAAAACCAGAATTTAGACTGAACCTGAAAGTCATATCACCTAGACTAATAATATTTAGAGAAGCAGATAGACATAATTTTAGCCTGGTTCCCCTTCTCTCTAAAGAGAGCAGAATGTCAGCCTCTGGCCTCTGCCCTCTTACTTTACTTCTTGGCAGAGAATAAAGTCTGCTGTGGATAAGGCTGTTGTTCAGTTGTTTTTTAGTTATGTCTGACTCTTTATGTTGGATCCATTTATGAAAACTCATTTGGGGTTTTCATGGCAAAGATAATGGAACTGAGGCAAACAGTGCCAAGTGACTAGCCCAGAATCACTCAGGGTCATTTTCCTGAGGTCAAATCTGGTCTCAGATATTTACTAACTGTGTGGCCTGTGCTGCCAAATGAAAAACAAGAACTCCACATGTTCTTGAATTTCCTCATCATTTTCATCAAACCGGATCTTGATATTTGCAAGTGTTTTGACCAAGATGAGCAAATGCAGTTCTGTACACCAAATATATGAAAGCTATCCACTCCTTTTCTGCTCCACTATTGCCAACTGCGCATTGGCTCAACTTTTCCTCCAAGCTAACAGCAAACTGTTCCCACCGAGAGAAGGGCTCTAATCTGTTGACATTAATTCTTCTGATAGTCATTTTGCATTGGGGCCACCACTTTTGTTGAATGAGAACATTTAGCTTGGAGAGGTGTCTATGATTAGTCCAGCACTCTGTACCGCGCATTGCCTTCATCACTCTCACATCCTGTCTGTCTCTTCTCCTTATAATCATGTAACTATACCAATGTTTGTTGTGAGGGTGCATCCATGATGTTTTATTGCATTTAGGTAAATGTAAGATAGTGTTGGTGAGGAGAAGGTCATGAGATGCACAAGTCTTCAGTGACCACTGCTGTTGCTATTTCTAACACCATTTCTCCCAAAGACTCCCTGCCATGTCTAGTAGTCTGAGCCTATTCTAGCATAAAAGTCACCCAGAATTATAAGCTTATCTTCTTTTGCAAAATTGATGATAAGGATCTCCAGATCTTCATAAAATTTTTCTTTGACCTCATCAGGGATCATCATGTTGGGAGCATAGGCACTGATGATGGTGGCATGGTGTTTTCCTGCAAGTGGCAATTGCATTGTCATGAGCCTGTTGTTCACACCTTTTGGTAGACACACCAGCTTGTTGACTATATTAGTTTTGATTGCAAAATCTACACCAGTTCCCAGCACTCTCCTTCACTATGACCACTCCAGAAGAACATATATCCAGCTCTGACTTCAGTAAGGTAGCCTTCATTTGCCAGGGTTATTTCACTCAGGGCTGCTATTTGATGTGATACCTGCTGAGGACTTCTAAAGAGCTGTTCATCTTTAAGATCTACTGGATTTTGTGTTGTCTATAAGTGTGTGCACATTCTATGTATTGATGGTGAGTGGAATCATCTTTGCAGAAGCTTTTTTATAATTTTTTAATGTTCTGACCACAGGGTGGGATCCCTGTCTGCCATGGTTATCAGGCCAGGGTTGGGTAAGCAGATAATTTTTAGGGTACATTTTCTCACCCCTTTCTCAGACCAGGAGGTGAGTACTGTGATCCTTAAAAGGCTGCCCATACACCCAGGGGACCACTGAATCCCACTGCTACTTCCAGTAAAAAGAGGACCCTATGGCCTGGGTTCTTTGTGGGCAGGATTATGACTACCACTCCCAGTGTATCTGCACCTGCTGCTTCATCATTTGCTTGTTGCGAAATGACTTTGAAATAGGTAAAAATAGTAAAATGGTGTAAGTAATGTCTTTTGATACAGACGTAAATTGGATTTAAGTGAGGCAGAGTTGCACAAAGTCATTGGCCTCACTTTCTTCCAGAGCCATCACAGTATAAAGGTGGGACAGGGTCAAGATGACTGGAGATGGACTCGAGATGCAGTGGATGACCTTGGCATCTTTGATATCTAACCAAGTTCTAGGCGCTTCACAGCACCTGCATCAGCTACCTTCATGGCTGTTGGAACAAATTGTTCTTATCTACCCATTCCACCAGGAGAAGTCTTCACATGCTTGGGGTAGATATCCTTCTAATTCACTGAGAGGTTTGAGACCTTTTGGTTACCTTTAACCTGGTTTAGCCCAGCTGTCGAAATGGTTTATTGGTGTTTGGCTGCTGGGCATGCTACAGCTTCTTGGAGTCACAGGTAAGAGTTAAGTGGACATCAAAGGTGGAAACTTCCCTGAAAAGGGCTCAGCAGCCCTCATACCAGAGGTACTAGTCATTCTTGAACAATCCTACACCTCAATGAGAGAATACACCCGAAGGTTACAGAGAAAATACGTGGTTTTATTGGTCACGCTTTGACATTTATGTAAACACTTTTACTTTAATCTGATTTTGTCAATTGACTGACTGTTAAAGTGAACACACTGGTATGGTCCTATAAGCTATACTCTATAAACCACCCCAAACCTTCACATAGGATGTATAGGCTTTCTCTGCTTTTTCTAAAGACATCCATGGATTAAATATAGAGTGTGGAATCATAGAATATCTTGAACCTGATGTAATTGTCCTAAGAGACCCAATCTCTGAGTGCCAAGTTGAGGGTGAGTAGCCCAAGAAGACATCCTATGTTGTAGTTAAATCATTTTCAGTCATATGCTATACTCCTATTGATTCCTTTTGGGATTTTCTCAGCAAAAATACTACAATGATTTCCCATTTCCTTCTCTAGTAATTTTCCAGGTGAGGAAACTGAGGCAAACAGAGTTAAGTGACTTGACCAGGGCCATACAGCTAGTAAGTGTTTGAGAGTATATTTGAACTCAGGTACTGCTGACTCCAGGCTTGGTGTTCTATCCACTACGCCACCTAGCTGCCCCAAGAAAATCTATATTTATATATTTATAAGCTCTTTAAAATACATTTATTTGGTTCCTTTTGTTTTTATGTTGAAGTCATTTCAGTATATATGTCCTCACTGATCCAGACATCAAACTCTTCTTTGTAACAAAGAAAAAGAATTAAGTAAAAACACCTAAAATAGTGACCCCATGACAACATAATCAACCTTGCTTATTGACTTCCATTTTTAAGGACCAACATTGGTTATGAGGGAATTCATCTTCCTTTTAGTTATTATTATCATTATTAAAACACATACATCATTTAGTCAATATATAGTGTCCACCTGTTTTTCTTCCTTCATTCTGAACCAATCTATATGAATTCCCATGTCTCTGAATTCTCCTTATTTTATGGCAGCTCAAAAATGTTCCACTACATCTATATGCCACAGTTTGTTCAAGCATTGCCCAATTGATGAACTGCAACTTAGACTTCTAGCTTTGTTTTGTTTTTGCTACCAGAGAAAGTTTGGTATTAAATCTTTTAGACTTTATAAATACCCTCTGTCTAAAAGAGTTAGTATCTTGTTCTGCCCATTGTCAGGATTATACCTTTGTATTTTCAAACAACTCAAAAAGAGGTTCACTGTCATTCCGGAACAGCTTAATTAGTCTCCTTCTGCACCAAAGACTCTGGCTTCTTTTTTGATTGCCTATTGTTTCTTTGTCTAACTCTATTTGATCACATTCCTAGCGTACCATTGGTTTTAAGATGAAAAGATAGCCTTCTAAACTGATTTAGAGACTATAGTGATTATCTTCAGGACACTCTGCACTGGATCCTTCCATTATTGTGATTATGAATCATGTATGTAGCACTTCATTTTTGTAAAGAACTTTACATCCCTTTCCTAACTTGTCATCACAAGCATCATAGTGTGATATGGTAGCTTTTAACCAATGGAGAAAGAAAAACAAAGATGTGTTGAAAATTGTAAAATAAGGGGCAGCTAGGTGGCACAGTGGATAGAGCACCAGCCCTGAAGTTAGAAGGACCTGAGTTCAAATCTGGCCTCAGACCAAACACTTGACACTTACTAGCTGTGTGACCCTGGGCAAGTCACTTAACCTCAATTGCAAAAAAAAAAAATTGTAAAACAAGATAATATTAACCCAGGGAAAAATATAGGTTTCATAATGGTCAAGCCTACAATGTTGCCAGTATATTCTTTTAAAGTGAATAATCCAAATACCTGGATTTTCTTATTTTGACAGTTTTTAATTTCTTTTTTAATCCAGAATTTAAAGTAGCAGTGTGATACAGTGAAATACAATCAGATCTAGAGAAAGAAAACCTAGATCTAGAGTAAGAAGACTTGGGTTTTAGGGCTCAGATACCATAGAATATTGGGGCAAGTTTATACTTCTCTAGGATTCAGTTTCCTTATTAATTAATTGATGGGGTTGAACCAGATGACCTCTGACATCCTTTCTAGCCTTAACTCAATTATTCTGTCACCTTCATTTGGATCAAATTGGCTGAATCATTCAATTTTCTATGGGTGTTCTATGGACAAGCTGTCCTGATCAAAATTTAAAAAAAAAGATATTTTTGTTTTTAAAATACTTTGAGTATTTTGAACTTAGACTACCATATGAATGTGAGTTGTTGTACACCCAATGAAGTAAATATTCCAGCCAATAATATGAAAGGCTCTCTGCCAGAAATAGGTGATTTTGATACGTTAAGGCCTTCATTCTTATTTTCTGCAATGTTTTGTCTTTATAGTTTTCCTTGTCCAATAATGCTGATCAGCATATTGGCTCATTCTGTATCATAGGCATCATTTCTGTGGTACCAAAGCCCTGTTTGGAGCTCCTGAAGTGAATCATCTTGGTGAATCATTTTTCCCTGGATGCCCTTAGGACTCCAAATTAAATGGAGTCAACTTAAGTGCTTAATTATTTTATCGATTTTTCCTCTATGATTGTACGTAAGTTCTTCCTTGCCTTGTGAGGGTTTTTTCATTAATTATCGAGGAACTTTATTTGCCATCAAGTCAGAGAACAAGTTTCATAGCTCTAATCATTGCTCAGCAATGAATTACTGGATGTGAGAAATACATCATCCCAATAATATAAAATGGACTCAGACTCATTGATCTCAATTTAAATAATTCTGAAAGCCAATATAAGGGGTATCTGCTTTCTGGGGGTGGGGCAGAAGGTGAAGATATCCCAATTATAACCAGAGAAAAAATTGCCTAGTGAGAGGGAAGCTGCTCTCCTACCATCATCATATCTTATTGATTGGTTTTCTGGGATATTTCTATATGGAACCCTTAATGATGCTAATGCAGACACATTGAAGATGGCATGGACTTCTGAAAGTACTGTTGAGTTTTCCAAGATTCATCCTCTACTTGCTCCAACTTAACAGTTGGTCCAGAGCATCATTCAGCCGCTTGGGCAAGAGAGTAAGTATCAAAATTTTGTATCTGACAAAGAAATATGATTTTCCCAGAATAATAACATGAAATAGATCATTATGGTCCATATATAACATGAAATACGCCCCCCCAATTCACTTGGGAAGAGTTTTAGGAGATCCTAGGACATTATAAAGACATTGCCTGGAATAGATCAGGATAGTGAGTACAAATATGGGAATGGACTATGGAAGACCTCACTAGGGGTGCAGCTACCTACTAGTAAGGTCATTCCCATTTTAACTAATCATTTTTACTAACTAGGTACTAAGGTCAGCTGTTGCTATGCTGTTGACATACTGAAAATGCTTTCAGCCTCCCTCTAAATTCCCCAAGCTCCCAAGGTCAAAATTCGAGTTGCTTAGTGCTAGTTATGGCTCTGCCTTTGGTGTTCCTGGAGTACTAAAAAATGTTATTTAACACGCCAATATGTGGATATTGACTGGAAGGGTCAGAAGAAGGAAGGGTACAAAGATGTCATTAAAGATACAGCTATTATTAACTTAATGCTTTTGAGGCAGTTTACAATAAAGAACCATACAGAAGATCCTTACACATGTGCTCTCAAAATGGGACTTCAGAGACACAGTAAAATTCAGTTAGGAACAATATACATGAACTACTCTATCGCAAGGTTGTATTACCTAGCCCTCTTCTCATCCTTTCCTTTCTCTTCCTTTTTCTTCTTAGAAAGTCAGTTCAAAGAAAGTAGATGTCCATCAACTAGGGAATGAGGAAAGAAGTTGTGGTATTAGAATGCTATCAAATATTAATGTGCTGTAAGAAGCAATATGATCAATATAGTAAAGCATGAGAAGATTCATATGAACTAATGCAGAGTCAAGTAAGCATAACCAGAAATGCAATAGGAACAATGCCTGCAACTATGTAAACAGAAAAAAAAGAATAATGCTAAGAAAGCAATTTAAACTTAGTGCTGCTAAATTATAATGACCAAGGAGGCCTCAAAGAGGAGATTTGAGGAGTTACTTCATTTGCATTTTTGCAGATGTGGGTGATAATGAATGTATCTACATCACAGATAATGTTAAGGTTTTGTTTCATCTTCATTGTATTGGTTAATGTTGCTAAACATTTTAAAATATTTAATTTGTTTTATAATGGACAGCTCTTGAATAGGGAGAATGGGGGATATAGTAGAGTTATAAGAACAAAGGATTTCAATAAACATTTTTTTAAAGGAAGTAGGTCAGCTAATAGCACAAATCCTGCCTTTATCTTATGATTGCAAAAAAATGTGCCAGTAAATATTGAACAGTTGGCTCTCCACGAAATTTTACACAGATACACACACACACACACACACACACACACACACACACACAATACATTTTCAAGTAGAATCTGCATTAACATTTTGTCCCTAGCTTTCCTGAGTCTAGATAATCAATAAAACAATAAATCAAGCCCAAGATTTGTAGCACTTGCCTATTTCCAAGTTATAAATTCTCATACTGAAAATTTTAGTCCTTCTAGCACCTTCTGATTGCAGACATCCTTGGAGTAGGGGAGTGACTAGAGCAGTTCACTGGCCTTAATGATCTCAGCTGCTGCTTGCCAAACCACCAGTTCAGGTGTGCAGCTTTTTTGCATTTGATGAAAGACATCACTTAGAACATAAGTAAAAAAAATCTCATTATAACAATGCAACTCTATCTACTTATGCAAACATTTCTCTTAAAGGATATTCAAGATGCAAACACACACACACACACACATACACACATACACATATACATAGTCTTACTGTAGTTATTAGCTTTTTCCACCTTCCATTTTAAAATTATAGAAAATAATTTTCCAAGCAAGAGTTGCACAGGGGAGTCCTGACAGAAAAGAAAATTAACTCTAGATCTTTTTCCTCAATGATCTTATTTACTTATGTACTTCCTGTGAAAATTCCAGTCACATATATGCTGTCAAATTCAGACATTATGGAAAATCAAAAAGGTGAAGTAGCAAGCCTGTTTCTAATGACTTCTTTTACCATATATTAGAGTTGTAAGAAGAAAGGGTTTCAATAAACATTTTTTAAAGTCAATTCTACAGTTGCAGAGTAATAGGTCAGCTAATAGCACAAATCCTGCCTTTATCTTATGATTACAGATAAATGTGCCGATAAATATTGAACAATTGGCCCTCCAGGAAATTTTACACAGATACACACACACATACACATACGCACACACTACATTTTCAAGTGAAACCTGCATTTGGTGCAATTAGCACCAAAGTCATGATTTTTTTTTTTTCATTAGACACTTACTAGTTGTGTGACCCTGGGCAAGTCACTTTACCCTGCTTGCTTCAGTTTCATCACTGAAAATGAGCTGGAGAAGAAAATGGCAAACCACTCCAGTACTTTTGCCAAGAAAACCCCGTATGGGGTCACAATGAGTCAAACACTACCAAAACAACTGATCATCAACACCAACAATCTATAAAAATATTACTTTCTGAATATCACTGGGGTTACTTCATGTGTGAAAAAGGGAGCAATGTATAGTGTCAGATTCATAGATTGTAAGACAGAAAAAATATGTACTTCTTTTATTATAGTGTATAACAGGAAATTCTTAGTTTACTCCCCTTATTGAAAAATGTAAAACCATTTTCCCCTGGAAGTCAGACTTGCTAAATCATTATAGCCTCTGGAGGAACTGAGACACACAGGAGTTAGTGGATAATATGGATATAAGGGGTACTTAATTTTTGTTCTTTTGTTCTTCAAGGTATTATAAATTAAGTCTTTAACAGAAGGAAAGGATGAAGTGATGTAGCCCCGATTGTAGTTAGCACCTTATATAGAGTATTGATCAAATCCAATAACATTTAAGTGCTTATTCCTAGATTATTTCCAAAAGCATAAATATGTGAAGAGAAAATATCCTAGCGTCATGAAACATCTAGGATTCAGTCACTGTTTGATGCAGGCATAACGCATCTCTCATTTTGTATAAAGAGATCAATTTATCTAATCAAGGCCAATAAATAAGCCAGAGATTAAAACTAGCCACGTATTAAGGTTAAAAGACTTGTGTCATCATTTAACTGTCTTCTTTCTTTAGAAGGTTTTATTTGTCATCAATCTGGACAAAAATGACATCATATAGCATTTGCATGCCATTTAATTCCTTTATAATACTGTCATTTAGATTTACTTTCTTCCTATAGAAACTTGGGAAGTTCTGATAGATTGTTTCCATTTAAAAGAAACTAAGTCACAGGGACATTAAATAACTTGTGCACTATCCCAGAACAAGTCAGTGGGGTTGAGATAGCTATTAGCAGGCTTTTGATGGCAGTTCAGAATCTACGCATTTGACTTTTCAAACTATTTTCTAATAGGATTCCAGGATAAAAAGCTTGAAAGAATTTTGAGATCATCTATTTCAAGTTTCTCATTTTACAAATGAGGAAACTGGGGCCCAGAGAAGGGAAGTTAATTGTTCCAGCTCAAGTAGGCAGTAAGTAAAAGAGCTAAGATTTGAACTCAAGTCCTCTGGCTCCAGATCCAGGGATCTCTCCATTATTCTATGTGCTAGCCTCTTCATAGGTCTATTTTGCTGAATTAAAGAAAATAAGAACCAAGCAGGAAAAAGAAAATAGACTGTTGAGAATTCAGTACAATTTAAAGGAGGAGCCAATACTGCATACAGCAACAATGTATTAAGAGAGTGGACTATGAATCAGGCACATTTGAAAGTGTACTTATTCAGTAATTGTGAATACTGCTTATTGAATGATTGATTCAAAAGTCTATACCTGGGACCTTTAAGTACCTGATTTATGAAAGTCTTACTTTCTTTACTGTTCTGGATTCATAGCAAGATGAAATAGAGGCAGTGTGACCTAGTGGTAAGAGCAACAGATTTGACTTCACATCCAAACTCTGCCATATAATACCTACTTGATCTTAGGGAAATCATTTCACATCTACCTTAATGTTACCTGAAAAATGAAAGGTCTGGACTGGAATACCTAGAAGATTTCATCTAGCTCCAAATCCATGATTTTGTGAATAAAATGGCTCATCATGCATGCTTGGTCATATTACTACTGTGCCTGCATGAGATGACATAATAATATCTTGAATTCTACCCAGTAGAATGTAAGCTTCTTGAGGGCAGGGGTTGATTCAATTTTGTCTTTCTATTCTCATGGTCTAGAACAATGCTTGGCCCATGGTGGTCTTCTAATGAGTATTTGTTCAGTTGAGTAGTATGGAATGGAGCAAGACAAAATAAAATTGTCCAGTTTAATAAGGACAGTTTAGCTCCCTTATATAGGAATTGAGTTAAGCAGTTTATTCAAAGATGAGCAAAAAAACTGTGATGAAACTGGAAAAAAAAACCTTACCTATGCTAGCCATCCCATTCAATCTAGCCTTTGAAATTAGGGCTCAAATCATCTCAAAGATATTATACAAAACACAATTGGGGAAAAGGGTAAAATGGGGAAATTTACTCTGTCTTTGGTACTAAAAATCCTTTAGAGTTTGTAAAATGCAATTGTTTTGCTCAAAATTCATCCCCCTTGTCTTGCCTCAAAAATCATCAGTAAACATAATTGTTGGGTTTCACTATTCAATTCAGAGCAAAAAGAAATGAGTGCCTGAGTTCCTCTTGGTATTTTTCTTCGGAAGAGAAAGAAGGTTTTGTGAATATAGAAAGGATAGTCAGAAGTGAACCAGAATTTAGAGGACTGCAGACTGTGCTCAGCTATGTCAAACCTTTAGATCCTTTTGCAAATAATGCTTTTGTTCTGTTCTGTTATTTTTTTTCCTGAATTTATGTTTTTGATGCAGGCATTCTAGTTTCAGCATGATTCAAAGTGAAATAAATTACATTTGGAAATACCTTCCATAATAGACAATCACCTATTTATCAGATATCAATTATGTACAAATCAGTCTGCACACTTTCAAATTATCCAAATACTTTTGCTTTAAGATACTAATTCATTTATGATTGCATTGGTTCAAAGTCCCTCTGTAACTTCCTACCCTGTGATATTTTTGTTAACCTCTATTTATAAATTTTTTAGAGAAGGTCTCTCTAAAGCCCTAGAGATCATCCTCTAGTTCTTTTCATGTTTCATATATGTGAAATGTCCCATGCTATGCTTTCTCTCATAATTTCTATATGAATGATGTATCTCCTTTTCTGTTCATACACTTCAATGGGTATATTTTGTGTATAAAAGAAGTCATATATACAAGTCATCATTGGTCATCTGCAATAGCATAGCTGTGTCTTTCCATTGTCTTTCGAAGCATTTGCAATCTTGATTCTTTTGAAAATGGAACATTCTGGTCCTATAATTCTGAAAACAATTTGTTCTGATCCTTGACCCCAAGGTCTCTGGAAATCCTGGGGACTTCATTCATTACTATCATCATTAAGAGGCTAGATGGTATATTGGATAGCTTACTGGACTTGGAGTCTGGAAGATTTGGGTTCATATCCTTGCTCTGATACTGACTAGTTAAGTGACTAGGTACTTAAGCTTTCAATGTCTCAATTTTCTTATTTTTAAAATGAGAAAGGATGGCCTCAATTACTTTAAGGTACTTTTTAGCTCTTATAAAATGAACTGAAGAAGGAAGGAGGAGTCAAACCATTTCAGTAGCTTTGCCAAGAAAACCCCAAATGAGGCCATGAAGTGTCAGACACAACTGAAAAACAACTCAACAACAACAAACTTTCTAGCTCTAAATATATGATCTTTTGACCATGTTTTCCTGATCCTTGCCCCTGACTCTTCACTACTATTATCATTAAGTGGCAGGGTAGCATAGAAGTATAGAGTTTAGGAAGACCTAGATTCAAACATTGCCTCTGACACTCATTGTGTGACCATTGTAAAGTCATTTAATCCTCCCAGCCTCAGTTTCCCCATCAGTAAAATGAAGGTATTGGCTGGTTTTAAATATTTTAATTCTAGCATCCTAACTACAAATTTATGATTCTATGATCATAATTTATCCCTTCTTGTTTCCTGTTCCATTAGAAATTATGACCCTTGTTATTTGTTTTCCTGGAGAAGAAATTATTGCAAGAGTACATTCATGAGTGGATTGTCAGAGTCTGATGAGTTCTTTCCCATCAGGAATTTATAACTGAGTCATATAAAGTGATGGATCTGAATGGTTCTGGTGTAGGTATATATGTGTTTGTATAAGTGTATATACATATATGTGTATATATATATATGTTTATATATATATATTTTCATGTGCATGTGTTTATGCATATTTATATGCATATATTTCTGTGTATATGTACATGTGTATGTACAGATAGAGAAACAGAGAGAGAAAAAGGTCTGAATCATTTTCCATTTAAATAGAAAGGACTCTAGACTATTTTCTAGCTATAGGCTTGAGCTAAATTTGAAAACATTTTATTAGGTATTACAAAACATCTCCAATGAAAACTAACACTTGGATTTCTCTAAATCCAATCAATGATTACATTTCAGCATTGTTTTTTTCCTTCTCTGAGGTAAAAACAAAAAAACAAAGCTGTTATTGCTCTCTTCTGAAGGTGAAGAATCAAATGGTCTTTAGCTATTGTCTACCTATGCACATACAGAAAAATCAATGAATAGGAATGGAGTTGAGGGTGATAATGAAAGTTTTCCCTAAGGGGAGGAAAAAAGAAGTGACTTGGAAAAGCCCAGAAATTCTCATATTCCAAGGGTGGAGGCCATCAATGAAAGAAGTATTAATGTCCCTTTCTGTCCTTACAAAGTTAAATCTCAGAGACCTGGCTTCATACAGATTCTTCTTTTTTTTCTTTTTCATCTCATACTCCAAAGAGTATTGTAACAATTTCTTTGCTGAAATAGCAAAGTAACCTGAAGAAGAGACAGGAGTCAGCCTGTGCCAGATAAGTCAAACCATCACCACTTCCTTGACCACTATGTTCCCCCCAACCAGAACCCAATGACAGTCCAGCACCTTCAACTTCAATGAGCTTTAAGAAGTGCCCCTCCCCCAAGCCACCAGATCTGCTTTGGTCCCAGTCCCTATAGCCCATTGGTCTTGTTTCCAGCTCAGTCTTCCTAGCCATAATTCAGGAGAGCACCTCTTGTGGAGAGGAGGCAAGTCATCCCCATTAACTGTCAATCAACTGCCATGCACAAGATGGGCAAGCCACTCTCCCTAATGTAGCAAGGCAATATGAAGAAGAAAGTAATCATCAAACACTTGTGCCAGGTAAATCAAATCTCCACTAGCACTTTAACCACCATCCTCCCTCAGATCCCAATGGAGAGAACCCAGGATCCTGATTCAAAGAAACTTGGGAACAGCAATGCTTGAACACAATTTTAGTTGAGCATTTAGTGTTTAAAAGACTGTCATATTCCAGACCATATCACCTTCTCTCTAAATCAGAGCTTCTTAAACTTTTTCCACCTGAGACTCCTTTTTTTTTTGCATTTCAACAGCATTCATTGGCATTATGTGTCCTGAGGGTATACACATTGCAAAGTGGGCATGCTATGTGTTCAGAACCAAGGCTGTAGTGAAGTTGCAAGATGCAACATAGGCAAGCCCTGACAGAAACATTTTGCATTCATTAAGCATTTGATTTTTAATTAATTTTTAGTAGTTGCGTGTTCTGGAAACCTTTTACTGTTGCCAAAATTTTTGGGTAGCGACCCACAGTTTAAGAAGCACTGTCTAGATTACTGCAATATTCTCTGAGCTTCACTCTCTCATTCTGATTTTTCAGAGAATTAGAGAATTCTAATATATTGGATACAGCACTATCTTTGAAAATTAGAAAGACCTGGAATCAGTCCTCAGCTCTGACACCCTCTGCATCTCAGTTAATCTCAATGAATATCAGTGAATCTCAATTTCCTCATTTTTGCATGATTGATTTCATGTCTACCTGACCCAGGTATTACGAGGAAAGCACTTTGTAAGCCTTAAAGCACTTTGTAAAAGTGAATTATTATTATAATTACATTGTTAGGTTATAGTATTTCATTATACTTATTGAAAGGCACGGTTCTAAATGGAGAGACAACTGGTCTTGGAGTCAGGAAGTCTGGGTTCAACACATGATGGACAGGGAAGTCACATAACTTTCAGTGGCCTAGGAAACTCTAAGACTTTAAATTGCAGAGAATATGATGACCTGTTTTTCCTTGATAATTTCTTGAATTTCTTGAAAGATGATGTCTAGGCTCTTTTTTTTTTTTGATCATGGCTTTCAGATAGTCCAATAATTTTAAAATTATCTCTCCTGGATCTATTTTCCAGGTCAGTTATTTTTCCAATAACCCTATTTTATTCATTCTTTTGAATTTGTTTTACAGTGTCTTGATTTCTCATAAAGTCATTAGCTTCCAATTGTTCCATTCTAATTTTTAAGGAAGTATTTTCTTCAGTAAGCTTTTGGACTTCTTTTTCCACTTGGCCAATTTTGCTTTTTAAGGCATTATTCTCCTCATTGGCTTCTTGGAACTCTCTTGTCATTTGGGTTAGGTAGGCTATTTTTTAAGGTGTTATTTTCTTCAGTATTTTTTTGGGTCTCCTTTAGCAAGCTGTTGACTTGTTTTTCATGATTTTCTTGAATCACTGAGTTTTTCCTCTACTTTTCTTACTTGTTTCTCAAAATTCTTTTTTAGCTCTTCCATGGCCTGGGACCAATTAATATTTTTCTTAGAGGCTTTGGATGTAGGAGCTTTGACTTTGTTGTCTTCTTCTGGTTGTATGTTTTGATCTTCTTTGTCACCAAAGTAAGATTCTATGGTCTGAATCTTTTTGCGCTGCTTGTTCATGATCCCAGCCAATTACTTGAGTTTTAAACTCTTTGCTAAGGTAGGTATTTGCTTCCAGTGTGGAGAATATACTGTCCCAAGCTTCGGGGTTTGTACAGCTGTTTTCAGAGATACTTCTTGGGACCTATAAATTTTCAGTTCTTCCAAGGTGGTATGATAAAGGGTGAGGTGTTTACTCCTTTCCTGGCCTGTGCTCTGGTCTATGAGTGACCACAGGCACTCTTTTCTGTCTTGGAACTGTGAGGAAAATTTTCTCTCCACCAGCAGTACAAGTTCGACCATACCAGCATTTCTTTTCACCCCAGGACTGCCACCCAGAACTGTGACTCTGATCCAAGCATAGACAAAGCAAGAAAATCCTGCTCCAGCAAAGAGATCCCTGCAATCCCCCTCTGATCAGTCACTTGATTCCCCTTCAGTCTGTAGGACGGAAGCTCAGGTAGTGGCCGCTGCCCTTGGGCAGCGCTCAGGAACTGGGGCTGGGACCAGCTTCTCTTTCACCACAGACACAGACTTTTCCTACTGACCTTCTAAGTTGTCTTTGGCGTTCATGGGTTGAGAGGTCTGGAAACCACCATAGCTGCCTGTGATTCAGTCCTCCATGCCCTGCTCCAGGTTCACTGAGGCCTATGTGCCCACGCCGAATTGCATTCCTCTCCCAGCCATGTGTGATATACCTTTCTGATCAACCATCCAGATTGTCTTGTACTGGAAATTTGTTTCACTCTGTCTTTTTGTGGGTTCTGCTGCTTTGGAATTTGTTTAGAGTCATTTTTTTACCTTGGAGGTATTTGGGTGAGAGCTCAAGCAAGTTACTGCTTTTCCTCTGCCATCTTGGCTCTGCCCCGCCCCAACCTGTTTTGGACAGAAGAAATTTTACCTTCCAGTTTCTTGCTATGCCAGTTGAATCACAGGTCCAGTTTCATTACATTGTGAATTCCTTAGGGGCAAGGGCTTACTTTTTGTATGTACAAGGCTTACCCCAGTTCTTAGTATATAGTAAGTACTTAATAAGTATAGACTAACTGATATACTCTAACCCAGTATAAATCTACTACCCCTAATTTATTTTCCTTAAAGAATATGTACTTTTTTCTGATAAAACAAAACTAAAAATAAAAAAAAAATTGTAAAATTTGCTCGCTTTGCCAGATTCATCAAGATTCACTTCTCTGAACCACTTTTCAAGATTCTCCACAATCTGGAGCCATTGTATCCAAAAACAATTTCATGTATTTGTACGAAACATTAATTTGTACAAAACTAAAGGGGACCTCAGAGTCCCAGTCTATGCCATTCCTGAGCAAGAATTCCTTCTACAACATTCAATGTGATCTAGTAAATACTTATTAGCCATAAGATTGTAGAGTTAGGTGTGGAAAAGACCTTAGAGGCTATTCTGTTTAAATGCCCTTTTTTTGCAAATAAAGAAATTGACGGTGATTGAATGACTTCCCTGAAGTCATAGAGATAGTAACAGAACTGGGATTTGAACCCAGGTCATCATACCTATGCCTTCTGATTCTAAAGCCATTGCTCTTTTCTGATACATCCTGCTGTTTCTCAGCTTAGCGCTTCCAATTATATTCTTCCCATTTTTTTCTAATTATTTCAATTATAATGGTCTTTGTCTTTTCAGCTGGATTATGGCTATTTAAGGAAAGAAACCACATATTGTACTTCTTCTAACCCAGTTCTAAGCAAAAAGCACTCAAATATTTGTCAATTGATTGTTTAGTTTGTCCCATTCCCACTGTCTCCATATTTGGACTTGGTTGTCCTCACTGAGCTCAATTTTTCTCATTTATTAAATAAGGAGTTAGACTCAGTGACTTCAAAGCCCCCTTCTAGCTCTGACTTTATGATGCTAAGATTGACATTATCTCTCTTCCTGTTTGCCTATCTGATTATTAGGTGGCATGTTCCCCATTTCCCATAATATACACAGTGGGAACATTTTTTTTTCTCATTTTGAATCTTCGCCTCTCCTCCTCAGTATTTTCTGAAAAGCTAGCTGATGTCTCTGGCTTCATGTTTTGACATTGGTTCTACTGCTGTGTTCCCAAACCACTGAGGAAGAATAAGCCAGTAGGTGGCTCTCTAATTCCTGCATTATAATCAAAGGGCTGAGCTGAGAGCACTGACTGCCTTCTGCAGAACAGCTTTGATTTGATTGCACCAGTCACAGGAATAAACCTCATGCAGACTTACTGAAATGGTACACTTTATGTTGTTTTGTCATGCAGCTTAAAACGGAAAAAGCTATTCTTGACCCTTCTTGTCCTTGACGAGTTCCAGAAATTACTGAAGAAATCAGCAGTTGGCAGAGAAAGACCATTTGTTAGACTCCATGAATAGAAATTCTAGTTTAATCAAGGCTTACTAACTAATTTCTCTGGGATGTTGGTTACTAGGGGATGAGGAAGGGGAAGAGAATTGACAGTAATAAAAATAAATTAATAAAATAATTTCTATTGGTTATTATTGAGCATTTATCTCCTACAATGGAGGGGGAAAAAGTAGATTCCCATTAGCAAACATTTATTAAGCACCTACTACATGCAAAGCATTGTGCTAGGTCCAGGTAATACAAAGATAAAAATAAAATAGTCCTTTCTGACAGGGAGCTTACAGTCACTGGGCACATAAAACCATCAATCTAATACCTCATCTCATATCATAGAATGAAAATAAAAATTTTCTGTGTCTTTAACAGGTAAGAGTATGGGTTTTTAATAATAAAAAGAAACCCCTAAAATATTTATTACCCCTTTCTCATCTAAGCTTCTTTTTTCAAACCATTGGACCATATTCTATTCCAGCAATTGCAATAAAAAATAAAAAGACATATTTATAAGCTTAAGCATAAATGAGCCTACATCAATAAATGTGTACATACATGTATATACATAAGTATATGTGTGTACAGATCTGCAAGTTTAATTAAAAGTTCTTCTTTATCTGCCTAAAGCATCATACTTGTTTTGAATGTGGAGCAGGCAAATTTAAATAAGCCTGGAAGAAAAAACTAGAAGCAATGTTCAAACTAACTTCTGTGGTTTGGGAACCTTATCTATTTCATAATAATTTCTCATTTATTTTTTAAAAGAGAAAACCCGGAGACTATCTCTAGACAATTTATTTGTCCTACTCCAGGTTAAGGAACCTCAAGTTTCCATTTTTGGCTCAAAGTGGGTTTCCCTTGGCCCTCTGACTTTCTATATGCATCCAAAATGTACAATTCTGAAAGATTCAGAATATAGAGGCCTTGACCAAAAGCTATCATACAGTTTGAATCTGAAATAGTGTAATTAACAACTGCTTTAAAAAATCCCAGAGTATAGTATGTTGCCCCATTGTTCGTATGGTATTAACTTCAGAAGAACAGTATGTGAAAGAAATATTGACAATATATCATTCTTAATTATTTCTGCCAGGCAAATTTCAGTTTTCCAATGTGTTGGGCTTCTGGTTGAATAAGTGTGATTTCAGATAGGAATTGACCAACTGAGATGTCTAAACTTAGCAAATCTTCTGCCTTTAATGTATAACTTGGTCTCATGGAAAGAATATAGACTGAGAGGCAAAAAGCCTGTTATCTTCTTTTTGGTCTACTTAGGACTCTGTGGCTTTAAGAAAGTAGCTAGGTTTCTCAGTGCCTTACTTCAACAATTTTTAATATTTCACTCTGCTGCTCAGAAAGATCCTTCTTCTTGTGGCCACCTTCTCCCATTGCTGAGTTCCTCTCAGAAATTCTATGTGAGGAAATGCTTAGGCCAGACATTGTCTCTTCTCCTGGATCCATTCTAGACTCTCCACACTTTGTCACCCTGTACCCTGCTACCTTTCATTGATGTGTTCTTTCCCCCTCCCACTCCACTTTTCACTTTCTTTTATGTACAATATTTTCTTTAGCCATTAGAATACAATATCTTGAGGGCAGAGATTTTCTTTCTTTTTGCTTATGTCTGAATTTCTAGCATTTCCTCACAGTGACTGGCACATAGTAAGCACTCAATAGAGCAGCTGAATGGCTCAATGGACAGAGCACCAGACCTGGAGTCAGGGAAAAATGAGTTCAAATCTGGCCTCAGGCACTTACTAGCTGTGTGAATCTGATCAAGTTACTTAACCTTGTTTGCCTCAGTTTCTTTATTTGTAAAATGAGCTTGAGAAGGAAATGGCAAACCATTCCGGTATCTTTGCCAAGAAAACCCTAATTAGGGTCATAAAAAAATCAGACATGACTGAAATGACTGAACAATATTAACAACCACTTAATAAATGCTTGCTGACTTACTACTTACTATTTTTCAGGAGGTTTTGAGAAGCAACCGAATGATTTGAATGTTTATGGTTTGCTCCATATGGAAGAAAAAGTAAACCTATTCTGGATTTCTGCCTGAGTTCCCAAATACTTAAGAATTAATAGTTGCCATCAGTTCAATTCAACAAACATTTAAGTACCTACTTTGTGCAAAGTATTGTGATGGGCGCTGGGAGAGTCAAAGGGGGAAAAATTGTCCTTGTCCTCAAGGCTGTTATATAAACATTATATTAGCTATTTGACATTTTTATTTTTGACCAATTTTTCAGTCTTCCCATCTCTCCTGTGATAGCAGACTAACTGTGATCATTGATCAATACATATTGGCTTTACCAATGAAAAGATAAGTATTTCCTGCATTACTAAATGCTTGTTGAATGAATGAATGAATGAATGAATGAATGAATGAATGAAGAATAAATCCCATAACATGGGAAGGATGGATCTGGTACTGCAAAAATAATGAATTGCTACCTTTCTGGTGATAGACTTGGCCTAATCAAGAAACCAGACTGGGTAGGGCAGCCAGAGTTCATTCTTTCCTCTTTACCAAAGGGAAGCACATTCCTAGGTATGAAAGACAGAACTGTGAGCATTAATAAAATGCATCAAGATACAAAAAGCTTAAGTATCCTTCTTACTGGCTCCATCATTATGTTATTCCTCCTATTGGCCATGTCTCAGCAGGGAAACACAAAACTAGAAACAGTATATGAACAAGAACCTAAAAGTACAAGGAAAAATACTAAAGCTAACCCCATTGCTCTGTATTATTACCATATCCCTGCTCCCTGTTCTCTATACCCTCCTCTAGCTACTAGAGTCCCAATTCCTTGTTAACATGAACACCATTTTTTTTATATATTCAAAGTGATAATATGGCTGACTTACATGATACTAACACAGTGATTTTACATCTCATTTCACTTAAATATTATTTTTGCTTCTAGGCAACTTAAAAATTAAAAACAGATTTTTGCCAGAGTAGTGGCTGGCCTCTGCTAATGTCACTTTCTCATATGATTCCCATTACAACCTTCAGAGAATTCACAGCTGAGTACTTTCCACCATCTTTTTCATTTTCCTTTTAGCCTCAAATATTTTAGTGTCTCTTTGTGGCAAAGCAATTTGCAATGATTCAGGGCTCCAAAGGGTGGAGTAGAAGGGTGGAGGGAAAGGAAGAAGAGTGAGTATGCCAACAGCTATTAAATAAATTAGAAACTGTTGAGAAAAGGGGCTTATGCCACAATAGATTGCATGTGATTGTGTTTACCATTGGCATTTCTTTAAAGAGCATATTTAGGAATCCATTATTCCTTAAAATTTATGTCAGATAATGTCCATGTCTTCTCAGCTATTATTATAGAGTAAAGAGGGTGTGGAGTAAGAGGGGTGGGGAAGGGTAATATCTGGAATCACTAGGCACTAAATTACCTAGAAAGTTACTTTCTTTTGAGCTGACCCTCAGAAAAGTAAATATCCACTATAGGACAGAAGGCTTAGAGGTTTGGATTTATTCCACCCACTCACAGAATTCATCACTCCTAAGGATCACAGACTCTCAGACTTGAAAAGTTGCTCAGATTTCATTTAGTACAATCTGCGCAAGAAAAAGAAAGTCTTCTATAATGTATCTAAAAAATGGTCTTCCAGTATCACCTGTGCTGCTTTTAAAATGGGAGAATGAACTGCTTCCTTTCCTAATGCTGAGAATCATAGAACAAGAAAGAGCCTCCGAAGTCATCCAGTACAACCTCTACCTGAAACATGAATCTACTCTATAGGATCCCCATTAAATGGTCATCTAGCCACCAATGAAAGACTTCTGATGAGATGCAACCCACTTCCTACAATAAATTCCACTTATTGCCAAGCTCTAATTGTTGTTACTCCATTAGAATACAAGCTCCTTGAGAGTAAGGATTATTTCATCTTTTGTATTTGTAATTCTTATGTCCAATACAGTTCCTGACCATAATGGATTTTGATAAATGCTTATAGATTGAGCAAAAATTTTCTTCTCTGGCACCACCACTAGTTTCTTCCTTAGGATAATTCTAGTCCCTTTCATACATGTTTTAGTCATTTTTTCAGTCATGTCTTACTCTTTGTGACTCCTTTATGAGATTTTCTTGATGAAGATCCTGTAGTGGTTTGCCTTTTCTTTCTCCAGCTCATTTTACACATAAGAATACCAAGACAAACAGGGTTGAATGACTTGTCCAGGGTCACAAAACTAGTGTCTGAGGCCAGATTTGAACTCAGATCTTACTGACTCCAAGGCTGACTCTAGCCACTGAACCACCTAGCTGCCCACTTATACATGACAGAGTTTGTAAAATTTGGAGACTATGATTATCTTCACCACATAAAATATCCTCAGTCTCTATACTGATCCTTTTAACCCAATCACCTTCAACAGAGCATGTTTCAACTTGTTTCACACTAATGATAGCTGTCACAAAGGTATCTGACTACATTGTCATGAGAACTCTACTGGTTGCATATGATAACTCTCCCATAAAGTGGGAGGTACATCTTAAAGGGTTGCCAGAGCTTCAAAGAAATTAAGAACTTTCCTGTGAACAGGCATGATAGCTCACAATTTGTAACCCCTGTAACCCAGAAGGCTGAAGCTGATGGAGTGTGGAAGTTCTGAGTTGCAGCAGGTCTAAGTCAAACAGGTGTCTAAATTAAGTCCAACATCACTATGAGGAGCCCCCAGGAGCAGGGAATCAACAGGTTGGCAAAGGAAGAGTGAACTGGCGCTGAGTGGAAATGGAGAAGGTCAAAGTTTCCATTCTGATTAGTAATGGATTCAGGTTTGTGAGTGGATATTGTACTTCCAGTAAGAAAGGAAGGAAGGAAGGAAGGAAGGAAGGAAGGAAGGAAGGAAGGAAGGAGGGAAGGAAGGAAGGAAGGAAGGAAGGAAGAAAAAGAGAGAGTTAAAGAAAAGAAGGAAGGGAGAAGAAGAACATGAAAAGAACATGAAGAAGAAAAAGGAAGAGGAGGAGGAGGAGAAGGAGGAGGAGGAGGAGAAAAAGGAAGAGGAGAAGGGGGAGAAGAAGAAGAAGAAAGAGAAAGAAAGAAAGAAAGAAAGAAAGAAAGAAAAAAAGATAGAAAGAAAGAAAGAAAGAAAGAAAGAAAGAAAGAAAGGAGGAAAGAAGAAGGAAAGAAGGAGGAAAGATGAAGGAAAGAAAGGATGGAAGGATAGGGAGGGGAAAGTGGAGATGAGGAGAGGATAGGAAATAGCACAAACAAAAAGAAGAAAAATAACTTTACTGTGATCATACAGTTAATAAATATTAGAAGTTGAATTTGAATGCAGATTTCAAGTTAAGCACTCTATCAACTAATTCATGAATGAATGAGTAAACTAATGAATGAAAAAAACGTTTACCAAGCACTTGCTACAATCAAAGTATTATTATAACAGACGAGGAAGCAAATAAAAACATGTAGACACTCCTTTCTCTCAAAGAGCTCACATTCTTAGAGGGTGATAATCCATATAGGAGGTTTTAGAAACAAGTCTGATGTAAATAACTAATGGTCACTAAAGTGCAGTGACAAAGCAGATAGTAATGCATATTTTAAAATATCATTTAACCTGATAAAGCCATATACATTTCTAATGAAGCATTAAAGATTGCCAAGGTCTTTAGTGACACAAACTTTCTTTTCTAGATCTTTAGGGGCTGTGACTACTAATGAGACAGAGACTACAGCATCTATCTATTGGTTGGCTTCAATTAATCAGCAGTTGAAGGCAGTATTGGTAATCTGATGAACCTTGTGCTAAACTGACTTGTTGTCATAGATGTCATAGACAAATTGCCTTAATCATTTCACAATGCCATAAAATCATTTATTAAAGCATTCTACTGTGAACATTGCTATTGAAGTTTCTGTAAAATCAAGTATATGCTTTATCCAGGAGTAAGAAATATTTCATTATAATTATTTATTTTTCAAAAAAAAATACCAAGAAATAATAATATTATATGTATATATATTCATATATATGTATATATGTTTATACACATATATATGTATATGTCCTTGATAATATGTATCTATATGCCTAATGCTAAGGAAACAAGCCTAAAGACATAGGTTGATACTTTGGTTTATCCTTTAAGTTCCTTGAGGACAAGGACTTTTTTTTTTTCCATATTCACAATGTATATATGGTAGTTGCTTAATACATAGTTGTTGAATGAATGAACTAATGAATGAATGATCCATTAAATCGTTGGTGTGAGTACTTCCTATCTAGGTTCATATTTTAACACTTTCATACCTTTTCATCCGTCTTATGGGCTTGTAAAATATTTTGTTTCATAAATATTATTTTTTATTATCTTCCTTTCCTCCTCTTTTCTTTCCTCCCCTTCCCCTTCCCCCTTCATGTCTCCTTTATCTTCTCCCTTCCCTTCTCTCACCTTTCTTCCCCTTTCCTCTCCTCCCTTTCCCCTTTCTCTCTCTCTCTCTCTCTCTCTCTCTCTCTCTCTCTCTCTCTCTCTGTCTCTGTCTCTGTCTCTGTCTCTGTCTCTCTTTTCTGTCTCTGTCTGTTTCTGTGTTTCTGACTCTCTCTGTGTCTCTCTCTTCCTTTCCCTCCTAAGAATGTTAGTTCAAACACATGACTGCCTACGTATTTTTTGTGTTTCATTCTTGCAACATCACTGGTCCTCCTATTCGAGTAATAGATGATCTTGATGATATCTTTTCTATGTTTTTGTTTTTGTTTTTGCAGAAAAAAGTCTTCATTATGCCTGCAATACATCTTTCCTTTGCCTAGAAACATAAATCTTTTAATATAATCATTTTGGCAGCAATATGGAGTGAGAAAGTAGTCATTTTCTATTAAAATTCCTCAGAGCATCTTATAAGGAACTCATGTCTATTTTAGTTGAGAGAGAGAAAAAGAGACAGAGAGAGAAACTCTAGGAAGATGATCACTATTTACCTGGGGAAAACTCTAGACTCTGGTGGCCCCAGTGAGGATATATAGGCAATGACAACTAACCAACAGAGTGCTCATAAATAGTTAACAACTGGGTCTCTGGGGAAAAAAATAAAAACAAAAAGGTATTCATGTCACACTTTTAAGCTTAATCTGAATTACTAACATTTCTTTATAACTTTTTAAGTCCAGATAATAAGAAAAACAATAAATCAAGTCCAATTTTTAACATTTGCCAATTCCCAAGGTGTAAAAGCTCACAGTGAACATTTAACAATTGTTTCTCTGGAAGCCAGTTCAAGCTTACTGCAGCACATCTTTGCAACCAACCCATTTAACTGTGAATACAGTTCAAATTTACATGCTCTGACGATTGAATCACTTAGTAAGATACGGTGGAAATCAAGAATTTGGGCTAATTGGATGTCACAAATAAATATTAATTTTTAGCATGCAAGTATCTCAGAAACCATGGAGCTGAAATCAATCATGGATAAATTCTATACACAGAGGAAACCTGGTTGATAACAATTCTGCAGCTGCCTGCATTTATAATATGGAAGAGATAGTCAGAATCCATATGCAATATATCCAGCCCTTCCTTGATTTGCAGAAAAACTTTACATAAACTTTGCCTTTGTTTGGTACGCATTTGGTTAGTTTTCCAGGTCTTTTCAGTGCATGACTACATTAACAAAGTGGAAGATTGAGGCAAATATTCAGATCAGACAAAGGAACCTACTTTCAAAGAAGTATGAACTTCATGGGCAAAGCTGTTTTCTAGGCTAGAATTATTGGGTAATTTGTCTCCTGTTTTAGAGGCAGTTGGTGATGCAGTGAATAAAGTCAATAAGTCCAGAGTTCAAATCCAGCTGCTTAGTAGCCATGAAACTCTAGGCAACTCACTTAACCTCTATTTGCCTCAGTTTCTTATATTATAAAATGGGCACAATAAACATCTACTTCATAGGATTCTTGTGAAGATCAAATAAGATACTTATAAAAGTGCTTAGCACAGTGCCTAAAACATAATAACCTCTCTATAAATTTTATTTCCTTTTCCTTCCCTCTGCAGCTAACCACACTTTTCCAATATTGTTTTAGTCATCAGACTTTTGCCTTCTCAGAGAAATAGAAAATTATAAGTGGCTGTATGTTCACAGAATCGCCCAATTTCAGAAGGGGGAGGGAACTCATTGACTACCTAGTCCTACTCATTGTAGAAAAAGAATTCATTCTATAAAATATTTGACAAGTATATGCTCACTGAGTCTTTATTTGAAATCCCTCATTGAGTAAGAACTCACTATGGCCTTTGGAAGTCCATTCTAATTCTTGAGAGTTGTAATTATTAGGAAGCTTTTGCTGCCATCATTCATAATTCTTTTTTTTTTTTTGAAATGTAGACCCATTGCTTCTAATTCTTTTTTCTAGGATCAAATAGAGCAAGTTTAATTGTACTTCCACAGGACAGTGCTTTCAACACTTTACATAGCTATCATGCACTCCTTGGGTCTTTCATTCTTTAGAAAGATGACAGTTGATCCTTCAACTGATGCTCAGCCAATACAACAGGAACTTGAGGCACATCTCCAGTCTGTTTGCAGTCTTCAGGGAATTTTCAAGTTTCCTTCCTAGCAATGTCCTTCCAAAAAGGTGATAGGAAAAATAGTATGTAAAAGTATTTGACCTTTCTAGGCCAGTTTATAACTGGGCTCTCACCAGCTCTGTCTTTCTTAATACAGTCCCAGACTGCATTAGTTGTTTTGGCTGACATAATGTACCATTGACTCATATTGAACTTGCATTAGACTACAATTCTCACTGAATCTCTGCACCTCTCATTTCCTTCCTTCAGTTCAGTGTAGTTTATTGAGCCACATGTACAGAAGAGTGTCTACAAATTATACCCTGCTTCAATTTCATTTATTATCAATCTAGAATATAGATTTGAGTCAAACCGAGCAGCTCTTTTAAAAGTAATAAACATAGAGGTTCCACTTATTATAGCCATTTATCTTCACCAAAGATTAGATAAATTGTAATTTTAAAAGATTTTTAATATGTTTACCGAGGATAACATTATATTCCTTGAATGCATATTGCACAGTGTTTGATACATGGTAATCTTATTCAACTGTTTTAATTTACCATTTTCCTAAAAATTCTGTGCAAGAAAAAAAAATCAAGAGTTAGTTAACTCAACATTAAAGATTTTCATGCTATTAATATTTTAAAGACAGAAAATATTATGAATGCTTAGAAAAACAGAATCATAGAATAGACTCTGGACTAACCCTTACCTGAACATGGATTTCCCTCTGCAATATCACCAGCAATTGGCATTTCACACTTCCTTATGTAATGGTTTGCATATTGTCTCCCACACTCAAATTTTAATTCTTTGAGGGCAAGGAATGGAATTTTGTCTTTCTTTGTATCTGCAGCACTTAGCATAATACCTGGCACATAATAAACAATTAATAAACACTGTCCTGCCAGAGCTTACATTCTAAAGGGGGAAATAACGCATAAAAAGTGATCTGAAAATGGGGAGGGAGTGAAAGCTGGTAGGTTGGTTGGTGGCTATGCCTGGAGAATTAGGAATGGCTGGAAACCTTCACCAAAATTCATGTTCCAGGCAATAAGAAGGAGCCTATATGAAAAGAATTAGGAATAAACTGAGGTATGGTGATTAATTCTTGAAAAATTTCAATGTTTCCTCTCTCAGCCTTAATTATTTTTCCATTCACTCTGGCCACTGATCTGATAACTATCCTTGGTTTTCCTTTTCTTCCCAATACAATTATAAAGGTCCTCTTACACTCCTTGGTATTCACTACCAACCTTAAATCATTGCTAGATTTAGTGTTCCAGAAATTCTTATTTCTGGAATTTCTTATCAAAATCTCTCAAAACTAGTCCACTGTGAGTTCTCCAAGTAGTTTGATCTTAACATAATTATTAATATAATTGATATAATTATGCAATTATGGGAATTTGGAGAAAACTTTATTGCATTGTTTGAACCTAGCTCTGTGTGCCTGGGAAACTGGATCATCTCTGTGTGCCTTTAACCAAGACTCTACATTTTGCTGACCACAAACTCAGATCCATATTGATACAAGGAGTTTTCTCACAATTGTCAAACCTTATGTCTTCTAAGGGCCCCTACCAGGTACTTCTGCCTTCTTCCACAGCTGTCAAACTTGTGGGTAAATACTCCTGGATCATCTGAAGAAAGGTCCTGCTCTTGAGTGGATGGCAGAACCTTCTTGGGACCTCAGGGTTGACCTAATAAGGACCCAAAAGCTGCTGACATCCAGATGAGGCAGCTGTCCCAAAATTTCACATAAGGACTGAGCATACTGTCCTAGTTTTTTCTCCTCTTTCCTTGTGTTATGTGCCCAACCCCCAAGGCCTTGATTCAAGCATGTGTTGGCATTTTCTTCCCATATGTCCTTGCCTCCCTCTCTTTTGTGTTTGCAAGAAAACAATGGCTAGCAATGATACCTGGGACACACTTCCCCGAAAAGTTCCCTCAAGAAACTAACCTCCTGGGCAACATCTTGTTCTAGCAACTAGCCTCTTGTAGCACTTTGGCTTATACCTGCCTCTCTTTTATTGGCCAGAAGGTTAGGAGTTCTTTCAGACCTCTTCTCTTTGGCTAAAAGAGGGAAATGTCAAGATATCAGAAGATACTCTGTTTTCCAGTGCTAAGACCGAGCAAGCAAGCTGCGCCCTGAGCTTGGCACAACAACGATCCTTTTTGCTCATCCTTTGGATGATCTCACCCTCTGACTAAATCACAAAATTATTGTGTTACTTTGACCAGCACCAGGTGTTCTCTGAGTTCTGACAAGCGTGGGACAAGTACTCATGTTCTGGTCATGAAGCTCTGCTATGAATCAAACTTGTCTCATTGTTGCTGTTACCCCTCATGGTCAGGGCTACACCTTGCTGTGTAACCATTGGTATAAATATTGAGATCTCTCCACACTGCCTCGCCACTCACATCCCAGAGGTGGGGTCCAGCACATGTATTTAATTTACCTCCTTCCTTGCAAACCATTTTCCTCACTTTGAAATTAAACTTCTGTTTGATTCCTGACTCTCTTGTCACTAGCCTACTCTGTTTGGCTCTGGCCACCCACAGGTTAGAGAACTGTTCTGTCTGGTTGACATTAATTGGTCCTTTTCCTCCTCATTAGAATCATTTCTGTCTCTGTCATCAGAATATATTTCACAAGAATACCACACCACTTTTGAATAAGTTTACTTTGTAGTATCTTTAGATTTCTTATCCTATGCATCATTTTTTGAAGTATATAAACCAATTCAATGAAAGTATAAACTGCTTGTAATATTATGACTAACTTTTCTCTCCTTACCTTTCAGGAAATCTAAGGTGAGGATAATCACTTCCTCCCAAGTTTCCCATCATTTTTATCACATTCACTACTTCTTGATTGACTAGAATTAGTAATAGAATAGTAATTCTCCTCATTGCTTCCTTTTTTATTTCTTCTCATTCTGTCTTCTAGTAAATCTTGTCCCGTGTTGATCAGCTACTCAGCCTTTAGGAAAGAGATAATTCAGCAAATATCCAGATACTTTAAGGCTACCATCATTAATAACTATATCATGATTCCTTTCCAGTCTTTTGATCTACTTGTGGGACTCGCTTTCCATTTCCTTTTTCTGGGTGATTAGATGGGCAAATCATTAACATTAAAATATCACCTTTGTTTTTCCTTTCACTCATAGTCTCCCTAATAGCCTCTACCATCAGTGGAGGTTTTCCATATCACTTCTCAATTTTCCAAATAAGATCATGGTTTCTTGATACACAATGCCTCTCCTTTATCTCTTTTTATCCAATCTGTTTCTTTTTATACCTTTAAATTACTGTATTTCAGGCAGGCATCACATTCCACCAAATCTAATTGATGGACCTACAAGTTCTAATTAACCTCCTTATGTTAAGATCATTAGCTCCCTCTATTCATTATTCATACTCTTCACATTTGCATATGGGCCCCTGAGTCCATGAGTAACTATCACTCTACCAGAATATTGTTTCCTGTGAATTATGAGACTTCTCTATAGCTATTCTTTATTTTTTTCCTGTGTAATGACCACTACTCTCTATGGTGGCAGCATGGTATAATATAAAGAACCTCCAGAATTTGGATTCAGAAAATCAGAGTTGAAACTCTGGCCCTGCCACTTATCTGTGTGATCTTGGGCAAGGCAGTTTATCCCTGTTAGCTTCAGTTTCACTTTGTTTTTAACCTGTAAAATGAGGGAATTTAACTAGATAATGTTTAAATTCCTTCAGGATAAATTAATCATTCAAAAAGTATTTTTTAAATGCCTACTATGTGCTAGATATAATGTCAAGTGTTGGGATAAAAAGAAAAAAAATAAAGCTAAGCCATGCCTGTCCTTGACGTACTTCCATTCTAATAAGAGAGACAAGTGTGTGTGTGTGTATATATATATATATATATATATATATATATATGATACATACATAGTGTACTCAAGGTCATTTTAAGAGGAATAATCCTAACATGGGAGAGAGATCAGGGAAGACTTAATGTATGGAATGTGAGTTGAGTTTTGAGGAAAACCAGAGATTCCAAAATGCAATGCAGATAAGGGAGAGTATTCCAGTCATGAGGCACAGTTGGTGCAAAAACAAAGAGAAAAATGGGTTATTATATGTAGAGAACAGCAAGTATACCAATATAACTGAACCATAGAGTCAGAGGAGAGGAGGGATGTGTTAGAAGAAAGAAAAGGTAGGAAACCTCCCTGAGCTACTATGGCTGTTTAAATATGGGCATTTTATCTATCCTGCTCTATTTCTTATATTAAAACCTGGTTAAACAGAACTGTAAATTTCACAACCATAGTCAGAACTAAGTCTGAGACATGTAGCATCTAAAATAAGATGGCTGAATTCTTGCTTTTCACCAATATTACCAACTTTAAATATTTAAAAAAGTGATAGATACAGCATAATTAAAGCTGAATACTAAAGAGAAGAAGGTAGAATCTACCTCCCTCACACTTTTGCATACATAGACAAACAAGAAAAAATGTCATAAATTATCCTGGAGAACATTAATATTCAGAGCCCTCATTCAACATCCCTAAACAAAAGTGACTCCAAGCACATGTATCATGGAGCGTGTGACTCCTTGTGACTCAGGCTGCAATTGTACAGACCTCTCAGAGCAGTGTCTCTGTGCTGACCCCATTCCTCTCTATATAATCCACAAGAACAATATTCATTCTGCTGAGACATTTGAGGGAAAGAAGGAGGAGAGGTGGAAAAATCGAACCAAACACAAGATATGTCAACGTGTTACATGTGCGTCTCAGAAAGTTAGAACATAAAGAAAAGCTATTAGAAATTCTTCTGGAACAGATTTCTCCCTCATCCCTTGGTTACTTTGGGCAGACACCTGACCTCAGTGGACTCCAATCTTCTCCAGAAGGAGGCAGTTGAGATAGTGCAAATTAACCAATTAACCAATCTATCTTATTGGTTTTTTTCTCATAATACCAGCTTCTAGTTTCATTTATAAGCTATATATATATATATATATATATATATATACTCATATATATATATATATTCATATATATATTGCTATCAATTTTATTAATCTCACCTTTGATTTTAAGGATTTCCAATTTGGTTCTCAATTGGGGATTTTTAATTTGTTCTTTGTCTACAGTACCTTTTTAGCAAAACATAGTTTCCTTCCTCATCTTTTTTAATTAGGTCTATTTTTGATTTTACTTTGTCTGAGATCAAGATTCCTACCCCTGCTTTGTTTTACTTCAGCTGAAACATAATAGATTCTGCTGCAGCCTCTTACCTTTACTCAGTGTGTGTCTCCCTGCTTCAAGTGTGTTTCTTGTAAACAATATATTATAGGATTCTAGTTGTTAATTCACTCTGCTATCTGATTCCATTTTATGGGAGCATTCATCTCATTCCCATTCACAGTTATGATTACTATGTATTTCCTTCCGTTACATTTTTCTTCCTGTTTCTACTCTCTCTCCTTTAACCCCTTCCCTCTTCAACAGTGTTTTTGTCTACTGCCTCCCCAGTTCTGTTTTCTTTTCTGTCACTCCCTTCTCCCACCTTTATTTAATCTCTTCCCCTCCTGCTTTCCTATTGAGTAAGATAAATTTCTTTATTCAATTAATTGTGTATATTTTTCCCTCTTTGAGCCAATACTGTTTAGACTAAGGTTCAAGTGGTGCCCACCACCCACTTTCCTGTCTTCTCTTCCATTGTAATAGGATTTTTGCTCCTCTTTATGTGAACTGTTTTACCCCCATTCTACCTCTCCCTTGTTTCTGCACCTAGTGTATTCCTCTTTTTTTGTAGTATATTTTCCTTGACCCGATAGTACTGTAATTTGGCTATTATGTTCCTTGGAGTTTTTATTTTATTTTATGTCTTTCCTATGATGATCAGTGGATTCTTTCAATGTCCATTTCACCCTTGGTTCCAGGATACCAGGGCAGTTTTTCCTTGATAGTCTTGAAACTTGCTTTCCAGGTCCTCCTTTTGATTATGACTTTCAGGTAGTCCAATGATTCTGACATTGTCTCTCCTGGATCTATTTCCCAGGTCTGTTGTTTTCCCAATGAGGTATTTTACACTTCCTTCTATTTTTTTCATTCTTTCTAATTTGTTTAATTGATTCTTGATGTCTTAAAGAGTCATCAGCTTCTAGTTACTCAATTCTGACTTTTAAGGAGTTGTTTTCCTCAGTTAGCTTTTGTACTGGATTTTCCATTTGACTAGTTCTACTTTTTGAGCAGTTGTTTTCTTTTTGCAAGCTATTGACTCTTTTCATTCTCATTTCTTTTCCCAATTTTTCTTCTATATCATTTATATGATTTTAAGCTCCTTTTTGAACTCTTCCATGAGTTATTTCTAGGCTTGAGATCACTTCTTGTTTTTGTTTGGGGCTTTGCCCAGAAGTATTCTGACATTGTTATCCTCTTCTGAGTTTATGTCTTGATCTTCCCTGCCACCATAACAAATTTATATGGTCAGATTCTTTCTTCTTGTTCTTGTTCTTTTCTTCTCATCTTTTTTTTTTTGCCTTTTGCCTTTTAAATTTGAGCTCTGCTTCTGGAATAGGAGGGGTGCTGTCTCAAACTTCTTGTTTTAGGGGCTACAGGCTCTGGCCATTTATCTAGTGCTGCACTGATGTTGTCCTGAGGCTCACAGGGAACTCTCATGTCTACTGCTGTGCTGAGGAGTTGGGGTGGAGAGTGATGGGCACTGCTGGAGGCCATAAAGGTCTGGCAGCTTACCTAGTGCTGAGCCAGGTCCTAATGCTGGTGTCTGGCTTGTGCTGAGGCTGGTAAGGTGTTTCTGTGTTTCCCTGGGGCTACACTGAAAAAAGTGGCAGATCTGGGCCAATGGTGGCTGCCTATTTTCCCAGGTATAAACTGAATCATATGGTATTTCTGAGAGCTGAAGTTGGACAGTTCACCTGGCTATGCTGAGGCACATGGGGAATCTGGTGTTGGAGTTTGCCTGTTCCTCCACACTGGGGCCCAGGATCACCAGCTAGTTTGCTGAGGTGGGGTTTGCTTCTGGCTTGCTGAGATGCTTCCTGTTCTGGATGGTGCTTGCCTTTTACCCAAGGGAGAGAGACATTTCTTGCTGATCTTCCAAGTTTCTTGGGCTCAAAGATTGTTTCATGGGGGCAGAACCAAGATGGGAGAGTAAAAGCAGTGACTTGCTTGAGATCTCCCCCAAACTCCTCCAAATACTTATAAAAATAGCTCTAAACAAATTCTAGAGCAGCAGAACTCACAAAAAGACAGAGTGAAACAAATTTCCAGCCCAAGATAACCTGGATGGTTGATTAGAAAGGTCTGTCATGCTGGGCTGGGAGAGAAATGCAGTTCAGTGTGGGCATGCAGCAAAATAGACCTCAGCAAATCTGAAGCAGGTCTCAGAGGAAATCACAGGCAGCTGTGGCAGTTTCCAGACTTCTGAACCCATAAACTCCAAAGACAACCTAGAAGGTCAGTAGGAAAAGTCTGTGACCACGGTGAGAAAGAAGCTTGGTCCTAGCACCTGTCCTCGTGCAGTCCTGGGGCAACGGCTACTTCTGGAACTTCCCCCATGAAATGAGGGGGAATCCAGTGGCTGATCAGAGGGGGATTGCAGAGATCTCTTTGCTGGTGCTGAGGCAGGATTCTTTTGCTTTGCCTGTACTTGGATCTGGGTCACAGCTCCGGATAGTGATCCTGGGGCAAGGAAGAGTACTGGCATGGTGCAGCTTGTAGTGGCAGTGGAGAAAGAGTCCTCTTTACAATTCCAAGGCAGAAGAGAGTGCTTGTGATCAATCATAGACCAGAGCACAGGCCAGGAAAGGAGTAAACACCTCATACTTCATCATACCACTTTGGAAGAACTGAAAACTTACAGGTCCCTAGAAGTATCTCTGAAAACAGCTACACAAAACCCCCAAGGCTTGGGACAGTACATTTTCCACACTGGAAGCTGACCCCTACCTTAACAAAGAGTTTAAAACTCAAGTAATTGGTTGGGATCATGAGCAAACAAAGGCACAAAAAAAGTAAGATTCTAGAATCTTTCTTTGCTAACAAAGAAGATCAAAACATACAACCAGAAGAAGAAAACAAGTCAAAGCTCCTACATCCAAAGCCTCCAAGAAAAATATGAATCAGTCTCAGGCCATGGAAGAGCTCAAAAGGGATTTTGAGAAGCAAGTAAGAAAAATATAGAAGAAATGGGGAAGAAAAATGAGAATGATGCAAGAAAATCATGAAAAATGAGTCAACAGCTTGCTAAAGGAGACCCAAAAAAAAACCTAAAGAAAATAACACCTTAAAAAATAGCCTAACCCAAATGACAAAAGAGTTCCAAAAAGCCAATGAGGAGAAGAATGCCTTCAAAAGCAGAATTAGTCAAATGGAAAAGGAAATGCAAAAGCTTAGTGAAGAAAATACTTCCTTAAAATTAGAATGGAGGAATTGGAAGCTAGTGACTTTATGAGAAATTAAGACATTGAAAAACAAAACCAAAAGAATGAAAAAAATAGAAAACAATGTGAAATATGTCATTGGAAAAACCACTGACCTGGAAAATAGATCCAGGAGAGAGAATTTAAAAATTATTGGACTGTCTGAAAGCCATGATCAAAAAAAGAGCCTAGACATAATCTTTTAAGAAGTTATCAAGGAAAACTGCCCTGATATTCTAGGACCAGAGGGTAAAATAGAAATTGAAAGAATCCACCAATCACCTCCTGAAAGAGATCCCCAAAGAAAAACTCCTGGGAATATTGTAGCCAAATTCCAGAATTTCCAGGTCAAGAAGAAAATATTTCAAGCAGTCAGAAAGAAACAATTGAAGTACTGTGGAAACACAATCAGGATAAAACAGGGTTTAGCAGCTTCTACATTAAGGGACCACAGGGCTTTGAATATGATATTCTGGAGGGCAAAGGAGATAGGATTACAGCCAAGACTCACCTACCCATCAAACCTGAGTGTAAACCTTCAGGAGAAAAAAATGGTCATTCAGTGAAATAGAGGACTTTCAAGCATTCTTGATGAAAAGACCAGAGTTGAATAGAAAATTTGACTTTGAAATACAAGACTCAAGAGAAGCATGAAGAAGTAAACAGGAAAGAGAAATCATAAGGGATTTATTCATGTTGAACTGTTTACATTCTTACATGGAAAGATGATATTTGTAGCTCAAGAGACCTTTGTCAGTATTAGCGTAGTTGGAGGAAAAAAATTATATGTATAGATGGATTGATAAATAGAGAGCACAGGGTGAGGTGAAGATGAAAGGTTGATATCTGGAGAATAAAGTGAAAGAGGATTACACTGGGAGAAGGAGAAAGGGAGAGGTAGAATGGGGTATATTATCTCACATTAAACAGACAAAAAAAGGTTTTTACAGTGGAGGAGAAGTGGGGGAAGGTGAGAGGGAATGAGTGAATCTCATTCTCCTAGGACTTGGCTTAAGGAGGGAATACCATGCACACTCATTTGTGTATTGAAAGCTATCTTACCCGTACAGGAAAATAGAGGGGGTGATCAGAGAGTGGGGGGGATGATAGAGGGGAGGGCAGTTTGGGAGAGGGGATAATCAGAAGCAAACACTTCTGAGGAGGGTCAGGGTCAAAAGAGAGAATAGAATAAATGTGGGGTGGGTATTCAAAATGCCTGCTGTCTTGGGGTTAGGGAGAAATGAAACGGGGAGAAAGTTTGAAACTCAAAATCTTGTGGATGTGAATGTTGAAAGCTAAAAATAAATAAATTAATGAATCTTAAAAAAAATTCTTTCACTCTGTCTTTTTGCTGGTTCTGCTGTTCCAAAATTTGTTTTGGAGGGCTATTTTATGGTTGTTTGGAGATGAATATGTAAAATTCATGGTAATATAAATTATGCTTACTCCACCATCTTGGCTCCTGGAAATACAATTGCTCAGCTTCTAAATACTTAAAGAAAAAAAAGAATAGAGAAATAGCTCAACACATACATTGATTGATAAAAGTAAGAGATACCAATATACCCCTTTCAGATCTAGAGGAATATGAAAACAAAAAACAACCTCAAGTTCATGGCACAGTGGATAAAGTATTGGACTTGGAGAAAAGAAGATGTGAGTTACATTCTCATATATGAGATTTATCAACATTGTGACCTTGGGTAAGTCATCTAACTTCTCTTAGTTGAAGTTTCCTCTTGTATTAAATGAGGACAATAGAACCTAAATCATAGAGTTATCATGAAAATCCAATCAATTAATATATGTCAAATGGCTTGCAAACCCTAAAGCACTATATAAGTGTTATTGATTTGTTATTATTATCTTTGATTATTGTTGTAGCTATTATCCTTACAATAATATAATATTATTATACAATAGAATTATATTAAACAGAAATCCATTGAAGTAAGGATTAAAGATTTAACAGAAACAAAACACAAACAATAGAAATAATAGATAACTTCATTACCAATAATTACAGCAGTTACACCACATAACAAAATTTGTGAGAGGCATCCAATGTAGTCCTTAGTAGAAAATTCATATCTTTAAAGATTTACATTTACAGATAACTATTTCCTGAACTGTGTGCCAATATACCTGAAACTTAAATGAAATTAGTATTTGCAAAAGTATAAAATGCCCAGATCAACAGAATGTAAGTTAAGAATTCAAATAACCCCATTTTCAGAAAAATAAGTTGAACAAGCTAGCTATTAACTCATGGTTGGAGGGGGAGATTAAAAAAAAATAACTGGAATAAGATGAATCTATAAGAAGATTCTATAAAACATTAAAAAACAATCATTTCTAATATTACACAAACAGTTTACTAAATAGTTAAAAATGAGAAGACAGGCAATTATACCATATTTGTTCTATGTTGAAAAAAAATCTTGATATCTAAACTGAGAAAAGTAAAAAGAGATAAATCAAAGTATAGGGCAATATTGTTTATGAACATTGATGGAAAAATCAAATACTTTAGAAAAGAAGATGCAGCAATACAGCAAAATGATTATAATATTATAATTACTATCTAAAACTGAGTGTCAGCATTATATGCAATAGGGATAAACTAGAGGCCTTTACAGTAAGATAAGTGGTAAAGCAAGAATATCCATTTTCACCACTACTATTTGATATATTAGAAATGTTAGCTATAGTAATAAGATAAGAAAAATAATTTTAAGGATTCAGCATAGGCAAAGAAGAAACAAAATTGTTGCTTTTTGCATATGATGTAATAGTTTTCTTAAAACATTACTCAACTAGATTTTATCAAAATAATTAATCTTGAGCCAAATTTCAGAATACAAAATAAATCTACACATATCATCAGAAAATATCCCAAATATGATCACATCAAAAATAGCAACATATACATATCTGCATATATTGGAGTATATAAGAGGATGTATACTCATATGTACAAAAATACTTATATCAGTATTTTGTAGTGGCAAAGAACTGAAAGGGGTTGCCATCAATTGGGAGTGGTTGAATAAATTAAGGTATATGTGTGTTCTTACCGAAGAGTAGTGTTGTCATACAAGATATGATAAAAGGGATAATGTGGTGTGAGCTATGTGCCAACCCTAGATCTCAAGGGGATTAAGCTAGTTTTTCCTTGAAAGATTTTGATTTATTTGGCTCAGGGAACTAAAGGCTCAAACCATTGACATCACTTCCAGATCACCTAAATATAAAACATCCCTAAAGGGCTCTGAGACATTGCTTATAGATTAATGAATTATAATGAGTAACTCAGCCAAGGGACCTTCATTCAACTGAATCAATTCAAGGTGTCATCAATGTCTAAACTCATGAATGTTCTTCTTCTATGATTAAATTAAATCTCTTTTTTAAAATGATATATAAGCATCTCATTTTCTTTCAATATTGAACCCAAAACAGCAGGTGAATGGGCTTGATTCAGGTTCAGACCAGAACAGTTGGTGAAGTCTTTCAGGATTGGAATGGAATGAACATGTTTTAATGGGAGTTTGCAGAGCAGATGCCAGTGAATTTGGATTACCCTTCATTCTTCTGGTTGTACTTTTGGTGAAAGCTTTAGTAATGGTGCATGCTTACTGTGAAGCACTCTTCAATGCCCAGGAGATTAGAGAGCAAATTGTGCTTGCTCAGTCAGCAATAAGAGACCAATATGAGTATGCTCTGGATCCTTAAAAGTTGAAACTTGAGGCTAACTGCAGTTACCTGTATTTTAGGCCTTTGGGTTTTGCTTGACTTTCTGACTTGATAATTTAAGCCCCTTCTTGATTTTAACCAGGGGATTTCTTTAAAACTTGGTTTACCTTCAAAGCAACTTAGGAGGAATGCTTTTACCCTCAATAAAAAAAAAGAAAAAGAAAAAGAAAAATTCAGAATTGGTTGCATTTAGCTTTTCCTGGAACTAAATAGATACCTTTATGTTGCAAAGAGAAATCTTCATCTAATTACCTTGGCTGAATCCTCTTGAAAGGATAATGCAATAGACAAGGTGTTCCACATGAGCATAGACCACTATTGCTAGGTGACAAGAGAGACTCCAAAGAGTGAAGAGAATGTATAGCAAGGTGAATCTCTTAAATTTTAGAATGCTCTAGAAATTGTGCCAAAGAACTTATTTCAGTTTTGTTTTGTTAATTTGGAATTTGATAGATCAACTGCAATTTTAACTTTATTGGTTAAATGAGGTTAAACCTCACTGGTGGGATTCTTTGTTATAAGTGATTGGTGGAATGTGGTAAGAACAACAGCCTAACTCCTTCCTCTATACTTTCAAATGCAAGTTAGACTAGTTTTTATTTTGCTTTGTTTTTCTTAAAAGATATTAAGGCCTTCTTTGAGACTTCATTTCAGAAAACCTTGGGAAGATTGATAAGAACTCATTCAGAATAAAGTAAACAGAAGTGAGAACAATTTACATAAGGACAAAACCATTGTAAAGAAAGACAATTTTGAAGACTGAAGAACTCTGACTAACACAATTACCAACCATAATTCCAGAAAACCAGTGATGAAGCATAATACATAGGTACTAACAGAGGGCTGATATACTTAAAATACAGAATGAGACACATTTATTTTTTGGACATAGTCAATATGGGAATTTTTTTTTAATTTTTAAAATTTATTTATTTTAGTTTTCAACATTCGCTTCCACAAGATTTTGAGTTCCAAATTTTCTCCCCATCTCATCCCTCACTCCACCCCAAGATGGCATGCATTCTGAATACCCCTTCCCCTAATCTGCCCTCCCTTCAATCTCTCCCCCCCCTTCTCTTATACCCTTCTTCTTCTAGTTTACTATAGGACAGGATAGGTTTCTATACCCCATTTCCTGTATCTCTTATTTCCCAGTTGCATGTGAAAACAATTTTAACATGTGTTTTTAAAACTTTGGGATCCAAATTTTCTTCCTTCCTTCCTCCCCACTCACCCTCATTAAAAAGGTAAGCCACTCAATACAGGTTATACATGTGTAGTCATGGAAAACATTTCCATAGCAGTCATGTTGTGAAAAACTAACTATATTTCCCTTCATCTTATCCTACCCCCATTTAATCTATTCTCTCTTTTGACCCTGTCTCTCCTCAGAAATGTTTGCTTCCAATAACCCCTTTCCCGAATCTGCCCTCCCCTCTATCAGCTCCCTGCCTGCTTGTCCCCTTCCCCCCACCATTTTCATGTGAGGTAAGATAGATTTCCATACCCAATTGATTGTGTATGGTATTCCCTGCTTAAGCCAAATCCTAGGAGAATAAGATTCACTCATTCTCTCTCACCTTCCTGTGCTTCCCCACCACTGTAAAAGCCTTTTCTTTTCTGTTTTGTGTGAGATAATTTACCCCATTCCACCTCTCCCTTTCTCCTTCTTCAAATATAATCCTCTCTCATCCCTTATTTTTATTCTCTAGATATCACCCCTTCATCTTCAACTCACCCTGTGCCCTCTATCTATCTATCTATCTATCTATCTATCTATCTATCTATCTATCTATCTATCTATCTATCTATCTATCTATCTGTATATATAATACATATATTTTTTCCCTTCAACTACCCTAATACTGACAAAGGTCTCATGAGTTACAAATATCATCTTTCCATGTAGGAATGTAAATAGTTCAACCCTAATAAGTCTCTTATGACTTCTCTTTCCTGTTTATCTCTACATGTTTCACTTGAGTCTTGTATTTGAAAGTCATGTTTTCTATTCAGTTCTGGTATTTTCATCAAAAATGCTTAAAGTCCCCTATTTCACTGAATGACCATTTTCCCCCTGAAGGATTATACTCAGTTTTGATGGGTAGGTGAGTCTTGGCTGTAATCCTATCTCCTTTGACCTCCAGAATATCATATTTGAAGCCCGGTAGTCCCTTAATGTAGAAGTTGCTAAATCTTGTGTTATCCTGATTGTGTTTCCACAATACTTGAATTGTTTCTTTCCGGCAGCTTACAATATTTTCTCCTTGATCTGGAAACTCTGGAATTTGGCCACAATATTCCTAGGAGTTTTCCTTTGGGGATCTCTTTCAGGAGGTGATTGGTGGATTCTTTCAATTTCTATTTTGCCCTCTGGTTCTAAAATATCAGGGCAGTGTTCCTTGATAATTTCTTGAAAGATGATGTCTAGGCTCTTTTTTTGATCATAGCTTTCAGATAGTTCAGTAATTTTTAAATTCTCTCTCCTGGGTCTATTTTTCAGGTCAGATGTTTTTCCAATGAGATATTTCACATAGTTTTCTATTTTTTTCATTCTTTTGGATTTGTTTTACAGTGTCTTGATTTCTCATAAAGTCACTAGTTTCCAATTGCTCCATTCTAATTTTTAAGGAAGTATTTTCTTCAGTAAGCTTTTGCACTTCCTTTTCCATTTGGCCCATTTTGCTTTTTAGGGCATTCTTCTCCTCATTGGCTTTTTGGACCTCTTTTGCCATTTGGGTTAGGGTATTTTTAAGTTGTTATTTTCTTCAGTATTTTTTTGGGTCTCCTTTAGCAAGCTGTTGACTTGTTTTTCATGATTTTCTTGCATCACTCCCATTTGAATTCCCAGGTTTTCCTTTACTTTTCTTACTTGTTTCTCAAACTACTTTTTGAGCTCTTCCATGGCCTGGGACTGATCCGTATTTTTCTTGGAGGCTCTGGATGTAGGAGCTTTGACTTTGTTTTCTTCTTCTGGTTGTATGTTTTGATCTTCCTTGTTACCCAAGAAAGATTCTGGGATCTTATTTTTTTTGTGCCTTTGTTTGTTCACAATTCCAGCCCATTACTTGAGTTTTAAACTCTTTGTTAAGGTAGGGGTCTACTTCCAGTGTGGAGAATTTCCTGTCCCAAGCTTTGGGGGTTTTGTGTAGCTGTTTTCAGAGATACTTCTAGGGACCTATAAATTTTCAGTTCTTCTAAGGTGGTATGATAAGGGACCAGGTGTTCACTCCTTTCCTGGCCTGTGTTCTGGTCTATGATTGATTACAAGCACTCTTTTCTGCCTTGGAACTGTGAAGAGAATTTCCTCTCCACCACCGTGACAAGCTCTACCATGCCAGCTCTCCTCCTCACCCCAGGACCTCCACCCAGAATTGTGACCCAGATCCAAGCACAGGCAAAGCAAGAGAATCCTGCACCAGTAGAGAGATCTCTGCAATCCTCCTCTGATCAGCCACTAGATTTCCCCTCAATCTGGAAGCAGACACAGCCCTAGGACCAAGCTCAGGGACTGGGGCTCGACCAAGTTTTTTCTCTCACCACAGTCACAGACTTTTCCCTCTGACCTTCTAAGTTGTCTTTGGCATTTGTGGGTTGAGAAGTCTGGGACCTGCCACAGCTGCCCATGATTCAGTCCTCTAAGCCCTGCTCCAGGTTCACTGAGACTTGTTTTGCCTGTGTGCCCAAGACAAACTGTGCTCCTCTCCTTGCCTGGTGTGATATACTTTTTTGATCAACCATCCAGGCTGTCTTGGACTGGCAATTTATTTCACTCTGTCTTTTTGTGGGTTCTGCTGCTTTAGAATTTGTTTAGAGCTATTTTTTTACAGGTATTTGGAGGGGTCTGGGGGAGAGCTCAAGCAAGTCATTGCTTTTACTCTGCCATTTTGGCTCTGCCCTCAAATTTGTTTTGTTTTAAGGCACATAATTGTAAAGAGGGTTTTGTTTTCTGTTTTGCTTTGTTTTGTTTTGTTTTGTTTGGAAATTGGGAATTGAGAGGGAGAGAAAATAGATTGTTATTAATTGAACAAATTAAATTAAGTTAAAAATCAATAAAATGTTTAAAAAAAGAGATAGAAAGTTTACATTCTACCAGAGCCACTGAATAATTTCTATTAACATGTATGGGCCTTCCTGGAAGAACATAATGTCTTTTATATTTGCCCATAAGCTGGGTTTGACAAGAGCAATCTCCTTTGCCTGTATGTTTAGTCCCAAGATCACTATCAAAGTGATCAAGTACCACCCACTGATATTTCCATTTTCCTTCTTATGATATGAGATATCTCTTCAATTTGAAAACACAGCAGTCTCTTTCCTAAGACACACTTGACTTATCTTAGATTCCCTATATTCACCCACACATGTTTATATCCAAAATATACACAATCACATAATTATATCATTGGATGGGTAGAATGAGTTTGCATAGAGAATTCCAATCACCAATGAAATCATAACTCTATATACAAGCATATGCACATTTATATATACACGTATATGTATATAGGTACATAAATAGGTGCCTACATAAGTATACATATATGCTCCTACATATATGCACGTGTATAATTAAGGTTTCCTAACTAATGTACATATACACTGTGCACACATGTTGTATATATGTGAATACTATGTAAATTACATGGATATATAAGTACACCAGTTTTATGCACATAAATATATACAGATTATTTTTTACATAAGCATGCATTACACATACATACATACACCCATTTATATTTAATCCAGGTCTATGATTTCATTAGTGTTTGGAAATCCCCAGTATGGAAACCCTCTCAGTTGATACATATTCATAAGTTGTCTTACTGTGTAATCTTAGAGAGTTTCCTGGGGGCACTAAGAGGTTAAGTGATTCTGATGTCAGAATCTGATGGCAGAATGTGAACTACATCTTCCTTCTTCCAAGGCCTGTTCTCTACCTACTATGCTATTCTATAACATGAAAAATGAAATATTATTTTTATAATGACTTTGAAATAAGGGTACATTTCTCTACTACTTATCTGTTTTTTGTTTATGCAGCAAAAAGTATTTTGATCACTGTAACAAAATAACAGATACATATATGCTATTATCCAACATTTTGCATAATTAGTTTAAATATATACACTTTAGAAAATGTCCATATTTAACTAAGTACATAATGCTGTAAGGGTGTATGCATGTTTCCCCCTGTCAGTTGGGTTGTGGCTCTGCTTTGCATCTCATCTCAGACACATAATTAGCTGTAGCAGGTATATTAGAGTGGCCTCCTAGCCTATTTTGCAGAAATCTTCTTTAAACATCATTTTAGCAAAATAAACCCAGGAAATACTGTTCACTTTATTTAAACTGTTGTAACTTTAGTATTTTTACCTTTTTTTTATGGCCCAGCACAGATGGGATTTTTCAAATGAAAACCAGATGAAAGTAAATAGCAATCTCACCCTTGAAAAACTGAAGGTAGGACCAAGCAGGCTTTACTCTGTACTGTAATGAGATATCTGTTCTTGTACTGAAAGTATGTTTCCAATAACAGCACTGTTACCTTTCATCAGAGATGCCAAATCACTCTTTTCTTTCTTTCTTGTGTAATTTGACATGGTAAAAAGAGAATTGGACATTCAAATCTCTAATCTCTCTCAACTTGAGATGAATGTCTTTAGCATGTTACCTCTTTGGAGGTATTTGGATTTGCAGTTCATTTCCCAAATCCTGTTTAACATATCATTAAATAGTAATGCAGATAGGTCACACTGTTTTCTCTGCCTATATACCTTCACTAACCCTTGTGGTATTTTTTTTTCAAGTTTTAAATTTTTCTTTCTATACTCTTGTCTTACTGAAATCCCTGTTTTTCTCAGAATCACAGAATCAGAATTATAGAGTTGGAAGATATCTTAGCATCCATTGAAGCCAACTGCTAGCTGAAAAAAAAAGTCTCTCTATAATATATCCAGAAAGTGAACCTGACTTTCCTTGATAGGGCAAAAGCAACTCACTTCTTTCTGAGGCAAGCCATTTAATTGTCAGAATGTTTTCTTTCCTTATTTCAATCTTCTGTGGCATTTTAATGAGTATATATGTAATTGATTGTCACTTTGGTGTGCTGGAAACTTGTCTTATAGGGAACTCTCCACGCTTCTTTCAAGGATCCATGTAAACATTAAAGCATTAAACTTTTTTTTCTCACACTCATACAGTAAATAGAAAAATCTTTAATAATATTTTATGTTTCATCCAACTGATAAGGAGACAAGATTTAATGTTAATATATTTCTTAATAATTTTAGGATCTATAATAGTGTGGTTACTTTTATTTTTTATTTTTTAATCTTTTTTATTATTTTGATTTATCAATAATCACTTCCATATGCTTTTGATTTTAAAAATTTTCTCCCCCTTCCTCCCCACCACCCTCCCCAAGACAGTGCACAATCTGATATAGGCAATACATTTATATTCATATTAAACATATTTTCACATTAGTGATGTTGTAAGTAAAAATTAAAACCAATAGGAGGAACCATCAGAAAGATGAAACAAAGCTCAACAGAAGAGAAAAAAATGGCAATTCAACTTCCATAGTTCTTTCTTTAGATGTGGATAGCATTTTCCATCACAAGGCCTCTGGAGATGTCTTAGATCCTTGTATTGCCAGGAAGGGTTAAGTTAATCAATATTAGTCATCACACAACATGGCTGTTATTGTGTACAACATTCTCTTGGTTCTGTTCACTTCAATCAGCATCAGACCATACAAGTCTTTCCAGGTTTTTCCGAAGTCAGCCTGTTCATCATTTCTTATAGCACAATAATATTCCATCATATTCATATACCACAACTTGTTCAGCCATTCCCCAATTGATGGGCATCCTCTCAATTTCCAATTTTTTGCCACCACAAAAAAAGCTGCTATGAATATTTTTGTCTATGTAGGTCCTTTTCTCGTTTGTGTGATCTCCCTAGGATATAGCCCTAGAAGTGCTATTGCTGGGTCAAAGGGTATGCACATTTTTATAGCCCTTTGGGCATAGGTCCTAATTGCTCTCCAAAATGGTTGGATCATTTCACAACTCCACCAACAATGCATTAGTGTTCCAATTTTCCAATATCTTCTCCAACATTTATCATTTTCCTCTTTTGTCATGGTGGCCATTCATGGTACCTCAGAGTTGTTTTGATTTGCATTTCTCTAATCAATAGTCATTTAGAGCACTTTTCATATGCTTATAGTTGGCTTTAATTTCTTCATCTGAGAAATGTCTATTCATATCCTTTGACCATTTATCAATTGGGAAATGGCTTGCATTCTTATAAATTTGACTTAATTTTCTATACATTTTAGAAATGAGGCCTTTATCAGAGAGACTGGTTGTAAGAATTCTTTCCCAATTTTCTACCTTCCTTCTAATCTTAGTTGCATTGGCTTTGTTTGTGCAAAAACTTTTCAATTTAATGTAATCAAAATTATCTATTTTGCTTTTCTTAAGTTTCTCTATCTCCTGTTTGGTCATGAATTCTTCAGTTCTCCATAGATCTGACAGGTAAACTATTCTTGCTCTCCCAATTTGCTTATAGTATCAGCCTTTATATCTAAATCATGTACCCATTTTGACTTTATTTTGGTATATGGTGTGAGATTTTGGTCTATGCCTAGTTTCTACCATACTCTTTTCCAGTTTTCCCAGCAGTTTTTTTTCAAAGAGTGGGTTCTTATCCCAGAAGCTGGGGTCTTTGGGTTTATCAAATAATAGATTACTATAGTCATTGACTATTGTGTCTTGCATATTTAACCTATTCCACTGATCCACCACTCTATTTTTTAGCCAGTACCAAGCAGTTTTGATGCTTGATGCTTTATAATACAATTTAAGATCTGGAATGGCTAGGCCACCTTCCCTGCATTTCTTTTCATTAGTTCTCTTGATATTTGGGACCTTTTGTTCTTCCAAATGAATCTTGCTATTATTTTTTCTAACTCTATAAAATAATTTTTTGGTAGTTTGATTCATATGGCACTGAATAAGTAAATTAGCTTAGGTAGAATTGTCATTTTTATTATATTAGCTCGGCCTACCCACGAGTAACTGATGTTTTTCCAATTATTAAGATCTGATTTTATTTGCATGAAAAGTGTTTTGTAATCATGTTCATTAGGTTCCTGGGTTTGTTTTGGGAGGTAGACTCCTAAATATTTTATAATGTCTACAGTAAGTTTAAATGGAATTTCTCTTTCTATCTCTCGCTGTTGGGCTTTGTTGGTAATATATAGAAATGTTGATGATTTATGTGGGTTTATTTTATAGCCTGCAACTTTGCTAAAGTTGTACATTATTTCAAGTAGTTTTTTACTTGATTCTCTGGGATTCTCTAAGTACAACATCATGTCATCTGCAAAGAGTGATAGCATTGTTTCTTCTTTGCCTATTCTTATACCTTCAATGTCTTTTTCTTCTCTTTTTGCTAAAGCTAACGTTTCCAGTAGGATGTTGAATAACAGTGGTGATAATGGACATCCTTGTTTCACCCCCAATCTTATTGGAAATGCTTCTAGCTTGTCCCCATTATATATTATGCTTGCTGAAGGTTTTAGATAGATGCTATTTATTATTTTAAGGAAGACTCCATTTATACCTATGCTCTCTAGTGTTTTTAATAGGAATGAATGTTGTATTTTGTCAAAAGCTTTTTCTGCATCTATTGAGATGATCATGTGGTTTCTGTTAGTTTTGGTGTGGATATGATGAATTATGCTGCTAGTTTTCCTTATATTGAACCAGTCCTGCATTCCTAGTATAAATCCTACCTGGTCATAGTGTATTATTCGTGTGATAAGTTGCTGCAATTTATTTGCTAATATTTTGTTTAAATTTTTTGCATCTCTATTCATTAGAGAAAATGGTCTATAATTTTCTTTCTCTGTCTTGACTCTTCCTGGTTTAGGTATCAGCACCATATCTGTATCATAAAAAAGAATTTGGTAAAATTCCTTCTTCGTCTATTTTACCAAATAGCCTATATAGTATCAGAATTAATTGTTCTTTAAATATTTGATAGAATTCACATGTAAATCCATCTGGCCCTGGAGATTTTTTTCCTACGGAGTTCATCAATGACTTGTTCAATTTCTTTTTCTGAGATGGGGTTATTTAAGTATTTTACTTCCTCTTCTGTTAATCTGGGCAATTTATATTTTTGTAAATATGTATCCATTTCACTAAGATTGTCAAATTTGTTGACATATAGTTGGGCAAAATAATTCCTAATTGTTGTTCTGATTTCCTCTTCCTTGATGGTAGCTTCACCATTTTCATTCTTGATCCTAGTAATTTGGATTTCTTCTTTCTTTTTTTAATTAGATTAACTAAAGGTTTATCTATTTTATTGGTTTTTTCATAAAACCAGTTCTTAGTTTTATTTGTTAGTTCAATAATTTTCTTCATTTCAATTTTATTAATTTTTCTTTTGGTTTTCAATATTTCTAATTTGGTGTTTAATTGAGGATTTTTAATTTGTTCTTTTTCTAGTTTTTTTTAGTTACATGCCCAATTCATTGATCTCCTCTTTTTCTATTTTATTTATGTAAGCATTTAGAGATATAAAACTTCCCCTAAGAGCTGCTTTTGCTGCATCCCATAAGTTTTGGTATGTTGTCTTATTATTGTCATTCTCTTGAATGAAATTATTGATTGTTTCTATGATTTGTTCTTTGATCCAATCATTTTTTAGGATTAGATTATTTAGTTTCCAATTATTTTTAGTCTATCTTTCCATGGCCCTTTATTAAGTGTGGTTACTTTTAAATGGAGGCTGATTGTACCCTGTCATAGAAGTTCTTTAGTCATCCTTGATATTTAATGGATTCAGGAAACTGAGGCTTGAAATATTGATGTTCCTTCTTGGTTTCCTAAGTAGAAAAGACAGCCCATAAGGAGCTCCTTCCAAAGATTTATTTTCTCCTTCTAATCAACACAGCAGTATGGCCAAACAGAGGTAGGGATATGGTACCCAAGTGAATAAGCACTATATTCTTTAAAATAGATACAGATATGTAGATGTATTTTGCTTTTCATTGCCTAAAATTTCCCTTCTAACTGTACTCCTCCTCTCTCCCAGAGAGTCATCCCTTATGTGAAAGGATTATTTTTAAAAAATAAATAAAAAGATGAAGAAGACAAAAGCAATCAACCAGATTCCTTTCCACTAGTCACATAGAGAGTGCTATTTTGTGTAAACTGCTGAGAATGAACATAGCAAAAAACAGTAAGGCATGTAAATAAATTTAAAGGCCTAGTCCATACCTTACATTGACTTTTTGTGCTTGGGGCTGTACTTCAGATAAAGATGATAGTACCATGTGTGGTATTGTGAGGAAAAGCACTGGCTCTGGAGTTAGAAGACATGTTCAGATCTTATATCTGATAATCCATCTGTGTCCTTGGGCAAGTCATTGAAACCTCCTTAGTTTTAGTTGCCATATATGTGAAATGAGGGATGTGGACTACGTTGTCACTTAAGTTCCTTCAAACACTATGATTTTATAATTTTTGCTAAGGGTAACCTGGTCTAACTAAAAATGGTTAGGGAAAACTCATTTTTACATAATTCTAAAGGAGATAAACCTGTATGTAGGCTATTATGCCCAACACTAGAAATGGGTGTCTAGTCATACTAGGGATACTATAAGATTATTAATTTTGTAGTATATGGCATTAAATGTTAGTTATATAGTAAGTAGGTAAGTTGATAACATAAACATTGTCATAGTAGATTATGATGGTTAATTCATAAAGGGAACTTGGTTTACAAGAAATCTTGAATGAACACTATAGAAAATTGCATTATGCTGAACACATTTATATTTTTTAATAATGTTACTGAACCAAGACAATTTTGATGTTTCTTTCATTTCCCCAAATCCTTAGTTAGTATGTTCTGTGACAGTTTTTTGTTTTGTTTTGTTTTGTTTTGTTTTGTTTTGTTTTTTTAGCTGGAACAAAAATCACTAAATAGCTCACATTGAATTTCAGTAAACCATCATCCCAGGATGTTTTTCTCTCTTTTCTCTTCCTCTCCTATGTCTTCATCACTTTCACATAATGGTAGCAAAAATAACTTCTGGTTCCAATGGGTACTTCCAGTTTAAAATGATAATGTCAACAACTTACATGACTAAGATATTATAAGAAAAGGTAGATCTAGATGCTTAATATACCTGTCTTGAAAGTGCTTATTAGATAGTAATGAAACTACTTTAATCTGTTTTGGATACTTAGTACAATAAAGATGTAAAGAAACATATTGAGTAAGTTCTGGAAAAATATGATTAGAGAAATTGATTGATTTGTGAGAAAAAGATTAAGGGAGCTAAATGTATTTATTATACCTTGACTCGAGGATTTGTACAAAAGATTTGACAAAAATAAATTTGTAAAAGTGGGAGAGTGAAAGAAACTCTGAAACATGGCAGGGACCTTGGTGGAGGATAATGCAAGCCATCACAACAGGGTTATATTTTAAAGAGAGAAAATGAAGGTTGACAGGAAAATTTCTCTGAGATGGAGAGGAATAGGTTGGTGAAATAAGCTGAACTTAGAGTTTTGTTAAAGTCCCCACTTATCATCACAGATTTCTGAAGAAAACATGTTTATTTTTTTCAAGAAGAGTTAGAGTGTTAAAGTGAAACAAAGAAATTGCCAAATATTCAAAGGAATAGAGGAATGTATCTTCTCATAGTGCTTATTTGGAGACAAGTTTGTTCAATATTTATTTTTTTCATTGCTTGTTTTTATTCTTTTTATTAGGCACCTAAATGGTACAATGGATGAAGTTCTAGACCTAGAGTCATGAAGAACTGAATTAAAATCCAGCTTCAGATACTTCCTAGCAGCATGTCCATGGGCAAGTCACAAGTTTCTTGATTTCTGTCTATCTCAATTTCATTCTCTGCAAAATGGGAATAATAATAGTACCTATTGCCTGGGACTTGTGTGAAGATAAAATGAGATAGTATTTGCAAAACACGTTGTAAACTTTAAAACACCATATACATACTTATTATTATTATTCTATTTGTATTATTGTAGCCATTGTATATATATCATTTTACTAAATCTGCTTACTACATTTTGCATCAGTTATGCAAGTCTTTCTAAAATGGCCTGTATTCAGCATGTGTTTTTTTCTTTTTTACTGCATCATAATATTATATTCTATTGATGAATCACATTTTGTTTAGCAGTCCTCCAATCAGTAAGCATCTGCTTTATTCTAGTTCTTTGTTGCCACAGAAAAGTGCAGGTATAAATATTTTGGTATATATGGGCATTTTTTTTTGTTAATGACCTCCTGAAGTATATTGCTTGCATTGGAATCTCTGAGTCAATGGGTATGAAGACTTACATTATTTTATCTGCAAAAATAAAGATTCCCTAACTCATGATCATACACACTGTACATACATGCTGTATATATGTGAATGCAATGTAAATTACATGGATATACATGCACTCCTGCATAACAACAGGTTAACATAACAACAAATAAAATATTATATTCTTGTGAAGGAAAATGTTTTTCAAAGCTTTTTAATCTCAATTTTTAATATTTCCCCTTACATTATCTATCTATTTATCTATCTATCTATCTATCTATCTATCTATCTATCTATCTATCTATCTATCTATCTAATATGGTTACAATACAATATTTGATCCATGAGATTGATTTATAACTTGTCAACTAGGTTCTCTCCTCTGTATTTGACAGATGCTTGTTATGTACCACTATGGGCTTACAGCAAATAAGATCTTGCTCTTCTAGATTTCTTGTGCAGTAACACTCTTGAACTGACAGACATGGAGAATTAACTATATGTCCCTTAAAGTACTATTCTGAATATGTGTAGGTGATGTGAATAAACTGTGGAAAAAGAAGAAAAAAAACATAACATTAGGTTCCCTTAAAGAGTAAGGGGTAAACTGATTCTGGCTGCTTGACACTGAAACTGGACTATTAGTGGGAGGTAATATATGTAGGTGGAGTTCAATTGTTGTTAAGTTGTTTCTGATTCTTTGTTGTTACATTTGGGGTCCTCTTGGCAAATATACTGGAGGAGTTTGCCATTGCCTTCTCTAGATCATTTTATAGTAAGGAAACTGAAGCAAATAGGGTTAAGTGACTGGCTGAGGGTCACACAGATAGTAAGTATCTGAGCCAGATTCAAACTCAAGAAGGTGAGTCTTCCTGACTCCAATCTGGGACTCTGTCCACTGTTCCACCTAGCTTCCCCAGGTAGAGCACTGGACACTTTACATAGTATTAATTAGGAGGCACTAGAAAGATCACCCTCACTAAAACTATATCCCAACAGATTTTATGAAAGTCTTAATTTTGTTATGAGAATTTTTGCAATTAGAAGGGTTAAGATCCTACTGTATAATACAAATATTTTCTAAAGGGTGAAGATACATGAGTCACTCATAATGTTTTCTTTAATGATCTGTCCCTGTCACTGTAGTTTTTTTTTGTTTGTTTGTTTGTTTGCTTGTTTGATTTTTTGGTGAGTCAATCAAGGTTAAATGACTTGCCCAGAGTCATACATCTAGTAAGTGTTATGTGTGACTGTAGTTTTAAAAGCAGAAGAAGGATGGACACTTGTCCAAGATATAGTCTAGGGAGTGGTTCATGACTCACTGTAAGACTCAATGATCTACAAGGTTCCTTGCAATTCTAAGGATCAATTATTCTATTTTTTTCTCCTAATCTCTTTACCTTTGAAATTAGGGTTACTTAATGAAATTCCATAGGTTCAACCTCAACCCAGATTCTGGATTATAATCCTGTCCTTAAGGCAGAATAAGAAATACTACACTAAATTTGCTGGATGCGAAAGTAGTCACATAGACAACTGTTACTGAACTTAAGCAGTAGTGGGAGATCATCTAGAGCTAACATTATCTTAGTTTGTGATCTTATAATCCAGTACTTTTAATTAAGGCCTTTCTTTGTTGTCAAATCCATCAACAATTTTCCAATAATTCAGCCAATTTTAGGCCAATTCCCAGGCACTTATGTCTGAGGTTATTGCTTTGATTCCTTTTTTTCTGTCCAAGTTTTTTTTTATGTTTTATAATATCTTGCCTTTCTATCCCTTAGTATGGTACAAAGCACACTGTGAGGCTTAGAGGGAAAGGAGAAAGAGTTTGCAAATCCAAGTTATGGGGAAGGAACACCATTTAATGAATAAGTATATATTTACTGTCTACCTTGTGCCAGGTAAGCTGTTGGAATCTTGGGATACAAAGAAAAATGAAATAGTGTGTTCCCTTCAGGAATTTATATTCTACTGGGGGAAAGGGAATATTAAATTTTGATGTCATATTACTTACACTGTAAGTAATTATAATTTTCAGAAATGGGTAAAGCAAATTTTGATGATGTTATCACTTATGAGTCTTCCAATTCCTACACTCATTCATCTTTTTTTATTTTTAAATGATTGATTCAATTTATTTTGATGCAATAGATATATCTCATAAGGCATTCACAAATTACATTACAAAGTATGTTCCTCACGAAAACGAAATTTTGTCATTTATTTTAATAAGTTTATATTAACATCTTCTGCTCTTAAATCACCAGAGTGATTTTTCCTCCCAGATAGCCATTCCATAAAACAAATAGTATTTTTAGAGGAGAGAGGGGAGTCAGCACAATTGAGGATACATTGAAAAAGTCTGAAAACATGTGCAATGTGTAACACCTATGGAGCTTCCACCTCTATGAAAAATCTTCTCATATCTCTCCTTTTGAGTCCTTTTTTATCTTTCTAATTTTTTTATGTTTTCTTTTTATCTTTTGGTGTATAGTTCTTTCCATTTACATTGTTGTAGTTGCTATGTATATTGTTTCCTTGACACTTACTTTCTTCAACATCAATTCATATAGATATTTTCATGCTTCTCTGAATTCATCACACATCATTTCTTACAGCACAGTCACATTCCATTTCATTCATGTACCACAATTTGTTTAGTCATTGCTCAAATTATGGGCATTTATTTTCTTTGCAAATTCTTAACTCTTACAGAAAGCACTGCTATAAATATTTTGGTATATATGAGGATTTTCTTCTTATTAATGGCTTCCTTGGAATATAAGCTCAATAATAGAGTCTCTGGTTCAAAGAATATTTTATTAACTTTTTTTATAATTGAAAATTGTTTTCCAAATGGTAATATAATCTCACAGCTCCACCATCAAAGTATTAGTGAGCTCATCATTTCACAATGCCTCCAACATTGATTATCATCATTTTGGGGTCATTTTTGCCAATTTGATGGGTGTTAGGTGAAGCCTCATGCCTGTTTTGATTTACATTTCTCTTATTATTAGTTATCTGGAGGATTCTTTCATGTACTTGTAAATACTTTGTAATTTTTTCTTTTGAAAACAGTCATGCACATCTTTTAAATACTGTGAGAGGTGTATGATATTTTTTTCTTTTTTACTTATTTACAGTATAATCTTTAACATTAAGGTCATGTATACATTTAGAATGTATCATGGAATATGTATAAGACTGGTTTAAGTCTAATTTCTTTCATACTGCTTTCTAATTATCCCAGTAGTTTTTATTGAATGTGGAATTTTTCTTCATTAATTTATATTTTCCACTTTATCAAACGTTGAGCTACTAAGTTCTATTATCTCAGATTTTTCCATGTCTAGTGAGTTCCACCCATCTATCTCTCTATTCTTTAACCAATTCCAGTTGGTTTGGATGACTCCTGCTTAATAATATAATTTGAGCTCTAGAAGTGCTATTCCCTTTGCTTCTTCTTCTTCTTCTTTTTTTTTGTATCTGCATCTCTTACTATGCTTCATTCTTTGTTTTGCAAATGAATTTTATTATACTTTTATGAAGTTCTATAAATTATCTCCTTGGTAGTTTGATAGGTATAACATTAAAAGTATAAATCAATTTTGATAGTATTGTCATTTTTATTATATTGGCATGGACTCTCCATGAGCACCGACTATTCTTCCAGCTATTTAAGTTGTTCTTCATTTTTTAAGATCATTTTTGATTGACTCTATAAAAATCTTCTGTGTGCTTTGGTAGGTTAATTCCCAGATACTTTGAGCATTTAAAAATTATTTGGAATGGAATTTCCTTTTCTATTTTTGTCTCTTGACTTCTATTACTATTATATAGAAATGCTGTTGATTTTTGAAGATACATTTTGTAGCCTGAAATTTTACTGCAGATATTAGTATTCTCAATTGGCATTTTGGCTGATTGCCTAAGATTCTCCAAGTAAGTCATCATATCATCAACAAATAGTAATAGATTTATCTTTTTACCTATCATTATGATTTAAATATATTTCTCTTCTTCTACTGCAGTTGCTAGCATTTCCAGAACTATATCAAATAATAGTGGGAAGATTGAGCATCCTTGCTTCATTCCATATTAATTGGAAAAGATTCTAGGATATTCTCATTATATATGAGGTGTTTTTTTTGTTTATTTAGATGCTTTTCATGATAATAAAACATATCTCTATGCCTATGTTTTTCAGGGTTTTTTTTTAGTATAAAAGAATATTCTACTTTATCGAAGCTTCTTCACATCTATTGAGATAATCCTATGTTCCACTGTGACGGACTGTCTGATGTTGGCAGCTACCAGGTTGAGTGCTGTGGCAAGGGTAGGGTAGGATCTGGGTATTTTGGAAGTCGAGGCAGGGGCTGTGGTAGGCAGAGTCGTGGTGAACTGGGATGGGCTGGATTCGGAGAAGCCCTGAGGCAATGGACAGTGCTTTGTGAGATAAGCTGGGTGCAAGGAAGTAGCTGGAGCTTGAGCTCCTGAGGCAAGGGGCGGTGCCACGTGGGAGTGGGATGGCAGAGGACTGAGTTCCCTTTGCCTAGTCCCCTCCCTATATGCAACGTCATCCCCAGATGCCTCTTGTGACCTTCCTGACTTCCTGGGTCCCTTTGTGCAGCACTGACCCCAGACCCCTCCTGAGTCTGACTTCCTAGGTCACGTACTCTGTCTATGCGCTAATCCCAGACCCCTCCTTCCTATATCCGGTCCTAGCCCCTACGTCACTCCCTCCCCCTTGGTGTGCTAAACTCAGACAGCCCCTTCCGGTATCTGACCCTACAATCATTGGCTAGTAAGCGGGCTGGGGAGGAGGGGCTAAGTAGGTACTTAGGAACAAGCGAGGTCAGATCACACACGCGCTCTCTCCTGGCTCCTGCCCTGTTGCTCTGGCCTTGCTACTTGGGCTTGCTATGATGGCTTGCTGTGTTGGCCTCTGAATAAAGCTCTGGTGTTGGCACCTCCCGATGGCTCGTCTCTGTGTGGTTATCCGGCAGAGGACCGAAGACTCGAGTGTGAGTAAGACTCTGGTAGTGTGCTCCTTATAGAAGGAGTGGGTACCGGCGTACGGCTGGCAGAAGGTCGGCGTGTGGCCAGTATATTCCACATCTTAATAATTTTTATTCTACTATTCCAGTTTGTTTCTTATTGCTTATTTTTAACTTTATATACTTCTGATGTGCATTTTTGGTAGGTAACCCATCTTTTCCCAGAAAATTATAATTCCTCCCCTCTTTGATGTCATAATATGATATTTGACAACTATATTTATTACAGAACTGCATCTGCTAGTCCGCTATGAAGATTCTGGTGATACCCTATGGATTCTATTTATCTGTAATTTTCCCTATGGTTCTACTACTTTGGAGAAATTATTTTTGATGATTTCTTAATATATACTGGTTATTTTCATAATTATTATTTTTTCTCACTAAATAGTATTTTATTTTTTTCCAATTACTTGTAAAGATAGTTTTCAATATTCATTTTTATAAGATTTTGAGTTCTGGATTTTTCTCCTCCCTTCCCAACCCCCTCCCCAAGACAGCAAGCAATCTGATAGAGGCTATGTATATATAATCATATTAAAATATTTCCACATTAGTCATGTTGTGAAAGAAAAATCACAACAGAAAGGAAAAACCACAAGAAAGGGGGAAAAAGACAAAATAGTATGCTTCGATATGCATTCAAACTACATAATTCTTTCTTTAGATGTGGATAGCATTTTCCATTATGAGACCTTTGGAGATGTCTTAGATTCTTGCATTGTTGAAAAAGGGCTAAGTCTATCAACGTTAGTTATTGCATAACATGGATGTTACTGTATACAACATTCTCCTGATGCTGCTCACTTCACTCAGCATCAGTCCATATAGGTCTTTCCAGGTTTTTCTGAAGTCTGCCTGCTCATCATTTCTTATAGCATAGTAGTATTCCATTACATTCATATACCACAACTTGTTCAGCCATTCTCCAATTGATGGGCATTCCCTCAATTTCCAATTCTTTCCCACCACAAAAAGAGCTGCTATAAATATTTTTGTACATGTGGTTCATTTTCTGTTTTTTTTTGGTTTGTTTTTGTTTTTTATGATCTCTTTGGGCCCTTTGATTCAGCAATGCCACTTAGAAGTGGCATTGCTGAATCAAAGGGTATGCACAGTTTTAAAGTCTTTTGGGCATGATTCCAAATTGTTCTCCCAAATGGTTGGATCAGTTAACAACTCCATCAACAATGCATTAGTATTCCAATTTTCCCACATCTTTTCCAACATTTATAATTTTTGGTTTTTGTCATATTAGCCAATCTAATAGCTATGCGGTGGTACCTCAGAGTTGTTTTAATTTGTATTTCCCTACTCAATAGTGATTTAGAGCATTATTTAATATGACTATAGATAGCTTTAATTTCTTCGTCTGAAAGCTGCCAGTTCATATCCTTTGATCAGTTATCAATTGGAGAATGACTTATATTATAAATTTCACTCAGTTCTTCATGTATTTTAGAAATTATGTTTTTAACAGAGACACTGGCTGAAAAAATTGCTTTCCAACTTTCTGATTCCCTTTTAATCTTGGTTACATTGGCTTTATTTGTGCAATAAAGACTAGACTCTCTGGTCTTTTTAATACAAATGGATGGGCATTGTATTTTGTCAAAAGCTTTTTCTGCATCTATTGAGATAATCATATGATTTCTGTTAATTTTGTTATTGATATGGTCAATTATGCTGACAGTTTTTTTCTAATATTGAAACTGCCCTGCATTCCTAGTATAAATCCCATATGCTCATAGTGTATTACCCTCATGATAAAATGCTGTAATCTCTTTGCTAATATTTTATTTAAAATTGTTCCATCAAGGGAAATTGGTCTATAAATTTCTTTCTCTGTTTTGGCTTTCCCTGGTTTAGCACCACATATCTATCATTAAAAGAATATAGGGAGAGAAGATTCTGGAAAGATGGAAAAGTATGTCAGAAAATTTTAAGCTCTCAAAATTTTCCCCCCACAAAAGGAATAAAATAATGCCTCAGGGCAAAGAAAGCGTGTGTGTGTGTGTGTGTGTGTGTGTGTGTGTGTGTGTGTGTGTGTATTAAAAATAAATAAGAATAAAAGCACAACAGAGGACCTTGTGGGACAATCCCAGAAGATTTGAAGAAAAATCCCTGCAGGAGATTTGGTCACTGTGAAGAGTAAACATCTCTAGGCTAGGGTCTGCATTTATGACAAAAGGCAAGCAGTTTAAACAATATGGGGCAAGCTTTGGGGTTAGCTGGTTTGGGAGGATGCCTTGGCCCTAGCTAGAGGAACTTTTATGTCCAGGATAGTGAGAGAAGTTGAATTTCTGAGTTGGGGAAGATCAAGAAAATCTCTGCTGAGAAGGAACACCATATGCAGCTGTGCTGCAGAGAAGGGGGGTGAGGAGGGGGTAGCAGAAGGAACCAGCACACATCTGGTGAGTGTAGAAGCTATAGGGTGGGATGCCACTGGCTGTGGGAACTTACAGGAAGCTGGAGGTTTGGCTTTGGTTCCAGGCTAGAGGGGAGAATGAAGATATGGGGCAAGAGGTAACATCTCTCATACTCCAGGCCTACAGGTGGTTACAATAATTAAGTTATTATTCCCAAAAAAAAAATGCACAGGCAAAGGAGAAAGAATCCAATCATAGAAAGTTATTATGGAAATAGAGAACACTGGGGTTCATCTTCAGAGGATGATATTGAAGCAAAGAAGCCCTCTTCTTCCCTAAAGAGTAATGTTAAATGATCACCTGCCCAAAAAGAATTTATAAAAGAGCTTAAAAAAGACTTTAAAAATCAATTGAGAGAGACTGAGAAGAAGCTAAAAAAAAAGAGCAATCCAAGAAAAACAAGAAGATTATGAAAACAAAGTCAACTAGTTAGAAAAGGAGATCCAGAATCTTAAGGAAGAAAATAGCACCTTGAAAATTAAAATTGGGCAAGGGGAAGTCAGTAAAGTTATAAGAGATCAAGAAATAATTAAATAAAATATAAAGAACAAAAAATAGAAGAGAAAGTGAAACATCTTATAAGAAAAAAATGGATCTAGAGAACAGATCAAGAAGAGAAAACATAAGAAGAATCAGACTACATGAAAACTATGATAAAAAAAAGAATCTAGGTACAATAATACAAGAAATAGTTAAAGAAAATTGTCCTGAAGCATTAGAACAAGGGGGAAAGTAAAAATAGATAAAAGTCCATTGATCACCACTTGAACAAGATCCTATGAGAAAACTTATAGAAATATTATAATCAAATTCTGAAACCCCCAGTTCGAGGAAAAAATATTAAGAGATGTGAGGGGAAAAAAATTAAATATGATGGTGCTACAATTAGAATCACACAAGACCTAGCAGCAGAGACCCTAAAGAACTGCAGATCTTGGAACAGTATACATCTAAGAGCAGAAGAACTGGGGTTCTGGCCAAGAGTATCATACCCAACAAGGTTAAGCATAATTTTCAATGAAAAAAAGTGATATTTGATCAACTGTCAGACTTTCAGGACTTTGTTAAAAAAAAAAAAAGAAAATGAACTTAATAGTATATTTGACTTATAAGAGCCAAGAGAAACATAAGGTACATACCAAAGACTAATTACAAGGGATTCAATAAAGACAGACCATTTACCTTTTATATATGTAAAATGTATATCCAAGATTGACATCAATAATTGGATAGTTTGCAAAAGAGACTGGGGTAGACCTGAGTATGATACAACTTTAAAAAGTAAAATCATTTAGGATCAACTAAAAAGAGTATTTATTTTATACAAATGAGGTACAAGAGGAAGACTCAATACAGAGGAAATAGATGAGGAAGGAGGGCTGGTAGTTCTGGTAACCTACTTTCATTGAGAATGGGTTTAAGAGGGAGCATGATATTTAAGAAGGAACGTTCATTTTCAGGTTATCTCTCTAACTCAGCTTTCCAGCTCAATTTAAAAATTTAAGATAACTCATGTGTTCTACCAGCTTTGTTCTCTTTTCACTTTGCTCTCCTTTTTATTATTGTATTGATGTTTTGAGTTCTTTTTTCTCCATTTTTTCATGTTGCCTAAATATATTTTTAAGATATTGAAGTTTCTCTTTATAGCTGTCAATTCCCTATTCAGGTTTTTCAGTCAATCATCCTGGCAGAAATATATCTGCCATTTTTTTGCATGTCTATCTCATCTCCAAGAATATACCATTCTGATCAATCTAACTACAAAATAAGACCCAATTATAACGTGTACTTTTTTTTCCCCTCTAGCTGAGATCAATTACAGCAATTAAAGACAAATAATGATGTGTGAAGGAGAGAGGGAGAAGGACAGAAGTAATCATATTGAGCAATGGCTCATGCTGGCACATGCTTATAATTCTTGTGATTCAAGAGACTGAGGCTGATGGATCACTTGAGTCCAGGGATTCTGAGATGTAGTGTGGCTAAAGAAATGGAGCCCCACACAATGTCTGACACCAAACTGATAAGCATGAGATTGGGGGTGTGGGTAAGGGGAAGGAAACAGTCTGTCCAGGGAGAGGCAGATCAGCCCAGATAGAAAGTGAAGCAAGTCAAAGTTTCCTGAAATACCAACAGTGGAATTGGTCCCATGAGCAGCTGCTGTGTACTTCTAGATTCAGTGATATAGGGAGACCCAGTATGAAAAAAACAAACAAAGAACCCAAATAAGAGATGCTTCAGAGAAAGACAGACTAAAAGAAGACATTATACTATTGTCCTTAGGTCATAGAAAGGACATCTCTATATTAAAGTATCAAAATTTTAATATCACAGTGTCACGGGGTTGGAAGGATTCAGTTGCCATCTGAACTCGAACTAGAATCTCCTCTACAATATCACTTACCACTGGAAATTTGACATGTACTGGATAAACTCTAATGATAGGAAACTCACAAATCCCTGAGGCACCACAGGCCAAATCCAATTGTTAGAAGATCCTCCCTGTACTTGGTACAAATCTTTTCTCCTGTAGCTTTCCTTTTAAAAAAAAAAAAGAGTATTTTATTTTCCCCCAGTTATATGTCAATAATTTTTTTTGCATTCATTTTTCTTTTTGGCTAGGCAATGGGGTTAAGTTACTTGTCCAGGGTCACACATCTAGTAAGTATTATGTGTCTGAGGCCGGATTTGAACTCAGGTCCTCCTGACTTCAGGGTCAGTGCTTTATCCACTGTGCCACCTAGCTGCCCCTATATTCATTTTTACAAGATTTTGAGTTCCAAATTTTTCTCCCTCTCTCTCTCTGCCCTCTCCTCATCTAAAAATGATAGGCAGTTTGTGATAATTTATACATGTGCTATCATGTAAAATAATTCCATATTAGTCACAGTTGTGAAAGAAGAAACAGATCAAAAGGGGAAAATGAAAAAAATAATAAGACAAATGAAAAAATATACTTCAATCTGCATTCAGAGACCATCAGTTTTTTATCTGGATATGGATCGCATTTTCCTTCATGAGTCCTTTGTACCTGTCTTGGATCATTGTGTGGCTGAGAAGAGCTGAGTCATTCATAGTTGATTATCACATAATATTGCTGGTGCTGTTTACAGTATTTTCCTGGTTCTTCTCATTTCACTTTACATAAATTCGTTCCAATCTTTCCAGGATTTTCTTAACTCTGCCTGTTTAGCATTTCTTATTGCACAATAGCATTCCATTCCATTCATATACAACAGCTTGTTCAACCATTCCAAAGTTGATGGGTATCTCTTCAATTTCCAATATTTTGCCACCATGAATAGGGCTACTATAAATATTTTTTTGCACATGTATTGTTTTATGGTCTCTTTGGAATACAGACCTAGTAATGGTATTGTTGGATTAAAGGGTATGCAGAGTTTGGTTGCCCTTTGGACATAGTTCCAAATTTCTCTCTAGAATGGTTGGATAACTTCTTAACTCTATCAACAATGCATTAATGTCCCAATTTTCCCATATCCCTCCTAACACTTACTATTTTCCTTTTCTGAGATATTTTCTTGCATTTTTTCATTATTTTGAATTTGTTTGATTGATTCTTGAGTCCTTAGCTTCCAATTCTCCAATTCTAACTTTAAGGTGCTGTTTTCCTCAATTAGTTTTTGTACTTTCTTTTCCATTTGGCCAACTGTACTCTTTAAGGAGTTGTTTTCTTCAGTGGATTTTTTTTTAAAATCTCTTTTCCATTTGTCCATTCTACTTTTTATGCAGTTTTTCAGGCTTTTGACTCTCTTTTTTCATAATTCTCTTGCATCGTTCTAATTTATTTTCTTATTTTTTCTTTGACCTCTTTTATATGATGTTTAAGATCCTTTTTGAGCTCTTCTATGAGTTCTTTCTGGGCTAGAGATGACTTCCCCTTTCTCTTTGGGGTTTTGCCCATTAGTGTTTTGACATTGTTGTCCTCTTCTGAGTTTGTGTATTGGTCTTCCTTGTCACCATCATAACTTTCTATGGTCAGATTTTTTTGCTGTTTTTTTGCTCATTTCTTTTTTTTGGGGGGGAGGGTCTTTGTCCTTTCTTTTAAATTTAGCTCTGCTCCCAGGATGGAAGGGCACTGTCTCAGGCTTCTTGTGCCAGTGGCTGCAGGCCCTGGATGTTTACCTGGTGCAGCCCTGAGCTCCTTCCCTCCAGGGACTCTCATGTCAGGTGCTGTGCTGTGGGAGTGGTTTGTTGGCTGGGTAGCACTGCTAGAGTCCATAAGGGTTTGGAAGCTTCTCTGCTGCTGACCTGGGGTCTTAGTGGTAGCATGTGGCATGTGCTGAGTTCTAGTGAGGTGTTTCTGCATTTTCCTGGCTCCACTGAAGCATATGTGGTTCTGTCCTACTTTCTTTTAATCCTGGGGGATGCCTGTTTGCCTGGGGCTATGCTGAAGCATATGGTGGTTCTGGGAGCTAGAGTCTACAGGTTCTCCTGGCTATGCTAAGGCATGTGATGAGTAGGAGTGGTTCTGGATTTGGCATTTGCCTGCTCCACCATATGTCAACTCAGGATCTCCTGCTGGTTTGCTGAGGTGGGGCTTGCTCCTGGTTTGCTGGGATGCTTCCTGTCCTGGTATACACTTCTCTTTTACTGACTGAAATGAACCTTTATTTTATTTTATTTTTTACTTCTTTTCCCAATCTTCCATGTTTCTTGGCCTAAAAGATTATTGCACCCTGTCTTTTTGCTGGTTCTACTGTTCCAGGATTTGTTTTGGGACATGATTGTTTGGAAGTGAATATGGGAGAGTTACAGCTCTCACTCTTTACACTTTATCCTGACCTCTGGATATAAGGACAGCAAGTTTATTCTCTCTTCCATAGGAAATCTCTTCAAACAATTGAAAATACCCATTATCTAATTCTTAACATTTTTTCTTAGTATTGTGGTACCTAGAGCCCCTGATTGGAGAATAGCAGTTCTACAGATATTTGGTCCATTTAGACTAGAAACTGTATCAATTAGGTCTTCAGGGAATAGTCAAAGAAAGGAAAATGAAGAAAGTAGATTAGTCTGAGAGTCACGTTCTTAGAGGGAGTAGAATGAGTATGGGGCAGTCAAAATGTGTAAGTTTTAGATGAGCAGGTTTTACCATCATCAATGTATAGCTAAATAAGACTTCAGGGGCAGCTAGTTGGCACAGTGGATAGAACACCAGCCCTGAAGTCAGGAGGACCTGAGTTCAAATCTGGCCTCAGACCAAACACTTGACACATACTAGCTGTGTGACCTTGGGCAAGTCACTTAACCCCAATTGCCTTACAAAAATAAAAAAAATAAATAAATAAGACTTCACAAGTCATTTAGTAGTACAACTACCTTATTTCACAAGTGTGGCAACTGATGCCCAAGGATGAAGTGACTTTCTCAATGCCACACAAGTTTTAAACAAGTCATAGGATCATAGACCTAAAGCTGGAAGCAAAGTTGAGACCATTTAGTCCAATCACCTCATTTTACATTTAAGGAAACCAAGATCCACAAAAGTTAATTGACTTTACAATGTTCCACAAGGAGTAAGCATCAAAACTAGACTTCACTCCAGGTTCTTTGATTCCAAAGAGATTAAGTAAAAAGAATGTTGTACAGTTATGAATTTGTCTTAAATCTATATTCTTATAAGCACAAAACTTCTATTTAAATTATTATTCAATGTCCTACCTTAAGTGGCACTGCACCCAAGCCCTCTTGGAGGAAACAAACCAAATACATTGTGACAGTCCCTCTCTAAATGAAACCAGAAAATGACAGTTGCAGATAACTAGGAAGGTTGTGCATTCTCTTCAAGTAAAAGACTTTGGGGAGTTTGTTTCATTGTATGTCCAAAGACAACAAAATAAATAACTTCATTGGACATTTGGACATGTTACTTTGCTGAGCTCATGGCGATCAAAGAAAATACCATAAAATAACTCAGTTTTCCAGGATTTGTTGCAGAGGATAGAAAAAAGTGGAAAATTCCTTTAAGAACTTGTCAGAACCTTCAAATTAAGCCAAAAATAACTTGATATTTTGTGACTTAAATGTGAAGATTTGAACAGGAATATTACTTTTAAAAATGTGGGAGAATATGGTTCTAAATCAGCCATCAATCCATTCTAAAATTAACGTATCCTTCTGGCTTCTATATTGAAATAAATTCTATGGGCTCCACAGGCTTGAAACCTTAAGGGGATTCTTTATTTAATTCCTTTCCCTCACCCCTGACATGGGAAGTCACCTAATCCTATAGCTTCTCTTTCTTCAGTGTTTATTTTATCCTTTCCATTTCCACAATCCTCTCATCTTCTCTTCATAAGTAGATTCTTCTCTCTCATGTGGAACATGGCAATAACCTCCTGTTCTCCCTGTCTCCACCTGATCCAATTCATCATATGTATCACTGCCTGATTAATCTCCCTTCAAAGCTGGTCTGATCACCTTCTGATCAAAGTCCTTCAATAATGCTGCATTTTAGGCTCAAACTAGGCTCAAATTCCATACTTTAACAAATCCCTCTATAATATTCCCCAAACCCTTTCTCCAGCCTTTCATATCTCACTACTCTTCAGAATGTGTCTTAACCAAATTGAATTACTTTAAAGGTCATAGATTTGGAGCTGGAAAGGACCTTAGATGTTATTGAATACACCATCCTTATTTTACAAATGAGAAAACTGAGACCAAGAGTGGTAACATGACCTATGTGAAGTCCCCAAGGTAACATGATCTGAATCTAGGTCCTATCACTCCAAAATCAGAATTCTTTCCACTACACTAATCAATCTCCTCATTGGTCCCTGAACTATAATTTTCTGTTTCCATGATATTAATCCTCTAGTTATCTCTTCTTAAAATGTTTTTTACCTATTTGACTTGATTCCAATCAAGGAGATATATTCAATACAATTTTAACTTTTATTAAATGTCTACCATGTGGATGACACCTCCACTAAAATTCTATTAGCATTCTCCATTATTAAGTGGAGATTCTCAAGGACCACATCGATGAAGATGGCCCATCAGGTTCCTTCCATCTCTTAAATTATTTGATCCTATAGTCTATAGTGTGTTTTCTCTTTTAAATTCTACTAAGTTGAAAAAAGCTTTGAGTATAAACACAGAGGTAGACAGAATGTCTGTTTTTTGATGACCTGGCTAGCAAAATTTAGAGAAGTTTACCACAGGGTGATGATATGTTTGGCTTTAGCAACTTTAAAAGAAGATCTGCAAAATTATAAAGGAATTGTAGCCTGCACTAGAAGGAGAATATTGTACTGATGAAATTATTGAAGCATGGAGAATTGAAGTAATTGTGTGCAACAGATTGTGCCAGTCAAATGTCTCTCAAAACTTCATAACCTATTCTTATGTGATAGGACCACTATCTACCAGTGCTTTCCTTTCCCCATACAACATGGATTAGGCTAGTTGTTCTTTTGAAACCTTAAGGAGATTTTTTGTTTAATTCCTTTCCCTCACCCCTATGGGAAGTCACCTAATTCTATAGGTTCTACAAAATTGTCCCTCAGACTTGTTTGCATGCTCAAATTGAATGTCCCTTGATGACAAGATTTTTTAGTCATCTAAGGGCATAAAATTGCCCACACATATGGAATTGAGGCCCTTAAGACTTGGCAGGTGTCCTAAAACATAGAAGCCCTGCTAACCACAATATTTTTGATATGGAAATGAAGAGGACTTTAGCTTTCCAAGCTAAGTGCTAAAGTATCATTGTTCAATATCCTTTTTATGCCATAGAAAACTCAACTTCCTTTTGCTAACTTCAAAAGACCTAAGAATGCTTCACTTTTTTTTCCATTATTGAACCTGAACTAGTGGGGCACTAGCTGCAGTCAGATGCATTCCTAACACATTTGAAATCCTTCTCTCTGTGGAGCATTCTCAGTTAGAGGTAATCTCTTTCTCTAAATGCCAATAGTTTTTGGGTAGCTATCTTCCTACATATCACTTCATTTCCCCCTTTATTTTGCATTTATTTTATGCCCCACAATGGAATGTGAGATAGTTAGAAGCAAAAACTTGTTCATATTCATATAACCCATCATAAAACATAATATCAATAGCTCTCAATTAATATTTATTGAAATGAAACCAAATTGAAAGCAGGTATTTCCATCATTGGGCACATCTGCCTCTGTATAATTTTTGTATATATTTGCCAATCCATTCATAAACCAAAATCTATTCCAATATTTCAAGATGGGAAAGTTTGATATTTTCATTGTTGGTCGATGCAATACTTAAGATATTCTGAAATGATTTTGTTTATATAAGGTTAGCCAAAATGATTTATTTATTAACCAAGTTGTTTGCATATGTTCAATTTTATCTTTTTGGGACTATTTGAGTTTCCAAGATGAAATAGCATAGGTAAAAGAGGTAAAGAGTCAAATTTTGACATTATGTGAGACAAAAAAAGATTCCATAACAATTTGAACTTTCTAAATGTCTAGTGGTTTATCTTGAGAAATGGTGAGTTCCCCCTCCTTGTTGATTTTCAAGCAGTGATTGGATGACTTCATTTTAGGTGTATTGTGATGGGTGTTCTTTTATATATGGATTGGATTAGCTGACAACAGAGATTCCTCCCAACTCTCAAATTCTATAATTCTACACGTAGTTTTGAGAGAGGATGCTGGGATCAACTAGTTTTGATTAGGTTAAAACCACTATAGAAGAAGCATGCTTAAAGTGATTTAGGATCACTATATCAATATTCTAGCATGTTCTTTTTCAATGCCAGCAGCAAGATTTATGGAACAAAAACTAAAAGAGCAGATAAGCATTAGTTGAATATTTTCAGAATAGCTAAAAATACCTTAACAATAATTGGCACAAAGGTTAGGCAAACCCCAGTAAAAATATTTTATTTCTACTGAGCTTTTTCTTTCTAAGGTCAGATATTGTTGACCATGGCCCCATTTCAAAGGGTAAAGTTGTCAATAGGACAAAGAATTCAGAGGAACCTCAATCAAGATCTGGGAGAGTCTAAAAGGCAGAATGACTAAAGATTAGTATCAAGTTGCAGAGTAGAAGGAAATATTCATATAACAAGGGTATATGCAATTAGGAGTTCTGAGGAGAAAACAGACATTGATAATATAGTAATAGCTCAATTTAAGCATGTTATAAGTAAATTAATGTCAGCAATAAAGTGGTCTGAGCTAGCCAAATGATATGGGTGTGTTCAGATTCTACAGATTGTGAATGGGTACCAAGCAGTACAAGGCAGCATGATGGCCAGTAAAAAGTATAAAACCTGTTAATGAATGTATATGAATGTTTAAGTTTTATGACTCAACACAAGAAGGATAAAACAGGTGAGATATAGGGTTTGGACTGGGAAATAATAAAAATAGTAATTATTTGTCAGGACACTATGTTAGGGATATAAACATAAAAAGTGAGAAAATTTCTACCTTTAAAAGTTTATTTTCAAATAGAAGACAATACACATACAGGAGTGGTGGACAGAAGTAGGGAGTCACAGGAGTAATAAATTGAGCCACTGGACAGTTGTGGTACTCCATTTCCAAGAGGAATGTTAGCATTGATTTTGTTGTTATTGTAGTTGTTGTGTCCAGATCAAGAAAAGCTAGTGGGGGTAAGGTGGAAGATATATAGCCTTAGGGCAGATGGCAAGATGACCTAGCCTAAGATGCTGAATGAGATATGAAGCATTGTCCAATTGTCCAGGATGAGTCAGATATAGTGAACTGGGAAAGTTTGTAATTATTCAATCACCAATCAAAACAGTTTAACCTTAAGATAGGATTTTAAAAAGTGAGTAGATTAACATCCTCCTGGACTAGGGCTATGAATTCTGAAGATTAACAATCACATGCATGTATTAAGGGCTTAGTTCAGACAATCAGTCATTGTCATAAATGTTGAGATTATCCAAGTAGGTAAAAATGTATAAAAACTTGTACCTTCCTACAAGGAGCTTGCATCTTAATAGGGGCCAGATAAATGTAAATAAATAGGTACATGAAAGATATATACATAGTACCAGGAAAATGATATTAAAAAAGAAATTTCAAGTAAAAGAAGGATATGGAAGGCTTGCTGCAGGACATGGCATTTAAGCTGAGTCTTGAACAAAGGCAGAGAGGTCAAGCATTGGAGATGTGGAGGGACAAATCCCCAGTCATAGAAGACAGTCAGATATGGAGCTTGCTAGTTCACATCAGGACAAGGAAGGAAGAGGATGAAGGACAAATGATAAGATGGCACTGGTGGATGGCTAGATAAGTTGTAGAGGAAAACTGGGAACAACTTCTCAGGGCTAACAGAGGTTTGAACAAACAGCATTGCTTAACTGGGACATGACTATTGATCCCAATCCTGGGGTCTGTACTTTTTTTTTATCATTATTATTGGAATAAATGCACAAGGGCTCAAAGGTATGTGTAATTTTCTCAGGCAATGAGAGAATTCAGAATTCAGTAGTGATTGTACTAATGTACTCTTTTTTTCCAAATTTTTTTTATCAAGAAATACAACTCACATTTTTAAAGTTTTACTTTGTTTTTATAATAACTCTCGGAGGGAGGTGTTGCAAGAACTGTTGTCCTCGTTTTGTCACTGAAGAAAATGAGGCTCAGAGAAGTTAAGAAATTTACCTCTCTGCTGGCTTCTTCACCTCTAATTGCCTTTCAGACACCTAAAATGGGAATGGGTCTCTTAAGTTCAATATGTTTAAAGACAGAACTCCTTATCTTTATCTCCAAATCCTTCCTTCCCACCTTCCCCATTATTTTAGAGGCTATCATCCAAATCCCACAGACTTGCAGCCTAGGAGTCATCCTTGATGACTTATTATCTCTCACTTTTCTCTATGTTCAATCTTTTGCCACAGTCTTTTGCAACATTTCTCGATTATGCCTTCTTATCTTCTCTGACATTGCCACCACCATGGGGCAGACCTTTATCACATGCCATGATTATTACAGTAGTTTGCTCTGCTGGTGAGTTTTCCTGTCTCAAATCTCTCATCACTCCAATATATGTGCCTTTTTGCCACTAAAATTATTTTGTCAAAGCACTGGTCCAAACACATCACTCCCCCATATATTGATTAAACTCCTTTGGCTCCCTATTGCATCTAGGATCAAATAAAAAAATCCCCAATTTGTCTTTCAAAGCCCTTCATAACCTAACCACCTATTACCTTTCCAGTCTTCTGACACCATGTACTCTTTGAATCAGAGACACTGACATTCTTGCTGTTCCAAAAACAATATACTCCATCTCTTGACTATTAACATTTTCTATGGCTATCCCACATGCCTGGAATGCACTCCCTCTTCAACTCAGCTTACTGAATCTCTTGACTTCCTTTAAGTTCCAACTAAAATTTCATCTTATGTTGGAAAATTGGAACACTAATGCATTGTTGGTGGATTTGAGAACTGATCCAAACATTCTGGAGAGCAATTTGGAATTATGCCCAAAGGGCTTTAAAACTGTGCATATCCTTTGATCCAGCAATACCACTTCTAGATGTATATCTCAAAGAGATCATAAAAAAGGGGAAATGATCCACATGTACAAAAAATATTTATAGCAGCTCTTTTTGTGGTGGTAAAGCATTGGAAATTGAGGGATTGCCCATCAATTGGGGAATGGCTGAAGATGTGGTTTCTTTTTTTTTTCTTGTCATTTTTCCCTTCTTTTTGATTCTTCTTTCACACCATGTGGAAATAAGTTTAATATGATTGTACACGATTAACCTATATCAGATTTCTTGCCAACCTGGGGAGAAAAGATGGGAGGGAGGGAGAAAAAAATTGGAACTCAAAATATTATAAAAGTGAATGTTGAAAACTAAAAATAAATACATATTTAAAAATAAATTAATAAAATCTCATTTTCTATAGGAAACTTTTCTCATCCCCTCTTAATTCTAATGCTGTCTCTCTGTTAAATATTTCTTATTTATCCTGTATATAGCTTGTTTCTATATATTTGTTTGTCTTCTCCCCTATTAGATTGTGAATGCAGGAGTGCAGAAACTGTTTCTTGCCTCTTTTTGTATCCCTAGTGCTTACCAGAGTGCCTGGTACACACTAGGTGTTTAATAAATGTATATCAATTGATGGTTTGCACATACTAAGTGATTGATTATGATGATGATAACAATGACAATGATGGTGATATTTGTTGATTGAGTTACATATCACACAACATTACAACTTTTTATGGTAGCAAATAAGTGGAAAAAAGTAGATACCCATCTAATAATACATAAATATAATTTAATATTGTTGTTGCTGTCCAATTGTTTCAGTCATGTCTGATTCTTCACAACCCCATTTAAGGTTTTCTTGGCAAAGATACTGGAGTGGTTTGCCATATACTTCTCCAGCATTTTACAGATGAGGAATTGAAACAGCCAGGGTTAAGTGACTTTCCCAGGGTCACACAGTTAGTAAGTATCTGAGGCAAAACTTGAACTCAGGAAGATGGGTCTTCCTGACTTCAGGACCAAAATACTATCCACTGTGCCACCTAGCTGCCCAGAATAGCAGTAAAGACAGAGAGTAGGTCTTTAATAAATATTTATTGGATGCTGAAGGAAGGATTTTAAGTTTCAAAATCAATTTAATGCAACAACATATATTGTATACCTACTATGTACTTGCTACATGATGGTGATGATAGTAATAATAATAACAAACAACTAATTTTTTTACCTATTGGATTTGTCTAAGATCATTTTTTGCTCCTTACATAATACCATTATTTTGCAAAATTTATAGCTTTGCTAATACATTTCTAATTGATCTTCATGTAGAACATTTTTTCAGTCAATCATTTTATAATTTACTCTTATAGTAGTAAATTGCAAACAAGAAAAAAATATACATTTTTGTATATGTAATATGGTATCTTCAGAATATAATGTTTATATATCTGAGTTTTATACTATATCTGTATCATAAAAGAAACTACCGGCAAAAGAAAAAACCTGTTAATCTGAGGATTCAAGCAGACGTAGATTCTCTTATAGGACTTTTTTTTTCCTTTATCTTTTCCATCACAAGATCTATGCCTGAAGAATGATACACACAAATATAATATATATTTGTTGTTCTTGTTATTGTTGTTGTTTGTCCTGTAATTAGAAGAAAACCAATGACATTATGGATTAGTGATGTCTGGATTTGTCATGAATTGGATTGAAATGAAACAGAGTTTTGCAAATGGTCAGTCTCTTTCTTCTAGAGTCATTGAAGTCCAGAGACAGAGACACAGAGATACACAGAGACAGAGGCAGGAAGAGACACAGAGAGACAGAGAGAAAAAAAACCAAAAACCAGTTCCAAAACAAAACAAACAAGGGGCAGCTAGGTGGGACAATGGATAGAGCACTGGCCATGGAGTCATGAGGACCTGAGTTGAAATCCAGCTTCAGACACATAACACTTACTAGCTATGTGACTCTGGGCAAGTCACTCAACCCCAACTGCCTCACCAAAAAAAAAAAATGGGGGTGTGGGCAGAGCCAAGATGGAAAAGTAAAAACAGTTATTTGCTTGAGCTCTCCCCCAAACCTCTCCAAATACCAGTAAAAAAAAATGGCTCTAAACAAATTATAGAACAGTAGAACCCACAAAAAGACAGAGTGAAACAAATTTCCAGCCCAAGAATACCTGGATGGTTGATTGGAAGGGTCTATTGCACCAGGATAAGAGAGGAGCATAGTTCAGTATGGGCACCACAGGCAAAGACCAGGCCTCAGCAAAGTGGGAGCAGGCCTCAGAAGACTGAATCACAGGCAGCTGAGGTGGTTTCCAGATTTCTCAACCCACAAACACTAAAGACAACTTAGAAGGTGAGTAGGAAAGGTGTGTGACCACAGTGAGAGAGAGATGCTCAGTCCCATCCCCAGTCCTGGCATAGCCCTGGGGAGGCAGCTGCTTCTGGAGCTCTCAGCCCAGAGACAGAGAGGGAACCAAATGACTGATCAAAAGGGGATTGCGGGAATCTTTTTTGCTGGTGCTGAGGCAGGAATCTCTTATTTTGCCCATGCTTGGATCTGGGTCACAATTCTGGGTGGCAGTCCTGGGGCAAGCAGGAGAGCTGGCATGGCGAAGCTTGTAGTAGTGGTGGAGAGGGAATCCTCCTCACAGTTCCAAGGAAGAAAAGAGTGCTTGTGGTCACTCATAGACCAGAGCACAGACCAGCAGATGAGTAAACACTTTACCCTTGATCATACTACCTTGGAAGAACTGAAAATTTACAGGACCCTAGAAGTATCATTGAAAACAGCTGGGAATATGAGCAAACTGTGCAAAAAAAAAAAGTCAAATCATTGAACCTTTCTTTGGTGAGAAAATATCAAACATACAACCATTGGTCCCAGGCCATGGAAGAGAACAAAAAGGATTTTGAGAAGCAAGTAAGAGAAGTAGAGGAAGCACTGGGAAGAGAAATGAGAGTGATACAAGAAAATCATAAAAAAAAAGTCAACAGCTTGCTAAAGGAGATCCAAAAATACTTAAGAAAATAACACCTTAAAAAATAGCCCAACCCAAATGCCAAAAGAGGTCCAAAAAGCCAATGAGGAAAAGAATGTCTTAAAAAGCAGAATTGTCCAAATGGAAAGGGAAGTCCAAAAACTCACTGAAAAAAATACTTTATTAAAAATTAAAGTGGAGCAAATTGAAACTAGTGATTTTATGAGAAGTCAAGACATTGTAAAAGAAAACTAAAAGAATGAAATAGAAAAATGAAATAGAAAAAAAATAAAAAATAGAAGACAATGTGAAATATCACATTGGAAAAACAACTGATCTGAAAAATAGATCCAGGAGAGATAATTTAAAAATTATTAGACTACCTGAAAGCCATGATCAAAAAAAAAAGAGTTTAGACATCATCTTCAAGAAATTATCAAGGAAACTGCCCTGATATTCTCAAACCAGAGGGTAAAATAGAAATGGAAAGAATCTCTCCTGAAAGAGATTCCCAAAAGAAAACCCCAGGGAATACTATAGCCAAATTCCTCAGTTTTCAGGTCAAGGAGAAAATATCACAAGCAGCCAGAAAGAAACAATTCAAGTATTGTGGAAATACAATCAGGGTAACATAAGATTCAGCAGCTTCTACGTCAAGGGACCAGAGGGCATGGAATATAACATTCCAGAGGTCAAAGTAGATAAGATTACAGTCAAGAATCACCTTCCCAGCAAAACTGAATATAATTCTTCAGGGGAAAAATGGACATTCAGTGAAATAGAGGACTTCCAAGCATTCTTGATGAAAAGACCAGAGCTGAATAGAAAATTTGACCTTCAAGTACAAGACTCGAGAGAAGCATGAAGAGGTAAATAGTAAAGAGAAAACATAAGGGACTTATTAAAGTTGAACTGTTTACATTCCAACATGGAAAGATGATATTTGTAACTCATGAGACCTTTGTCAGTATTAGAACAGTTGGAGGAAAATAATTTATGTATGTATATATTAGATAGATAGATAGAGGGCACAGGGTAGGTTGAAGATGAAGGGGTGATGTCTGGCGAATAAAATTAAGGGGTGAGAGAGGATTATACTGGGAGAAGGAGAAAGACAAAGGTAGAATGGAGTAAATTATCTTACATGAAACAGACAAGAAAAGACTTTTACAGTGGAGGGGAAGAGGGGGAAGGTGAGAGGGAATGAGTGAATCTTATTCTCCTAGGATTTGGCTTAATGAGGGAATAATATGCCCACTCAATTGGGTATGGAAATCTATCTTACCCTACAGCAAAATAGAGGGGAAGGGGATAAGAGAGTGGAGGGATAATAGAAGGGAGGGCCGATTGGGAGAAGGGATTATCAGAAGAAAACACTTCTGAGGAGGGACAGGGTCAAAAGAGAGGATAGAATAAATGGGAGGCAGGATAGGATGAAGGGAATTATAGTTAGTTTTCCACAACATGACTACTATGGAAGTGTTTTGCATGACTATACATGTATAATCTGTATTGAGCAGCTTGCCTTCTCAATGAGGGTGGGTGGGGAGGGAGGAAGGGAGAAAATTTAAAACCCAAAGTTTTAAAAACAAATGTTAAAAATTGTTTTCATATGCAACTGGGAAATAAGATATATAGGCAATGGGGTATAGAAACCTATCCTGTCCTATAGTAAAATAGGAGTAGAAGGGGATAAGAGAAGGGGGGGATAGAAGGGAAGGCAGATTAGGGGAAGGGTGTTCAGAATGCACACTGTCTTGGGGTGTGGGAAGGGATGAGATGGGGAGAAAATTTGGGACTCAAAATCTTGTGGAAGTAAATGTTGAAAACTCAAAATAAATAAATTAATAAAAAAGAAAACAAACATCACATATTTGTGTTTTCTTAACTTTTTATCAGCAATAACATTGGTCATTTAAAAAGAGAATCGTATTTGGAGTTTTTGCTCTTTGCTTTAATTGCTTTTGTCATTAGGTTTATTTTCTTCTGAGTTATGCTAAATTAACTTTGCATCAGTTTGTACATCATCTCTTGTTTCTATGAATCCTTCATAAATTCATCGGTTTTTTTTGAGATGAAATGAGAATAATTTTTGTTAGTATTAGTAACCGTTCTCTCATTGATGAGCTTATACTCTGTTTCAAGATCCTTGCTTATGTACCCTTTAAAAATACTTCATCATGGCAACAGTTCATTTTATAGACAGCCAGCCATCAAGGGTGTTAATGAAACACTGCAGCTGAAATTTAAGCAAATTTTAAAACGTGTCTGTTGTATGTAGAGGAGTGTTCTACAGAGTCATTAAAAGTTTTAAAAGTCTATTTAGGAGGTGTCTGTTTTCTAGGCAGTGCACACTGCAGACATGAAATGATGTTTTTTCATGCTCTGGGTGGGGGAATAGTGGGTAATACCATCATAGTGCCTATTTTACCAATTAGCTACCATGGTGCTGCTTCATGGAAAAATCATGGATGGGGGGATGAAAGAGGCTTTGGGGTTGGTTTAACTAAACCCCTCAAAGCCTTGAGTCTTGAATGAACTTCCTGAATTAGTTTGTCTTTCATAGGTGACTGAGAAACTCGCAAGAATAATTTTCTCACAGGTTTTCACTGAATCCATTTCTACACCTTAGCAAAAGTTAAAAGTATGATGAAGTACAAATATGAAGGGAAATGGCAAAGGTTCAAGTGAGTTCTTATGCCCTGATGGATGTATCTATAATTCTTGTAAGGAAGGCCAAAGTGTGAAATGCTCATTGTTTTGTTGCCCCAATGATTTGTTTGGTTTTTTTTTTGCATGTGTACAAAATGATTTGAACCAGAATCGACTGGAAAGCTATACCCACAAGCAAGGTTAATTAAATGTGTTGAAAATGTAGCCACTCAAGATCCTCAAAAATAGCTTGTTAATGCAGGTCTTACCCAGCCACACATGTTATCTTTCCTACCACATTGGTTTCTCAGATGTGAAGTTCATTTACATATTACAGTCTCTGATACTTTTCAGTAACATAAAAAGGAAGAGTTGTTGAAATTCACAGTCAAGTATTATCTAACATGTGATCTTAAGCCTGTTTTGGGAAAAAACAATAGGGATTAAGGAAGGCTTCTCTTACAGAGACAATACAAGTACTTATTAAGAGAGACAATGAAGAAACCTACTGATAATACTCTGGTCAAGAACTTTATCTGTCCTGAAAATTGAAAGTTTCATGCCTATACTTTGAGATATTTGTGATCCAATGAATGGATCAAGCACTCAAGAAGATGTATGGTTCATAAAATAAAATCAATAAAGTGGCTCAGTTAAAGGAGAAAAACACTTTTATATTTGTGTCATTTCATTTGGAAGAATTTAGAAATGGCTACTCCTCCTGACCAAGAAACAAGTATTGTATCTGAAGATACTATGATTTCTATTATTTCATACTTAATGCGAGTATGTGCTAGCTTAGTGCTAGGCATCAAAATTATATACATTTTTTACTAACTTTATCATTTTATTAATATTCACACAGACTCTGTGCCATTGTTTTGCAATTACTCTTGGAGGATTTAAAGATTTCCACAGAGGAAGCCAACAGGCCAGGTATGCTGAAAGCAATAAGCTTTATGTAACATACTTTGTCACACAAGGGGAAGTGCTTAGCTTAAGACTATCAGGAGTGGAGTAAGAGAAAGAGGGAGTGAAAGGATGGGAGAAGTTAGGGTATTCCTACATAATAATTGCTAATGAGACAGAAGATACAATAGACTGTCCAGAAGGGCAGAGTATATCCGCCTCTTGGTAAAAGTGTGCTGGCCTTGAGGAGTATGATCTTCAGGCTGTTAAAGGAAGAGGGAGAGAATCAGAGACTTCCTCTGGGTCAAGCACCCTGTTTATACCAATATGGCACTGTTCCTCCTATATCAGTGTGGGCACACTTCCTCTACTTGATTGGGACTAAAGCATTTTGTAGTTCAGTTGTTTCAGTTTCAGAGAGAGAGAGAGAGATCGAGCGAGCAGAAGGTAATCATTAGTGTTATTTACTTTTTATAATAGCAAAGTAAGGTGTACAAATCAATTGAGAGCAATTTGGAAGGTGCTTTGGATGTGAATCAACATTGTCATAGTGGGATATGGGGATCCTTATTTGAAAGTTCTCTGTTACTTCCTGAAGCATTTTAAGAGGGGCGGGGGAGAGAAGTAGAGGAGGATTTGTGATCTCTTTCTTTCCCTGGGAAAAGTGCCTTTGAACTTCTTTTTGTCTACTCTTTCTGGAAGTGTAGAGACACATAGCACAGAGATCAATGTGTTGTACATATCAAGGGAACCAATCAGTAATAAGAAAAATGCACTGACAATCAGTGGCATATTACAAGTCCAAGGCTTTTCAGGAAATATTTCCATTTTCTCCAGGGGAAGTGTCTGTTCTACAGGCCGTGGCTTCTGACCAATGTGTCTTCTAGAAACGTAGATAGGAAGAGAAAAAAAAAAATCCTTCGCTACTTTATATAGCAATAAATAAAACAAATTGTTGTTTTCCTGGGTAGACATCCTAAGTGTGTGGGACAGAGACCATTACTCAAATTCAAGAGAAAGACTTAGTTACCTTGAAAGCAGAAAGGAGTTTATTGCTTTCTCATGAGAAATGGTACTGCCTCTAGTCGCCCTAATGGCTCCGGCCAGGGAGGACGAGAATCAGTACTCATCTCCCTAACGGCTAGTATTGGTACAAGTTGGTTACAGAAAGCAAGTCTTATTTATATCCTAACCCGAGTTCCTCCTCCCAAAACTCCCTTCCCCTTCCCCCATTGGCTGGGCTTCAGGGGGCACAATCTATTCATGGAAATCTTCCCCAGCAACAGAGTACACAAGTTTGCCTGGAGACAAGAAAAGGTGGGAAGTCTTGAAAGGGTTTTAGTTTGGGGGTAGGGTTATTCTATTCTTTCTGCTGCGGGCTTAAAAACAGGGTCTGAGGGGCTTTTGACAAGGTCAGAAGGGAGTGTTTCGACAATACAATTAGAAGGCCTTCTACAACAGGTGCCTCCAATTTCTCTCCTCCCACTCTTCTTACTATCTGGCTTCTGACCTTATCTCTCTCCAAATGACCAGTGATCTCCTAATTGCTGCCCTTTGTGAGAACTATGAACAAAAACTATTAACCCTTTGAGGAGGCTTCAGGTCTGAGAAATCATCATCTCTCACATAAGGATTTTCATGGGGACGAGAAAGTAAGGTGTAGCAGGGAGAATTTAATCACAAATAGGTAAATAACCTCTGTGAAAGGATCAAACTCAATATTTTGTCTCAAGAACAATAGACACTGATGACCACAGGATCAAAGACGAGGACGTAATTTCAGTAATTGACAAAATATTTCACTCTTATGTTGCACTTACCTCTTTAAACTAGAGTAAGAGGTTCTAGCTAGTTCTGTTCATTCAATTATAACTACCTTATGTGACAATGGATATAAACTCAACTTTCACTCAAAAATGGCCATATCAGAAGTCTATCACCAATAGTGAAAGTAACTTAATACACATCTCTAGTGATGATGGCAGCGATTTAATAATAATATTAATAGAGTGCATTTTAATACATAATAAAGGAAAAAAGGAGAAGCAAAGATCATAGGAAAATAGCATTACAAGCTCACAGATTTAGAGGAGTAAGGAACCTCAGAATCCATCCAGTCCAACCCCTCATTTTATTTTATACTTTTTATAATTTTTATTGTTCTTTAAAAATATTATAAACATTTACAGATCATTATCACTTCCTAAGAGGTCTCTTATAACAAAATAATACTGGAAATTTTAACCAGCTTCTTAGTATTAAAGTATAAAAATCCTCAATTAATTCATAAAAGAATTCTGAAAATATACACCATTATGGTGAGTAGGGGAAAATTATGCATTACTTGCATCCAGTACGTAATATTCTTTACACTACCCTGACCAAGTTGTCTGTGTTCCAACTGTAGACTCCTCTCCTAGATAGAAAATAAGGTAAAGGAAATCAAAGACTGTCTCACCAGAATTCAGGTTGTAAGAGAGATGGAAATGTTTCCCAGAGAAACAGCAGCAAGACTACAATATGGAAAAAAAAAATGGGTCATAGGTGGAGGAGTGGAGAGATCTGACCATCAGGATATTACAGAGAAAAAGAGTCTTACACAAAGGGAGAATAAGAAGGAAAGGGACAGCTGTACAATTAGAGCTTAAAACTGATTTAAGGTTTTTCCTGAAGAGGAAAACATGTGTCCTCCAAAGTATGATATAGCTGAGCCATAAACATTATCATGTAAGAGATTATTCAGAAAGTCAAAAGAAGAGAAATGAAAAAGGAGTTGATGGTTCTCTACTCAGGTATACTGATACAATTGTTTATCAACCTGGTAACAATAGAGAGGTCACTTGTGTTCCTTAAACATGTATTTAAATCATAAGAGGATCTCTCAAGACTCATCAAAATGGATGACAGCAACACACTTCTGGTGATTTGTGTCAACATAAAGAGACTTTCAAAAAGAACTTTAAAAACATATATCAATGTTTATGAAGTCTTTGGAAAGAAGTAGAAGACCTTAGAGTTGCAGGTCACATTTTCCTCATTATTGCTCCCTTGAGGAAAAAAATAATTTGGAAAGTGAATAGCTGATTAAGAAAATAGTGTCTGAGAATGATATTTGGATTTCTAGACCAAGATTTAAATAGAGATGAAAGAATCCTTCCAGAAATTTAAGACATTTGACAAAGGCTGTTAAGAACAATTTCTTTTGGTGTCTTACGTATCTAACCAAAATAGTTTTAAATGATTGGGGCATGGGGAGGATAGTGGAAATACTCTCAGTTACATACCATGGATACTACCATAAGGAAAGAAGAAAACAACAATTCAAATACCAAGATGTATACACTATTCAAAATTCAAGAAAGGAGTCAGGTATAAACATTATGTCCTCAATTATCTCTATACAAATGCCCGAAGATTATCCTACAAGTAAGAAAATAGAGGTCATAATGTAAGGAGCAAATTTGACTACACCCACATGTATACATACATATATGTGTATATTTATATGTGTGCACATGTACATACATAGATATAAATGTGTGCATGTATATATATATATATAAGTGTGTGTGTGTGTGTGTGTGTGTGTGTGTGTGTGTGTATGTGTGTACTGAACCTTGGTGGTATGAATCTCGTGACTGAACAATGCTTTTGAATAGGTATTCCAATTTTCAAAAGAGGCAAGGAGATATGTGGGGTAACATTACATATTAAGAAGGTATATTCATTTGAAGGAATCCAGGGAATACAAGGGAAGAGTATTTAGTGAATGTAAATGAAGGGGAAAACAAAAATTATTTTGATTTTGGAATATACCTTATCAGTCACCTGAGTCAAATAAGAAGACAGATGAAAAATTTGGAAAATATGGCCCAAGTTTGATACAGAATCATAAAATGGTAATAATGAGAAACTTTAATCATCAAAAAACCTACTAGAACTTTCTTTATCTAAAAGTAACTTCTTGACTTGTCTTGGTGATAATGTTGTCCTTTAAGAGGTAGAAAAATGAACAAAGTAAAATTTTATTCTGGACCAGACCTTCACTAATAGTGAGGAACTGGTTTCTTAGGTGAAAATTATGGAAACCCTGTTAAGAAGTACCACTTTAGAAGGAAAGAGAATCTAGGTATAGTTTAACATATACCATTGATTTGGGAATGTAGATTCCAAAGGATTCTGAGGAAATATAGGTATGATCTCAGCTAAAGTACTTCATGAATGGGAGATGTTCAAGAAAAATAATCTGATGATACTAGGAAAAACTTCAATTAGGAGGAAGAAAAAGGATTTGACTAAAGAGACCTATATATATATATATACACACACATATAGGAAACTAACTGACATATACATATACGTATATATATAAGAAACTAAGTGACCAGCTTAGCTTTTAAAAAGAACTTCATAGATGAAAGCAAGGCCAGGTAACAGTGAATGAATATGAATATGATAGAGTCTTATCAAAAATATGGTCAGGAATGTTAATTCTGTGAATGAACTGAGACAAGTAAAGAAAGCTAATGACATAAAAAAGGTTTTGTTTTTGTTTGTATTTTGCTATTTTGCAAAATTTTTTAAAAAGAGGATCAAAAGGAGAGTAGAGTCTTTGTTTGATGGGCATAGGCTCATAATACCTGATAATGGATAAACATAAGAGTTGTTCATTTAATTGTACTTTCCCCCACCTGGTTAAACCATTCACAACTTTCTAACACTCTTTAAGATGTAAAAAAGTTGCTAATTTGCACTGATAGGCATTCTTCATGATTTTCTTTATACCTATGGAATCAATAATCTGAGTAAAGATAAATATAAATGCGTTTGCATGCACACAGACATATTTGCATGTTATTGGACATTAAATAAAACACTAGCAGTTCATGTAGTTTAAATTCATTTATTTTGAGGTTTGTTATTTGAAAAAAAATAAATACTACGTAAGAAAGTTTACCAACTTATTGTTGATTGTATTTTCCAGGACTTTTATATGGTTAAGCAACAAATTCAGTCCTTGGAAATAGTCCTTGCATTTTTTTTGCTGGAAAGAGATATAGACTTTAATATCATGATATTATTTTTAAAAATCATTTTGATCATATCCATTTGATTTGTGAAGATCAGAAGCTAAAAAAATGTATTCCACTAAATAAAGATTCATCTCAGTGAGCTCAAATCATGTGCTGCTAGATCATATTTCCAAACTCTTTATTTCCTGCCTATTGAATATTACTCTAATATCTCTTTTGGTAGTATGCTCTATCTTTTTCTTGCTTTTATTGACTATCTATTTCAATTTGATTTGGGAAGCTAAAAACACACAAGACTGTGAGAATGAAGTATGTGTTTATGTTTGTCAGAATCATAGGTTGTTGGAACAATTATATTTAGAAATAAAACAAGTATTTTACAGTGTTATAAACAGCTTCCAGTTTAGATATATTTTGATCTTTTGATATTGTGATTTTTATTTGATCTCATAAAATGATTAAATATATGCTGATGTTCTCACCAATTTTGGTGCCTGTATGTAGGATTCTAAATGATACCAATCATCTAATCACATGTTTTCCATTGGTTTTCAGTTCTTGGGACAGTGTTCATATTCATTTCATCTTGCAAGTGACTTTATTACTTTTTAGACACCATATTTTATTTACATGTTGAAAAGAAAACAGGCTTTGGGATGGAGAAAGGTCAGAGAATTTTGATATTGAGGTTGGGAAATGGTGGAATCATGAAAATGATTATATGATAGTACCTTAATGTAATCAACTGAGTAGATTTCCAAACCCTAGATTTTACCTGATCTTTTTCAGCTTTATCAAAAACTTTTATTTTATAAAACAGACTTTTGGGTCTGGGATATACTTCAGAATCAATATAGTCTAATATGTACCTGAAAAGGAGATATTATATCTGACAGCTATTCATCAACCTTTGCATCAGTACCTTTATAGATGGGGATTCCATTATAATAACAAAAGTTCATTTATATAACCCTGGAAGGTTTACAAAACATTTTTTCTTATATGACCTCACTTGATCCTCATAACAAATCTGTGCATTTGGTAACTATATTTTATCCATTTTACAGATGAGGAAAATGAAACACAGATGTTATATGATTTGTCTAGAATCTCACAAATAGTATTTGAGATGGGAATTGAGCCCACTTACATCACTTCAGCACTTCAAGTTCCATGCTCTGTCTACTAGACAATTCCATTTTTGACTGTGTCCCAACATCTTTGAGGGAGCTCATCCTTCTTTTGAATAGTTCTAATTGTTAAGAAGTTTTTTTATTACATAGTCAAAATTAAACTCTCTTCAACTTTGGACCATTTCTCTAAGTTCTTCCCTGTTAAGAAAAAAAATAGTTTAATCCTTCCACATGACAGCCTTACAAAAACGTGAAGATAGTTATTATCTCCCCCTTTAGCTTCTCTTTTCTAGACTAAATGTCATCAGAGCCTTCCATTGACTGGTTGACAGAACCAAAATAGAAAATGACCTTGTGGAGTTTGAACACTAGGCTAAATATAAAATTCAATATGAATAAACATGAAGTCATGTAATTGAATTAAAAAAAATCAGTTTCTCAAATACATGATGAGGGAAGCATGGTTAGATAACAATTCGTGCAAAAATCAAAAGATCTGTATGTCTCAGTGGACTGCAAGCTCAATATGAGTCAAAAGTATGAGAGATATAGAAACTGTGCCTGTGAACTCCTTTGCATAGAGCACTATGAACTATCCATTTTGCAAAGGATACTTCTATATAATAAAACTCCCTGTACCAAAGCATGTCAGCATCTTATCTGAAAGCTACAATCCTGAAGAGCTGCCCAAAGCTTTAAAAGGTTATGTGACTTGACTAGGGTCACACAGCAAGTATGTTAGAGGTATGGCTTGGACCCAGACCTTCCTTGCTCTAAAACCAACTCTCGATCCACAATGTCACATCATCTATCAATGACAGACTAAAAAAAAACAGCTTAAAATTAGATCATAGGTCGCATTAAGAAATTCACTGTTTTAGAAATAAAGAAGTGCTAATGCCTCTGTACTTTGAGCTAATCAGATCACCTCTAGAGTATTGTTTTCAGTCCTGGGTATCAAAATGTATGAGCAACATTAATAATCTGGTGAGTCTTCAAAAGAGAGCAATCAGGATAATGAAAAACTTTTAGTCCATGTCATATGAACATCAATTGAAGTTCACTAGTATGGTAAGACTGAAGAAGAATAGATTCAGAGAGAACAAAATCAAGTAATTGAATCAAGTAATTAAACAGGGATTTATCATGTGTAAGAAATATTAGGCTTCTTCTGCTTGGCCTCAGTAGTGAAGGGTAGACATTTCAAAAAAGGATAAATTTAAGCTTCATGTCTGGGAAAAATTCCTACAAATTGGAATTATCCCAAAGAAAAAAGAGCTGCTTTGGGAGAGAGGGGGTTGCCTTTCATTGAAAGTCTTAACTCAAAGGCTAGATGAATACTTCATTATATTATGATGACATTTATTTGTATATGCTCCTTTCCAACTCTAAAATTCTGTACTTCTGTGACTAAGGCAAAAAGTAGCTGAACAACTCTAGGCTCCCTTCTCTTGGGCACTATAAGTCTCTAAATGCAACCTAAGGTTTGTGCATGAAAGAAAATGTGCTCTAGCAGTAGGAAGGGGAAGGAAGAAATAGTAAGGTGGGAAGCCTGATGAGATAAGATATTATGAATGAAAGAAAAAAAATGCTAAAATACATACCAAAAAGACAGAGGAAAATGCTAGGTATAAATCTATATGTCAAGTATATAAACCATCAGTGGAAAAACAAAAAACAAAAAACAAAACAGAAAAACAACAGCAACAACAAAGACTGAAGCATTAGTAAAATGGGGAGAAAGTCCATGATACAACAAATAAGAACTATACTTTATAGGAAAGGGGAAGTAAACAATAATTCACATTTATGTTCCTGTTTAAGGTTTTTAAAACTTTTTACATATATTGTTACCTTTGATCCATGTGACAGCATTGGGAAATAATTTATCACAATTTTAAAAATGAAGAAAATATCACTGGGAGAGTCAAAATATTTTTCCCAATGCTTCACAGCCAAGTACCAGAGGTGGACTTTAATCCCAGAATTTTCTGACTTCAAGTCTAGTATTCTCTTTTTCTCTTTGTCTCAATGATTAGAATTTCCAATGAAAAAGATAACAAAAAACAAATTCTACATATCTTCCTCAGATCAAGAAATTAGCTCCAGAATGATTCAAAAAGAGAATTAAAACTTTTAAAATAAGATGTTAAGATGGAAATTAAATCTAGAATCATAGCTGTCAAAGAAGAAATAAATAAGAAAAACAAAGTAGTAGCTATCATAAAACCATGGACAGAGAATCTCTGAAGAGTAATAGAGGCTATATAAAAAGGAATGACTTACTTAGAATTAAAAGAAATATATAGACATAGAGGAAAATCTGGCACAATAAAGACAGAAACAAAACCAACAACTTTGATAGAGCACATGATTGCAGTATAAATCAAAACCACTCATATGGGAGAGAGGAAGTAGAGAGCCAATTTAAGGATCATAGGTCTCACAGGGGGAAAAACAACAAATTAAAGTTCCTACATGCTATACTAGCATAAATAATAGATGGAATCAATCCTAAAATTTTGAAAAGAAATAATAAAATGCTGATTGATCAAATCTATAATTGCAGTTAGGGAAAATCTCCAAGTCTGCTACTCTAAGAAATTTAGTGGTTAAATTTTAGATTCATAAAACAAAGACATTTTGCATGCATCTAATTGAAAGGCTTTCAGCTATGAAGGTTGGGAATTTGAATAGGTTGGAAATACCCTACACTTAGAACAAACTTTAGGACATTCCCAAAAGCAAAGTACCTCAAAATTCACATTTTGCAAAGTTAAAGCCTAAACATCAATTTAAAAGCAAACTTTCAATGAAAAAGAAAAATTTGACTCATTTTTGGGAAAAAAAAGAGAATAAAACTTGCAAATATTCATAAAAGAAGGGGAATAAGAAACGTAAATAAGTACAATTGCCAGGAAAGACCACAAATCAATTCTCTAATTTAGATAGAGTATTCATGAAAACCAAGTTGTTTCAAGGGATAAATGAAAGAACAAGAAACCTTAAGGGCTAAAAATTTCATAGGGGCTAAATATTTAAGGGGAAATTTAGAAGCAGAAAAGCGAAAGAAGAAGAACTAAATTAACATTCCTTTAACTAATTCCCGCAAATGAATTAATGTCTTTGAGGGGTGACTAAAAAGTGGAGTATCTCTCAAATGGAACAAGGATATGTAAGAAAGAAATAGGGGATGGAGTTATAATCCACTCAACCTATATGTGAACAGAAAAGAGAAAGACATTTCTTCATTATCTCAACAGGACTAGACAGAAACAACATGCCTATATATCAAAGTATGCTGTGGTAGGCTAGGGGATGAACATTGGAGGGTAAGAACTGGGAATCAGGCTGAGAGAGGAAAAGTTGGTTTTTTCCAATAAAGGAGAAAAATGGTGCTACTGAAGAATGTACCCATGGAGAATGAGGAGAGATAGAAGCCTCATAATGTGTTTTATCTGGAAGGAATTGACTACTTGAAGAGCTCATCCACAACAGGTAAGGGCTATGTTTTTCAGGATTACATACAAATTAAGGACAGGGAATTGACCTTAGGAGAGCTAGGGGTTGTGTTAAGGACAGAGTATAGCAACTCTAATTAGACTTTACTACCTCCTTCATATTTTAATATTTCTAAGCATGAAGCACAGAAAAAATATATCAATAGATTTTTGAAAATACAAAATATAGGAGACAGTTATGTTAAAGTACAGTTATAGAAGGATCACTTTTAATATAGCATATATATCTCTAATTAAAAGTTACTATTACTTGCAAAGGAAAATCACCAGAAATTTTCTCATTAGATATAAGGGTAAAGGAAGGACTACCTTTTTTCTTTCTTTTATTTGACATAATTATATAAATGATAGTTATAATAAGACAAGATAGATTAATTAAAAGGTGTTAATATGATATTTCCTTAGAAAACCCAAAATAAGAAACTTGAAACAATTAAACATTTCAGCAAGAAGCAGAGTGGAAAATAAAGTTACAAAAAGAAAAAAAATAAGCAATATTGTATTGCTAATGGTACAATGGACAGAATGCTGATCCTGGAGTCAGGATGACTCGTATTCCTAAGTTCAAATCTGGCCTCAGACACTTACTAATTGTGTGACCCTAGGCAAGTCATTTAACCCTATTTGCTTCTGTTTCCTCATCTGTAAGGATATTATGAGTTTGGGATGCCTATAATAGAACACCTAGTTAAAAATGTCCAACAGGAGTTGGTGATGTAGAAGTAGAAATTGGGAGAGAGATTAATGCTAGATAAATACATCTGGAACTCATCTTCATAGAGATGATAACTGAAGCTATAGGAGCTGACACAATTAACAAGTGAGAGGATATATATAGAAAAAAAAAAGATGACCCAGGATATGACCTTGAAGGACACCTATAATAGATGGACATGACATGGATCTAGATGTAGCAAAAGAAACTTTGAAGTGAGATGGTTAGGAGAGAACTAAGAAAGGTTACAAAAAGCAATAGAAGAGAGAATATATAGGAGGACAAGATTGTCAACAGTGCTAATTAAATATTATAGGAAAGTCAAGAAGGATGAAAAATGAGAAAGGTCCATTTGTTGTGGCAACTAAGAGAACAGTGGTTATTCTGCCTACAACAGTTTCTTTTGCATATCCATGTTACCTTTTATCCTTCTTATTTGTATACATGTCATATCACGTATATTAGATTATAAATCTCATGAGAGCCTAGTGTAGTAAGAACAATATTTTAATCCCTGATTCCATGCAAATTAGGTTAGTTTTTTTTTTCTTGAAAGATAGTTGTAAGAGAGTGTTGGGAGTGGAGCCAAGATGGCAGAGTAGAGGCAGGGGCTCAGCTGAGCTCTCCCCCAAACCACTCTAAATACCTTTAAATAATGACTAAGCAAATTCTAGAATATGGTGGGATGACAGTCTAAAAAAATAAAATTAAGGGATGGAAAAGAGAAATGCACTGGGAAAAGTGGCAAGAGAGAGGTAGAAAATTTCTGACATAAAGGAGAGACACAAGAGCTTTTACAATGGAGGGGAAGATGGAAGAAGTAAGGGTAGTGAGCATATGAACCTTCCTCTCATCTGAGTTAGCTCAAAGAGAGAATAATATATACATTCAATTGGATGTAGAAATCTATCTTACCATATAGGAAAGTAGGAAAGGAAGGGGATAAGAAAAGGGGGGAGCTGATAGAAGAGAGGGCAATTTGGGGGAAGTAAAAGTCAGAAGAAAACACTTTTGAAAATGGACAGGGTAAAAGGGGAGAGAGAGAGAGATAGAGAGTAGGATAAACAGGGGTAAAATAGGATGGAAGGACATATGTAGTTGGTAAACATTACTGTAAAAAAAGGTTTTTACAATGAGTTTTTCTGATAAAGACCTCATTTCACTAACATATAGAAAACTGAGTTGAATTTATAGAAATAAGGGCCATTTTTCAACTGACAAGTGGTCAAAGGATATAACCCGGCAGTTTTCAGAAAAAGTAATCAAAGCTATCTGTAGTCATATAAAATGCTCTAAATCACTATTCATGAGAGAAATGCAAATTAAAACAACTCTGAGCTACTATCTCATACCTGTCAGATTGCCTAATATGACAGAAAAGGAAAATGACAAATGTTGGAGGGTATATGGGGAAAATGAGACATTAATGCACAGTTGGTGAAGTTGTATACTGATTCAACCATTCTGTAATGCAATTCGGAAGTATGTATAAAGAGTTATAAAACCATCTATCCTCTCTGACCTAGTAATGCCACTATTAAGTCTGTATCCCAAAGAGATAAACAACAAAAAGGAAAAGGATCTGTGTGTACAAAAGTATTTATAGCAGCTCTTTTAGTGGAATAAAAGGACTGGAAATTGAGGGGATGTCCATCAATTGAGGAATGGCTGAACAAGTTTTTGTATATAATTGTGATGTAATACTATTATTCTTTAAGATATGATGAGCAGGAAGATTTCAGGGAAGAAAAAAAAAACAGCATGACAGACTTACCTAAAATGATGCAAACTGGAATGAGCAGAACCAGGAGAACCTTGTGTACAGTAACAGCAATATTGTATGATGATCTACTATGAATAACTTAGCTGTTCTCAGCAATACAATGATCCAAGACAATTCTGTAGGACTTATAATGAAAGGTACTGTCCATCTCTAAAGAAAGAACCAGATAAAACCTGAATGCAGATCAAAGATATTTTTTCTTTGCTTTCTTTATTTTTTTCTTTCTTCTTCTTCTTTTTTTTTACTGTGTTTTCTTTCACAGAATAACACATGGAAAACTTTTACATTACTACACATGTATAACCTATGTCATATTGCCTTCTCAATAAGGGAGAGAGGAGGGGAAAAGAGAGTTTGGAACTCAAAATTTGAAAAAAAAAAGAATGTTAAAATTGTTCGTACATGTAATTGGGGAAATAAATTATTAAATAAGATAAAATAAAAAGTAAATATATGATATCCTCGAGACATGATTGTTGTAGGAGACTAAAAAGTCAGGCCATTGATATCCCTCTCTGGATACCTGACTATAAAAGAGTCATGAGGATTTCATGGATCCCTTTATGATGCTTGGGCAACTTAAACAAGGAAGAATATGTTCAACTGAAATAACTCAAAGTGCATGTGATGCCTATCTATATTAAATATCTTTCTCCTACTAAGTAAATATCTTCTTTTTAACAATTGGATGTTTTTTGTTGATGCTTCCTGTACAATATTGTGAATCTGTCCATTGTTCTTCAGGAACTTTACCAGATATAACCCCTTAAATCTATTCATCATTTCCACTTCATATTCATAAAGAATGCAATTTAGGTCATACCTATATGGACTGATGGTTTTCCCTACTTTCTTCAATTTAAGTCTGAATTTGCAAAAAGAAGCCCATGATGCCTGCCACAGTCTGCCCCAGACCTTATTTAACTAACTATATAGAGCTTCTCTACCTTTGGCTGCAAAGTGTATAATAAATCTGATTTCTGTGTTGAACATCTGGTGATGTCCATGTGTATAGTTGCCTTTTGGGTTATTGAAAAAGAGTGCTTTCTATACCAGCAAGTTATATTGACAAACTCTATTAGTCTCTGCCCTGCTTCATTTTTTACTCCAAGGCCAAACTTGCCTGTTATTCCAATTATCTTTTTATTTCCTACTTTAGCATTCCAACCCACTATGATGAATGTGACATTTTTTTTGGGGGGGGAGGTTATTTCTAGAAGATATTGTAGGTCTTCATAGAACTAATCAATTTTGGTCTCTTTGGCAGTGGTTGGAGCATAGGCTTGTATTACTGCAAGGTTGAACAGTTTGCCTTAGATTCAAACAGATATCATTCTGTTCTAACAATGAAAATCACCAAAATTGTACCTAAACTGTCCTAGAGTGTAGTCTGATGCAGGTCTAATACAGCATACATAATCTGCATTCTTTTTCAATTTGTAGTCTCTGTGACTAGAACAGTTTTTTTTTTTTGCATGTCTTAGGACAATATTGTTTGAATTATTTGTCAGTGAATTGAATCATAACTACATCTTACCTCCATGTCACCTTTTTGATCTATGTCAGGAATACTCATTCATTTCTTTATAATATCAATTCTGTTTCTACTTCTCCATCTTCAACCAAAAGTAAGGTCCCCCTCACTGAATGTGTTTGATCCTAGATTGAATGACCACTTTCATAGATATTGCAAGCAGGATTCATACTTTGGCTAAAATTGAACCTGATGACAGATCAAGGCCCCATTCCTATTCTTCCTGGTCTTGGTTGCATTTTTCGTGTTATTGTTAAGAGCATCAAACTCACTTCAATACAGGAGACAGAATACTTCACATGTGTATGAAAGAACAAAAAAGTGGCAACAATATGTTTCAGTTCTGATTAAACCTTTGACTCTCTCATGTACATTTCCAATTCTTTTCCTTTAGTCAATAGTAAATCACAATGCCCCCTCACTATTAGTCATTCCCCCCACCATTCCATTGAAATAATCTCTATTTCTCAAATGTGACAACAATCCTTGCAGAAATATGGCTTCTGGCTTAATTTACTGAGATCTCTTTTGCCTCAAGAGAATGACTAAACCACATTCACCTCTTATCCTACCCCCTTCCCAACTTCCCAAAATGCTCATTTATGGGGGAACATGTTTCAGCCTCTAAATGATAATTCTACCCTTGGCAGGTGTAGATTGCAGCACCAGTTACGTTAATGATTTCTGAGGTGATGCTGATGTTTCTGAGGCTGCCTGGCAGAACTGTTGGCAGGAAACTAATGAATATCCCAGCATGACCCTGTACCATTAGGAGAAGGGGGGAGGGGAGAAATAAATTAGAGATCTAGGCCTCTGGAAAGAATATCTGTAAAGGCACTTAATGGAGTCTCAAATAGAAAATTAATCATCCATAATCATTGGGATTTGAGAGAATATTGGATTTAATTCCATTTATAAATATTTTTCATAGGATGATGAATGAACTCAAAGAAAGCTGGTAGCAATGACTGAATCTGATATGAGCATGACCAGGACGCAAATTGGTGGAGAGAGGTCTTGACAAACTACAGGTGGATTTGCCTGTGGAAATGATTCTTCTAAGAGGCCCCTGGTAATCTTGGCACAAAAAATTATAGTGTGTTTTGGAATTCATATTCTTAAGTACTGGATATAATCACAGTAATAAATTGGCAAATTAAAGGATATTTGCATAGGTAGTAATCTGCCATTAAATTATCAGGAAGACATAGCTATTAAACCTTACAATCTCCCCTATTTCTGAGGTCTGATGTGTAATTGTGAATCATCCAAGTACAATAATAATGGAATATTAGTAACACTAATAGTAACCCAATAATATCAATACAAAACACAGTTAACCAAACATCCCCTAAAGAAAGTAGATCTTGATACTTTCTTCTTTAAGACTTGCATAACTACCAGATAATATGGAAAGTGTTACAAGTATTTGACTTATAGGTATTTCTGCTTAATTTTTATATGGAAAAAATCATGATAGGGCCAAAAGAACACTTGATTGGAAATACAGAAATGGGACCCTCATACTTTTCTACTATGTCTAGCTGCTTTGGCAAATTCCTTAACATTCTGGGACATAATAACCTTATCTGTAAAACGAGAGGAGTGATATAATAAATTATCTCTGTGATCCCCCTGATGAATGAAGTTCTATGATTCATAGGCAGAAGCTATGGGTCAAGTCTATGGAACATCTTCCTACAACTGAGTCATAGAATATCTACAGTACATTCAACTGAGGAAGGATTCAGGCATGAGTAAAGGTAGAAATAACATGCTATAACCTAATGATCAGATAAAAAGACCACCCCCAAACAACAACAACAGGGACAGCAGCAGCAGCAGCAAACAGCAATAACAGCAGTAACAGCAACAGAAGCAAAGTAGCAGCAACAATAGACCATACTATTCCCATAATCAGAATTAATATTTTCATGGAGGATAGTAGTAAAGACTCTCTTTTGAGAGTAAAATGTTCAGATTTTAACTTACAGAAAAGCAGTGTGATATGCTGTATATAAGACTGGGCTTGGTTTGGAGTTGGAAAACTTAGGTTCAAATCCCTCTGAGATTTAAGAGCTGTGTGACCTTAAACACTTTTTTTATTTTTTTTATAATCAATTTATTTATTGTTAGTTTTCAACATTTATTTTCATAAGATTTTGAATTTTAAATTTCTCCCCTTCCCTTTCCTCCTCCCTCCCCAAGATGGCATGCAATCTGATATAGGCTTTAATTATACATTCATATTAAGCATAGTTTCATATTACTCATGATGTTAAGAAGAATTAGAACTAATGGGAGGAACCATGAGAAAGAAGAAACAAAAGAAAACAAAACAAAACAAAACAACAAAGAAAAGGAGAGCAATGAGAAGAGCTAAGTCAGTCATCACACAAATACTATGCACACTGTTCTCCTGGTTCTGATCATTTCACTCAGCATCGGTTCATATAAGTATTTCCAGTTTTTTAAACAACATGCTGTAGGATTGTGGTTCTTAATCCACTCTGCTATCCACTTTCGTTTTGCAGGAGAGCTCATCCCATTCACATTCATAGTTATGATTATTATCTGTGTCTTTCTCCCCATCCTATTTTCCCTCCTGTTTATGCTTTTCTCTCTCTTTTCTCGATTTCTCTCCTCACTAGAGTTTTGCTTTCAACCACCACCTCACTCAATATATCCTCCCATTTATTAGCCCCCTCTTTTCTTCCTCTTTCCCTTTACTACCACTTCCCTTTCTATTCACCACCTCCTTTTTCTTTTCCCTTTCTCTTCCTACTTCCTATAGACTAAGTTAGATTTCTATACCTAACTGATTGTTATTCCCTCTTTGAACCAAATCTGATGAGAGTAAGATTCAAACAATGCTTCATTTCCCTCCCTTCTTTCCCTCTACTGTAATAAGTTTTTGTGCCTTTTCACATGATGTAATTTACCCTTGTCTGCCTCCTCCTTTCCTGTTCTCCCAGAATAATCCCTTTTCATCACTTAATTAGATTTTTTTATTATCACATCAAAGTCAACTTATACCCATGACCTCTAAGTATACCTCTTTTAAATGTCATAATAACCATACAGTTATCAAGAGTTACAAGTGTCATATTCCCTTGTAGGAATGTAAACAGTTTGCCCTTATTAATAACATGCTGTTTTTGGGTTGGTTTTTTTTTCTTTCCTCTTTACCTTTTTATACTTTTATTGAGTCTTGTATTTGAAGGTCAAATTTTCTGTTGAGCTCTGGTCTTTTCATCAGGAAAGTTTGGAAGTCCCCTATTTCATTGAATATCCATTTCCTCCCCTAAAAGATTATGTTCAATTTTTCTGGGTAGTTGATCATTGGTTGTAATACAAGCTCCTTTGCCTTATGGAGTATCAAATCCCATGCCCCCTGATCATTTGATGTAGAAACTGCAAGGTCCTGTGTAATCCTGGCTGTGGTTCCACGAGATTTAGCTTGTTTCTTTCTGGCTGCTTGCAGTATTTTCTCTTTGACCTGGTAAATTTGGAATTTGGCTGCAATATTCCTTGGCATTTTCAATTTGGAATCTCTTTCAGGAGGCGGTTGGTGGATTCTTTCAATGATTATTTGGCTTTCTGGTTCTAGGACCTCAGGGCAGTTTTCCTTGATGATTTCCTGAAAGATGCTGTCCAGGCTCTTTTTTTTTTTCATCCTGGTTTTCAGGTAGACCAGTGGTTTTTAAATTGTCTCTCCTGGATCTATTTTCCAGGTCAGTTGTTTTATCAATAAGGTATTTTACATTTTCTTCTGTGTTATCATTCTTTTGTTTCTGTTTGACTGATTCTTGATATCTCATAGAGTCATTAGCTTCCACTTACCCAATTTTAATTTTTAATGAATTGTTTCCTTCTATTAGATTTTGTACCTCCTTTTCCATTTGGACAATTCTACTTTTTAAGGAGTTGTTCTGTTCAATATACTTTTTTCCATCTGACCAATTGTGGTTTTTAAGAACTTGTTTTCTACAATCAATTTTTGTCCTTCCTTTTCCAAGCTACTGACTATCTCTTGCATACCTCTCATTTCCTTTCTCAATTTTTCTCATACCTCTTTTATTTGACATTTAAAATCTTTGAGCTCTTCCAAGAAGGCTTTTTTGGGCTTGAGATCAGTTCATATTCCACTTTGAGGTTTTGGATGTGGGTTTATTGACAATTTTTTCCTCTTCTGCATTTGTGCTTTGATTTTCCTTGTCCCCATAATAAGAATCTATGATCATTGTCCATTTCTTCTTTTTGCTCATGGTGTTTGCTTATTTCCTGGCTTTTCAAATTGAGCTGTCCTGCTGGAGTACAAGGAGCACTGATACAAGATTCTTGTGCTGGTCGCCCAGGACCTGGTCACTGGCTCTGTGTGCTGGGGCTTCAGGTGCTGGCAGTTGGTGGCTATAGAGGGCTGGTAGCTTACCTGGTGCTGGGCTGGGATCAGCAGCACTAAAGCTTGAAGGGTAGAGGTGGGGATTCTTGCCTCTGAAGGATGTCTGCTCACTTGGGCTTCTTTAAAGAACTAGAATGTTTGGCTGTTGGATGATGTCTGCCAGCCTGGAGCTGTGTTGAAGCACCCAGAGATTTGGCTGCTGGAGAATGCTGGCACATGTGGTCATTTTCAACCTGTTGCTTATCAGTTCCCCTACCGTGTTCGGGCACTCAGGAGGTTATTGTGTTGGCGCTTGCTTGCTCCACCACCCTGGTGCTCAGGATCTTCCCACGGTTTGTTGAGGTGGGGCTTGCCACTGGCTTGCTGGGATGCCTCCTGTCTTGTACTGCTCCCCCTCCCCCAGAGTGAGAGGTACCTTTCCCATTTATCCCCTAAGCTTCTTGGGCTATAAGACTACTGCACCCCATATTTCTGTTGACTCAGCTATTCCAGGGTTTTTTCCTGAGGCAATATTTTCTGGGCTTTCAGAAGTCAGTAAGAGAGGGTGAGAGCGGCTTAATTCTTACTCCATTATCTTGGCTTCCAGAAGTCTTAACCTCTTAATTCTTCAGTTGCCACATCTGTAAAATGAAGATTTTGGACTTGAAAGTCTCTATCTCTCTTTGAGCTCTAAATATGCATTCTATCCTTTAAATAATATTGTTTAGGGAACTAAATACTCCCATACTAGACTCAGTAGACTGTTTTCGTGAACTGGCATGAAATGCTTTGTCACATGCACAAGTCCATACATGCTAGAGAAATTCATGAGCAAGAAAGAGGTCTAGCACTCACAGCATAAGCTACAGTTTTTTTTGCCTTTCTCCTGAGTGGGTCTTGGAGGATGGGGGAGAGAAGAAGGCACCAAGGAAGGAGGTAGTGAGACAGTAGGAAGAGGTATTATAATCCCTCTACAGCACCCTAGAAGTTATTAAAATGTCTGATGGCCCAAAATAGATCAATGGTTCATACATTTAGTGCTGGAAGGGACTTTATAGAGGCCATCATGTTTGATCCCCCTTAGTGTACAACAATCATATCCTCAGGTCTCACATAGAACTTTGCTTTGCACTTTTAATATTACATTCTCATGATATCATATATAATAATTATTTGTGTTGGTATCTCATTTCCCTACTAGTCTATAGGAAACATGGGGATAGTCATTGTTTCTTATCTAAACTATTGATCTTTCCTAGTACCTAGCACCATGCTGTGCATACGATAGCTGCTTCATAAATGCTGTTTTTGTTGTTGACAGTGCTGTCCAGGGTAATGTTCTATTCTTTTAAAGCGGTCCTCATACTTACTATAATAAGAAGCAGGAACTTTGGGTTGGGAAGTAAAAGAGGAAGTGAAAGGAAAAGTTGAAGAAATTACAGCATTGTGGGTGGAAGGGCAGCAGATTTCTCCTTTCAGAGGCTGGCTATTAAGTCTAATCACCATGCATGATTGTCTTTCTGCACCCAGAAGAGCTTGGAGATCAGTGCAAGTGATAAGATACACTAAACTAAGCTAAGATCCTCAGGCTATCTGGATCCTACTTCCATACACTCTCCCATGAGTTCAAGTATCAGTCTTCCTCTATTTCCATATCTTCATCTACTGGGTCAAACTAATAAACTCTGCATTTCCTACCAATCCTGGTTCCATATAAATTTTTTGCATTGTGGAGTTGGGCTGTTTGGGAGAATAGTAATATAGCATCAATTTAGTAGATTTAAAAAGAATATGATAAATTATGTTCTTGCTGTAACAAATAATCATCTCAACCACTCCCTACATATGCATGTTCAATATATTTCAGTAGCTCTCCATTACTTCCAATATCAAATATAAAGTCCTCTGACATTTATAGCCTGTCACAATTTACCTTATTTTTTCCATTCCAATTTTCTTGAACTTTACTCTACTTCTTAGACTTGACAATTCAGTTGCACTGACTAACTTGTTTTCCTCATCCAAAACAATCCATTTATAGACTTTATATATTTTCATTGACTATCCACCATGCCTGGAATGTTCTCCCTCTAACCTCCATTTTCTGGATTCCTTCATGATTTCAGTTCAAATCCAACCCGTAACAAGAGACATCTCCTAATCCCCCTCACTGACAGTGATTTTTTTCCGAAATTACTTTTTACTTACACTTTATTTATCTTATATGTACATAGATGTATGTTGTCTATCCCTTTAGAATGTGAGTGCTTTGAGGGAAACCAATATGCTTTTGCTTTTCTTTATGTCCCTGGGGCTTGTATGATGTCTGGTACGTAAGAAGCTCTCAATGTATGTTTTTTGACTTACTGTTTGTTGTTGTTTATTTGTTTTCTGATCCTATGCTTAGTGAAAACCAGTTATGTGCAGCATTCAAACAGGTGTGACTGCTTTCATGAAGACTCCAACTCCATTATACCAGGATCACATGAATTGTGTTCACAGAAATGTTCACGGAAACTATTCATAAGTATAAGAGAGGAGGCAGGGCATTGCCAGTGGGAAGGGGCTCAGAACCAAACTTTTATTGTATAAAACCACATATACACGCACCTTTTGATGATTGATGCAGCACTGCCCTGTAGGGATAGACTGAATATTAGGGAATAAAAGATTGTTGACCTCTGCTAATATACATACATATGTGCGTGTCTATACATGTATATACCACACATGTACACATATTATTTGCGTATATATGCATCTATGTATATATAGCATGTACTTAGCACTTTAGCCCTAGTGGGGTATACTTGAATTGTTGAACCACCCAGCAAATGGCAACTAGTACCACCTAATGGTTTAATTGGATAAGAGTTTCCAGCCAAGTTGCCAAGGATAATTGTCAACAGAGGAGTCAAAAACACAAAGAAAAGAGTCAAAGGGACTACTTGCTATGCCACTAGAGATCATTCATTCAGTCATTGTTTGTTCTTCATTCTTGAAGAGGACCATGGCATCAGATTGAATTGAGTGGCTGGAGTACTGCAGCCATTGTCTAGTACACACTATATCCAAGAGGGAGAAAAGTTTCCTCATAGATGTGACAATATAAACTGTCTGTTGAACTTTATAACACTGCCCTGGGTACTATATCTTTGTTTAACAATCATGATTTTAAAAAAAGATGTCTTTTTTAAAAAATCATAATTTTGAAAAAATGTATCATTTTTTTAAAAAATCATGATTTTGAAAAATGTGTTTGCTCATACCTTAGAAAAAGATATTCCTTGTGTGTTTACGTGTTGAAGAAGTATTCTATTAAAATTATTTGCATTAAAAACTTGCACTACAAGCATTATTATTTTTAAATGGACAACTACTGTTTTTATATCATGTACAGTTTTAAATAGTTCCTTCTCTTCCTCCTCATAGAGAGCTATCTCTTATAAAGAATAAAAGGAGGGAAGACAGATAGCAAACTATCCTACATATCAAACAAATCTGATTTTATGCAGAATTCCATATCCATTGATCCTCTACTTCTGCAAATGAAGAAGGTAGGTACATTAACATAGCTCTTCCTTCAGACTATGATTAGCCATTATAATTCATTAAATAAATTTAAAATTTAGTATATAATGCTCTTAATTGTGTTGTCCAGAAGTTCTAAAGGCCTACCAGTAATGGTAAAATAAACTTGCCACAATTGTATAAATTCTTTTTTTTTTAATTTTTCATCCTATCTGCTTATACTTTGACCACCATTAACCTGACTTTGCAATCTGTATTCAGTACTGTTCCAGCTGAATTCAGAAGTCTAGAAGATTAGATTCAGGAAATAGTCTTTGCTAAGTAAAAGAAGGAAGGCTCAAAGTCACTTCTCTTTTGTAAATGACTCAAAGCAAAGCTGTGAATGCTCAAACTGTATAAGGTAACCTTACTTTGACATTTAGTTTCTTTGCCACCTTCCTTTTTTAATGATTAATTATATTTTGGATGACCCGCAGATGTTGAGATTTATATACGAGTAAACATGATAAGCATGTTCCTCATCCCAAAAAGTTTTGTGACAAGCTGTTCTATAAGCCATGGAGTATATAGGTTAGTAAGGATCCTGAATATAGAGTTTTATTTTGAGAGGAGATCAAATGAGGGTACATTGATGACCACCATTTATTTTTGCTAACATTTACATATAGCACTTTATAGGTCACAAAGGGATTTACATGTTATTTCATTTGATCTTCACAACGCTGAGAGGCAGGTGTTATTATTATCTTTTTTTCTGTAGATGAGGAAACTGAGACATTGAGAGATTAGATGACTTGTCACCCACCTACAAGTGTATAAGACAGCATTCAAAGTCAGTACTTCTTTATTGAAAGTTGAGCACTCTTCACTACACCACCTACTTTCCTGTTAGAAGGGTCATCATATTATGAACAATTTACTGTGCTGACATTCTTGAGATTTCAATTTGACTCTCAAATCTATAACATATTGGCTTATTATTTTAGAGGCACCTGGGGGGTACAGAAGATTGAGGGCTGGACTTGAAGTTAATAAGACTTAAGTAAAAATTCTGCATCACATACATAACCATGTGATGTTGGAGAATTAATTTCACATCTCTCAGTCTATATTTCCTCATCTCTAAAATGAGGATAATAACAATACCTACCTTTCAGGGTCATGAGGATCAAGTAAGATCACATATGTAAAATGCTTTGCACACCTTAAAGTACTATATAATTGCAAGTTATTATTTTATTAGTGTTATTATTAGCTCTGAGACATCCGTTATTTTCTTCCTGAGCTTCGGTTTCCTCATTTATAAAATGAGGATAATAATGTTTGCACTACCTACTAAGTAGGGTTATCATGAAGACTAAATGAGATAATGCATGGCAATTTCTTTGCAAATGTAAAGGACTTAATAAAACTAAAGCTATATGTGTACACTCATACCCACCTACCTATTATATATGCATATATATGTATATATATCTTATGCATTATAGAGAGATCTATCTCTCTATACTAAGATTTTTGAGACATTTTGTATGTACATACATGTGTATGTACACATTATACACACACGCACACACAAACATATATGCCAGCTAGATGTATAAACATTGCAAAGTAATTAAGGTGCTGCTTGGGCTTCCTGTAATCAGACTCTGATTGATTTCTACAACATGCTTTTACATGGTGCTAATGTAAATGTAAGGTGAAAAGCATGGGTCTCTTGAGATATCACTCTAGCACCTTTTGCAGAATCACAGTACTTCTTCCACCACTACACTCTGCTGAAAGACCAGGGATAACCACCCCCCTTTTTCAAGGTTATTTGCTAAAATTTCTGTTTTCTTCATCTCTGTGAGCCCATGTTAGCAGGTCCTGCCAAGCAGGGTGTACTGTTTTGCACCTTTGTTTCCAGACCAATGCGTGAAAGGGCCATTAGGATTTTCCTTCAAAGACCGCTTTAAAATTTAAACTAGCAAATTCCCCAAACTCCAGTGGACTTTATAGGAAACCCCTTCCCCCATACTCATAACTTGGGATAACTTAGGAAACTGACCTCACCTTCCATCACCATGAACTTCCAGTCCTCTATGCAATGAAGTGTGACAACAGCTTTAATAGAATGTGAAAAACTATTTTATTATAGAGTGATTAATTTGTCATACCTGCAATGTGATTTTCTCCATATGCTACACTGGCAAGGGCCCTTCTTTTTCTTAGGTGCTCACTGATGAGTCCTCTCTCTTGGCCATCTGGATCACCAATAGGTGCCTCTCCTCATTCTCCACTTTCTCCTTCTCCTCATCCTCCTTCTCCTCCTTCTCCTCTTCCTTGTCCTTGTCCTTCTCCTTTGTTCTTCTATTTTGTTCTCATTCAGCAAATACTTCCCAACAGTCAAACCCTTCACAAGGTAAATTACTGGGTAATCTTTCAATGCATTGCTATTCATTCAAACTACCTTATTATTATTATTTTCAACATACAAGCAATAAAATGTGAACCTCTGAATATGAAGATATGTCACAAAAATCCACCATGGTTTACTTGAATATCCACAATTTCCAGTTAGATTTTGGTTTCTAAGGGTCAAATTAACATTATATAATGTTCTAAAGGAGATGAGCTTTTGTTTTTTGCTTTTTAAAAATGTAATATTTTAGATGATAATCCAATCATTTACCACAGCATTTATCATTCACATACTGTATGCAAAATAATTAGGTGCTGGATATACAAAAATAAATAAACAAAAATCCAGCTTTTCTGCTCTCCATGAAATTACAATCAATGTTCTAACTTTCTTGAAGAAATTATTTTGACTGGATCTATGATTTATAGCTGTAGGGAACGCCCACTGAGGAATTCTCTCCATCAGTGAAGATACGTACTTTCTCTGCAATTTACAGTTTCAAGGAATTATCTGTGGCACTGAGAGGCTTAATTGCTTTCCTAGAGTCATAACTGCACTATACATGAAAGTCAGAACTTGAATTCAAGTCTTGCTGATTCTGAGTCAAACTTTCTGTTTTCTTTGCCACACTGCCTCTTAGAAAATATGTGTTCTTTTGATGTACAGTGTATGTATCTTTCCCTATCTTTCTCTGTCTTAATCACTCTCTGTTGACTCTGCTTCTGTCTATATTGGTCTCTCTGTCTCTGTCTCTCCTCCTTAAATAACCCCCATGAATTTACTTTATGGAGTATTTGTTTGGTTATTTGTTGGGGGAGCATTTACTATGTAAAAAAAAAAAAAAGGTATATTGAGTGACAGAGAGATACACAGAGAGAAAGCAAGAAAAGAAAGGCTCCTATCAGCAATTCAGAGGGTAAAGGGGGAGTTAAGTTTACTTATGGAGTACCCGAGACCAAAAAAAGCTCTTGCCAGTGTGGCATATGGAGAAAATCAAATTTCAGGTATGTAATTTAATAAAATAAGTTTCATCATGTTATTAAAGATGCATGTAGAAGGCACTTAATATGAAGTATCAACTGGCATAAATAAGTTTTAAATTCACAAACCAATAGAGATGAAGTTGGAAAATCTCCCTGGTATGCACTAACAAACAGAAATAGCACTTACTTCCTCAGCAATGAAAAATGACTTTCTGCTTCAGTTTTCATATTTATCTTGATATTTAAATATATATTTATTTATTCTATATTTAGGATCAACAAAAAAAACAGACACAAAATAAAAGGTTTTACATGAAACCATTGAATTCATTATTCATAGTTTATATTAAAATGTATATTAATTTCAACTAATAAGAACAAATTTTTAAAAAAACCTTGATTACTTCTCTGTCCTCCTGAACTCTGTAATTTCTTTGGCATTTTATTTCCAATGTTTATCATGAACTTTACTTCATTTATCTGTTTAGGAGTTAAACTGGACCACTTTTATGAAGCTAGGGATGTGCTCTGGTTACCTGTAAGTCATGTGCTTTAGCCCTTAGCTAAAGGAAATGCCCTGAAAAAAAAACCCTCTCATTTCATCCCTTGGTCATTGAGAATGGGTTTGTGTCAAAGATGATTGGCAAGAGGGCCAAGAAGAGCCACCCATTCATTAGGTTATGATGGAAAATGAGGAGAAATAGCTTCTTTCTCTTGATCTTTTGACTGTGTTTCTTTAGGATTCTGACAACTCTCCTTTGCACATTCAGCCAGGGGGAGGAGATTAGTAAGGGAATTCCTGTCCCTTCTATTCCTAGCAATAATGATGACCTACCACTCAAGCAGGTTGTAATGTATAGGACACAAAAGTGCATTTTAAATATCAATTATTAATCCACTATTATTATTAATTATTATGGTGACAAAGTTATTAAATAGGAAATAAAAATTCTCACTACACTTTATAGAATTAATTATAATACATACATTTGGTATCAAAGTATAGGCTTTATATTATGTTAAGGTGAGACCAATCATATCTTGACCATCAGCTATTTCTACAAAATGACAACGAATAAGTGAAAAAAAAAGAACAAATTTCTGTTAGAAAAAACGAACCTCATTTTAGTTTCTCTGTTACTATATAACTGGTTTATCAATTTTAAAAAATGGATTAGTGAACTCAGTTAACCTGATCACCCGGGGACAGTGATGGGCATATAAACACATAATAATTATTTCTTGATTGATTGGTTTTTGTTTTTTTGTAAACAGTTTCAGTATTACAGGAGCCATCAGTATGAGCAATCAAACCTTGAAAAAAAAATGTGCACATTTTTCAAGTGAAAAACACATTTAAAGTGAGTAGGATTCTATTCCTTGAGCATTATGCCATAGTCTGCAAGAATTCTGAAGCTAATTAAAAGTTGTAAGAATTTGGTTAAGAAGTTGTTCATAAGACTACAGTTGAAAATGCTCTTTCCTAGTGCCTCAGTCCAAGCATACTGAAAAACTTCACCAAATTCCAAAAACTTTTAATTAGCTTCAGGATTTTCCTTTATCTAATCAAAACATTGTAAAATTTTACTACTACAGAAAGCACAAGTTAAGATAAAAACCATAAAATTCGAGTCATTGAAAAACTACTAAACAACATATATTATCTGTAGCATTTTGTAATGAATGAAGAACTATAAAAATCTAAGAAATGGCATGAGGCGTTGTTTACTTTGTCTAAAGTGCTAGAAACACCACTGGACTCCATTTGTTTGCATGACTTTAGGCTATAAGACTGCTGGGAGAAACTAAGAGTCTCAGCTGGGATAAATATTTTCCTACATAAAATTTTTGATTTAAAAAAAATGCTCTTGAAATTTCTATGCACTAGCTCTGATGACCCTTCCTCTCTATCCAACTTGTTAATGATGTCTCCTTCCTCAAATTATTTTGCATTTATTTATCTGTGTATATGGTATATTGTCCCTAGAGAATGTCAGTTCCTTGAAGGCAGGGATGCTTTCATTTTTTGTTTCCCCTAAGACCTAGCTAAGTGCCTGGAATATAGCATATTAACTATTTTAATTGAATTACTGATAATTCTTTTATTAAGGAGTGATTTTGAAGCTATAAAGTATATTGATTTAGATGCTCTTTGGTATTCAAGATACTCCCTGGATGAGCTGAACTTGAACTGTGATTTAGAGGAAATTATTAAAAAGGAACCTTGACTGAGAAGACATAGTCCTGGTTCTGCTGCTTCCTGTGCAAGTTTGGATAAGTCAATTAGCCTACGTCTCAATTACTTTGGTGAACAGAGAATGAGAAGGAGAGACTTCACAGAGTTGTGAAGAATGTGCTGTGTAAACTTAGATCTTCCAGACTGCAGGCCCAGTGCTGTATCCACTGCACCACTTAGCTGCCACCTGTGATGTGTTGTAGGTATTTAGTAGTAAATTTTTACAGCTTGCAGTTAGGTGTTGCACAGTTTCCATTATTATTATTATTATTATTATTATTATTATTATTAGTAGTAGTAGTAGTAGTAGTAGTAGTAGTAGTAGTGGTAGCATAATCTATACTGATCGCCAAGGCTAGGTTCCTTAAGGATAACCTGTATGCAGTTTCTAGTGTTAATGGCCTACTATTGCTGAATGAACCATTATCTGCTTGCTTTTAAAGGTATTTCTGTAGGTTTTTGATTTGTCTGTCATGTGCTCTAAGAATACCTATAAAACTTCTTCCTGGTTTTTTGCCAAAGAAGTACATATGTTCAAAATTTGGTGGGGTGGGTACTCTATTTCATTAATATTGTACAGGCTTTAATTGGGATACTTTCCGCATCGGGTATATTCCATTTTCTACTTTTGAAAGGAAGAATGTAGATTAACATTGCATATGTGTTAATTACTTTAGATTTTTCCCATTCGAATTTGATTTTAGGAAGCCTGTGAATATCTTAACATATTCAATGACAACTTTCTTTTGAATATCTTCACATTCCATGTGGTTTGCCCAGAACAGATCATTATTTGCAGGTATTGCCTTCAATCTCTAGTTTAATACAAATATCTGCATTCAAGCTCAAATCCTTCAATTTCAGTTTTTCCTTTTGCACACATTTAGAATCTGAATTTATTGAGTCTAAATGATACTTTGTCATCATTAGACAAAGATTCAATGAGATGAAAGAGCTCTTTATTTACACATTCATTTACTTCCTTGTTCATTCATTCACTTATGCATTTTTCTGTTAATCAATAAATTAATCTACCATTAATTTATCTATTCTTTTTTATTGTTTGGTGTGGCCAAATAGCTGGGAATCATTCATGTACATCAAGCGATTTAAAGATGTTTTGATACAACTTGCTATTTGCTTTGGAAGTCACATTCAGTTCTTTTTAGGAGATATAATAATACATTTAAGCTTAGACAGAATCTTGAAATTAGGATCGGGAAGAGACTTGTGGTTTCATTGCTATAAGGAACTCCCATTTGAGGAAACTGTCTCTAGAAATGGAGGGTGACATCATTTTACTCTCCATTTTTAGAAGATTTTCTTGAGGATGTAGTATATGGAATAACTGATCCAAGAATGTAATTAAAAGGCCCACCATGAGTGATATCATGTAAACTCAGTCAACATTAAACCAAGAAAGATACATCAAACAAAAGGTTGAAGGTGTTTATGATAGCAGGTCATTGACACTAGAAATTACTTAAGTTATCCTTAAAGAACCCAGTCTTTTTGATTAATGTACATTATTTTCAGCAACTTATCTTCTTCAGAGTTTTCTAGAGTACTGAAGGTTAAATGAATTGCCCAGGATCATACAACCAGTATGTGTCAAAAAAGGAGAAAAGTTTTCCACTTGGACATAAAATACTCTGGCGTTCTTGCTGTTATAGGTGGAGTGGGATATGACCTTAAGAGCCAAATTTTATCTAGGATCTCTCTGCCTGAATTGGGGTATGCTCACTCAATTCACTTGCACTTACAGTGGCAGGTTGGAATGATTCCATAAAGGGGAAGCCACTCTCAGGGCCCTAAGGGGAACTGTTGTATAGAAGAACTTTTAAGTCTAATACTCACAACTCTAGATTTTGAACTCCTATAATCTGCTTCTTATTTAACCAAATAACCAAAGATGACAACATTAACTCCCCCCAAACCCACATTTCTTTTAAATCTGTCCTTTGTCCCATCTACTTTAAAGCCACGATATTGCTATAGGCTCACTTTTCATTTTCAGTACCCCCTCATTTTTGTCAATACTTTCTATAGTTTTGGAGTTCTATTTAACTTTTTCTTTGTTCCATTTAATTCTTTAATTATTTTTCTCCTTTTCTTCCTTTATTCCCCCAGGTAAATGGTTAATCCAAAATCTTCTACCTACTATGGTTTCTGGTGGATGTAGAAAGTCATTCTCCTAGCTACTTGTAGACTTTATTGTTTGACAATGGAATGGTCAAATTTAACAATTATATACTTGAAATTTAGAGAATTTTTTTTGTTTGCCTATTTTTCACAGAGGAAATCTGTGGATCCTTTTGATTGATGCTTTTTAAAATTTGTTTTTTTTCTGCTTTAAATAGCATTTTTCCCCACAATAATATAGCAAGGAAAATTTTAGCATTAATTTTTACAAGGTTTTGAGTTCCAGCTTTTTCCCCCTTCCTCCCTCCCCCTGCTCTTCTGAAAATGGTATGCAGTTTGATATAGTTTATACATATATTATCATGTAAAACATTTCCATATTTATCACAGTTCTGAAAGAAGAAACAGATTAAAATGAAAAAAAAACACATGAGAAAGAATAAAGTAAGTGAAAAAAATATGCTTCGATCTGCATCCAGAGTCCATCAGTTCTTTATCTGGATGTGGATAGGATTTTCCTTTGTGAGTCCTTTCTACTTGTCTTGGTTCATTGTTTTGCTGAGAAGAGCTGAGTCATTCATAGTTGATCATCACATGAGGCTATTGATGCTGTGTACAATATTTTTGCAGTTCTGCTCATTTCAATTTGCATCAGTTTGTACAAGTCTTTCCAGGTTTTTCTGAAATGTGTCTGTTCATCATTTCTTTTTGCACAATAGTATCCCATTACATTCATATACCACAGCTTGTTCAGCCATCCCCCAATTGAGTGGCATCCCCTCAGTTTCCAATATTTTCCACCACAAAAAAGGCTGCTATAAATTTTGCACATGTAGGTCCATTTCCTTTTTATTATGATCTCATTGGAATACAGACATAGTAGGGGTATTTCTGGATCAAAGTGTATGCACAGTTTGGTTGCCCTTTGGGCATAGTTCCAAATTGCCCTCCAGAATGGTTGTATCAATTCTCAACTCCACTAACAATGCATTATTGTCCCAATTTTTCAACATCCTTCCAACATTCATTATTTTCCTTTTTTGTCATATTAGCCAATCTGATAGTTGTGAGGTGGTATTTCAGAGTTGTTTTAATTTGCATTTCTCTAATTAAAAGTGATTTAGAGCACTTCTTCATAGAGAGAGAGCTTTGAATTCTCCATCTGAAAACTGCCTATTCATATTATTTGACCATTTATCAATTGTACACTGGTTTATACACTCATAAATTTGACTCAGTTATCTATATATTTGAAAAATGAGGCCTTCATCAAAGATACTGGCTTTAAAGATTGCTTCCCAGCTTTCTGTTTTTCTTCTAAACTTGGTGGCATTGGTTTTGTTTGTAAAAAAGCTTTTCAACTTAATGTGGTCAAAAGTATCTACCCTACATTTCATAATGCTCTGTATCTCTTGTTTGGTCATGAATTCATCCCTCCCTATAGATGTGACAGGTTGACTATGTCTTGCTCTTCTAATTTGATTGCTTCATTGCCTATAGTACCTATTAGCAAAAAGTAGTTTCCTTCCTTGTCTCATTCAATTAGGTCTATTTTTTCCTTTTACTTTGAGATCAAGATTGTTACCTTTTTTAAAACTTCATCTGAAATGTAACAGGTTCTGCTCAAGCCCCTTACTTTACTCTGTGTGTGTTTCTCTGTTTGAAAGGTGTTTCTTGTAAGCAAAATATTGTACGATTCTGTTTTTTGATACTCTCTACTATCCACTTCCATTTTATGGGAGAGTTCATCACATTCACATTCATAGTAATGATTACTGCCTGTGTATTTCCCTCCATCCTATTCTTCCTCCTGTTTGTCCTCTCTCTCCTTTCAACCTTTCCCATCTCACCAGTGTTTTGCTTCAATCTAGCACCTCCCCTGATCTCCCCTCCCTTCTGTCCATCCCCACTCCTCTCCTTTAATTAATCTCTTCCTCTCCTAATTTCCTGTTGGGTAAAATGGATTTCTATATTCAACTTACATATATATATATATATATATATATATATATATATATAGATGTAATTCCCTCTTTTAGTCAATACTGATGAGAGTAAAGTTTAAACAATGCCCATTGGCTCATCCCCCTTTCTTCCCCTTTGCTATAATAGGTCTTTCTTGCCTCTTCATGTGAAATAATTTACCCCATTCTACCTCTCCCTTCCCTCTGCACCCATTGTACTCCTCTTTCTCGTCACTTAACTTTTTATGTCATTCCCTTAAATTCACCTTATACCCGTACTCTCTGTCTATGTATGTTCCTTTTATCTATACTGTTAGTGATACAATTTTAACAGTTCCCAGTATCATCTTCCCATGTAGGAATGTAAACAGTTTAGCTCTATTAAATCCTTTATATTATCTTCTCCTTTTTAACCTGTTTGGGACCTCTGTTGGGTGTTGATATTGGATGTCAAAATTTTGGTTTAGTTCTGGTCTTCTCCTTGTGAAGGCTTAAAATCCTTCTGTTTCATTGAATGACCAGTTTTTTTTCCCTTTGATGCAGTATGCTTAATTTTTATGGCGAAATGATTCTTGATTGTAGTCCTAGCTCTTTTGCCCTCCAAATATCATGTTTTATGAACTCTGATCCATTAATATTGCAGCTGTCAACATCCTGTGTGATCCTAATTAGGACTCCTCAATATATAAATTATTTATTTTGGGCCACCTGTAGTATTTTTTTCCCTTAAACTAATAGTTCTGAAATTTGGCTGTAATGTTTCTTGATGTTTTTATTTTGGGATTTCTTTCCTGAGGTGAATGGTGGATTCTTTCAATGCCTATTTTGCCCTCTGGTTCCAGGATATCAGGGAAAGTTTTCTTAATAATTTCTTGAAAGATGTTGTCCAGGTCATCCTTTTGATTATGGCTTTTGGGCAGTCCTCTGATTCTGATATTGTCTCTCCAGGATTTATTTACTAGGTCAGTTATTTTTTTTTCCATGAGGTATTTTACATTTTATTTCTTTTCTTCATTATTTTGAATTTGTTTGATTGATTCATGATGTCTTATAGAGTCATTAGCTTCCTCCTGCCCAAATCTCACTTTTAAGATGTTATTTTCCTCAATTAGCTTTTGTACTTTCTTTTCCATTTGACCAATTGTACTCTTTTTTTAAATAATATTTTTTTCCAATTACAGGTAAAGAAAGTTTTCAACATTTACTTTCATAAGATTTTGAGTTCCAAACCTTTTTTCTGACTCCCTCCTTCTCCTCTCCCCTCCCCAAAATAGCAAGCAATCTGATATAGGTTATACATGTACAATAATATTAAACATATTAACCATGTTGTGGAAGAAGAATCAGAACAAAAGGGAAAAAAGGAGAAAAAAACAATAAAAATGTTGAAAAATAATATGCTTCAATCTGCATTCAGACTCCATAGTTTTTTCTCTAGATGTGAATAGTATTTTACATCACAAGTCCTGTGGAATTGTCTTAGATCATTGTATTGCAAAGAAGAGCCAAGTCTTTCAAAGTTGATCACTGTACAATGTTGCTGTTACTGTGCACAACGTTCTCCTGGTTCTGCTCATTTCAATCATTGTCAGTTTATGTAAGTCTTTCCATGTTTTTTCTGAAATCCCCTTGCTCACCATTTCTTATGGAACAATAGTATTCCATTACATTCATATACCTCAACTTGTTTAGCCATTCCCCAACTGATAGGCATCCCTTCAATTTTCAATTTTTTACCACCACCAAAAGGTGGCTATAAATATAGATGTGAGTCCTTTTCTCTTTATGATCTCTTTGGGATACTGACCTAGCAGTGATATTGCTGGATCAAAGGGTATTCTGTAGCCCTTTGGGCACAATTACAAATTGCTCTCCAGAATGATTGGATCAGTTCACAACTCCACCAACAATGTTTTAGTGTTCCAATTTTCCCACATCTTTTCCACAACCCATCATTTTCCTGTTTTGTCATGTTAGCCAATCTGATAGGTGTGAGGTAGTACCTCAGAGTCATTTTAACTTGCATTAGTCTAATCAATAGTGATTTAGAGCATTTTTTTCATAAATCTATAGGTAGCTTTAATTTCTTCACCTGAAAGCTACCTGTTTATATCCTTTGACCATTTATCAATTGGGGGATGACTTATGTTCTTATGAATTTGAATCAGTTCTCTACATATTTTGGAAATGACTTTATCAGAGATGCTGGTTGTAAACATTGTATCCCAGCTTTCTGATTTCCTTCTAATCCTGGTTGTTTTGGGTTTATTTATGCAAAAATTTTTTAATTTAATGTAATCAAAATTATGTATTTCGCATTTCATAATGTTCCACATTTTTTAATCAAAAATTCTTATGTTTTCCATAGATATGACAGGTAAACTATTCTTTACTCTCCTCATTTGACCCTTTATGTCTAAATCATATACTAATCTTGACCTTATCATGATATGTGGTGTAAGATGTTGGTCTATGCCTAGTTTCTGCAATACTATTTACTAATTTTCCTAGCAATTTTTGTCAAATAATGAGTTTTTATCACATAAATTGTTTTTTTCCCTCATTTTTTAGTTGTATGCCGAATTCATTGATCTCTTTCTTTATTTTGGTAATGTAAGCATTACAAAATATAAAATTCTCCCTAAGAACTGGCTGTGATAAGTAAAGGTATATTCTTGGCTCTATAAAAAGTCCCATAGAAAAAACTTTGTTGTTCAGTTGTTTCAGTTGTGTCTAACTCTTTGTGACCTTATTTGGGGTTTTCCTTGGCAAAGATATTTGAGTGGTTTGCCATTTCCCTCTGTAGTTCATTATATAGGAGAGGAACTGAGGCAAACAGGATTAAGTGATTTGGCCAAGGCAACATAGCCAGTAAGTTTCTGAGGCTGGATTTAAAGTCAATTCTTCCTTACTTCAAGCCTGTTGCTTTATCCACTGCACCATCTAGCTGTCCTAGCAGAAAACAAAACAAAACAAAACCAAATACTTACACCATAATAATTAAGGGCAAAATCTTGAGGATTCAAGCAAAAGGACATCTTGGAATTATGAATTACTGCCCTTTATCATGTGTTTTCTAAGCATAAGCCCACTTTTGCTTAGACCTTATATGAGCTTTTACAGGAGTATGTTATGGAATGTGGGGAGATGTTTTGTGTCAACTGTTCTCACTATACCATCTTATTAAAATGTCTCTTTCCAAAACCCAGTTGGGTGTAGCTGACTATTTGATTTCAACTCATAATGATGCTGAGAGCATACATGTAGAGGATCATGAACTATAACATTAGATAGATTGTTGCATAATTTTTCAGAGGATACTCCTGGAAGCCTGAGGGGAAATGTAACAGCCACCCTCTGGGATTAGTCTGCCAGTACAAGTTAGAGTTGGGAGAGAAGTTCTAGAGTACATAAATGATCATTGCTATCATGATTATCATGCTCATCATCTGTCATTAGCATTATTATTATAAAGTACAGTCTTCTCATGTTTTTGCAATTATGGTACTGATTCTTCCAGAAGAAATGAATAGACAGTTTTTCCAACTGATGTGTAAAGCAATCATCTCTAAGCTATAGTAAGCTATGATAAGAGAGATATGCCATTTAACCAACCTGCATGTTTACCTATTTGATTTGTTTCTTATTTATACACTGTAATTTGGGATATGCAGACTTTCTTGTTGCATCATTAAAATTTGCAAATCCAGTCCTCAGAGGGACCAGTTATTTCCCTCTAAATGTCATACTTAAACATAGGTAACTGTCATGAAGTGGTACTTGCTAATAGATAATTAACTTCCTTTTCAATATTTATAAAAATTAATTTGAAAATAAGAGAGTTGATTTTAATTAACTATACAATTACTTAACCATACAGTGAGGGAGAAGAAAGGAGGAAGAATATTTTCTTGGATAGGACTAGTGCCATGTAGGGTTGATGTCCAGGAGTTTCATGAACTACTGAGATGAAAACTGATAATGATGTTAGGAGCACACTGGTGGGATCTCCTAAGCTATAAAATTTGGAAGATCCTCCACAACAGTTCAAGGGTGCTTCTGGAAACTGGAGTGGAAATGTAATCATCATCTTCTGGGAATCTCCTAGTAAGAGTTGCATATAACTACAGTGGGAGAAAAGCCCTAGAGAAGCATTAGAACATTTGGATTCTGAAGCACAGAAGGACTCTGTGCCTTTCTCTTCCCACTGGGCAAAAGTATAGGTGGCAAGAGGACATTCTGAGTAAGGAGAGAAAATAAATACAAAAAAAAAAGCAACTAGGGAGTTCCTCAGGGTAATTATGCATGCACCATTGACACAGATAAAAATCATAAAAGAAGAGCAAGAATGTATGAAAGTAAATGCCACTGAGTCAGGCAAATTATAGACTTTTATTTACTTCCTAAAATGGGCTGAACTATTTTTTTTTTGCTCATATCTTACTTTCCTTTTGAGAGAGTCAAACAGAATTTGAAGGGTCACTCATTTTCTTCTGGATTTGACACACAGATCTGCTCAAGGCTTTCACTTTTAAATAACATTCCCTCCTTACATATCCTACTCCCTTTTCTTTCTCTCCTTCCATATTCTGGCTTACCTGCTATTATTTTACAGAATATCAACCATAAGGAAAAAAAAAATTAGTATTATCTCTAGCAGTATCTCTCCCAGATGTGAAGTGCCAGGGAATTACATTTGTTACCATCATTTAAAAAAGAAAGAAAAAAAGAGAGGGGGGGGAAGGAAGGAAGGAAGGAAGGAAGGAAAGAAGGAAGGAAGGAAGGAAGGAAGGAAGGAAGGAAGGAAGGAAGGAAGGAAGGAAGGAAGGAAGGTAAAATTAGAATTGGCATGAGGAGAGAAAGCTCTGTAAATTGAAGGATAAAAGCTTGTTTTCAAGATAGTATATATTTTTTAGTATTCCTGAATTGTTCATCCTTGAATTGATGCCAGTGAATTTTTCTTTAAGGTTCAGAATCCATACTGAGTCCTCTGCCTGTAACTCTTCACCATGCCCTTTCTTCCCTCCTCTCCCTATTCCTAGAGGTCTGAATGAAATGCTTCTTTTTCATAGGAAATTGCAACTTTACATTAGATAGCTCTCCACTTTACAAAGAAAAACATAGTAAACCATCTCCTTTTTAGCAGCCTCTGTAATGTGTTTTTTAGACAATTTCATACAGAAAACACTGAAAGAAGAAAGATAGAAAATAAATATAGATAATCTCATAAGTCCTTTCCACATAAAAGGAGTAGAGAGAATCCCCATTCAACTAGCTTTCTATTTTTAAAAAACGAGATCTTTTTTTGCAACCTCAAAACTAACCTTTTTCAAGAAATTGTTTCATATGACAAAGATACAATGTTTTTGTGATTTTTTTTAATAATGAAGTTGACTGATAAAGGTCTTGTTTCTAAAATATATAGAGAACTGAGTCAAATTTATAAGAATAGAGTCATTTTCCAATTGATAAATGGCCAAAGGATATCAACAGGCAGTTTACAGCGAAAGAAATTAAAGCTATCTATAGTCATATGAAAAAATGCTCTAAATCACTATTGATTAGAAAAATGCAAACCAAATTAACTCTTAGGTACCACATCAAACCTATCAGATTGACTAATGTGACAAATCAGGAAAATGATAAATGTTGGAGATGTTGGAAAATTGGAATACTAATACATTGCTGGTGGAGTTGTGAACTGATCCAAACATTCTGGAAAGCAATTTGGAACTATGCCCAAAGGGCTATAATCCTGTTCATACCTATTGATCCAGAAATATCACTACTAGGTCTGTGTCCCAAAGAGATCATAAAAATGGGAAAAGGACTCACATGTACAAAAATATTTATAGTAGCTCTTTTTTGTGATGGTAAAGAATTGGACATTGAGACGTCACCCATCAATTGGGGAATGGCTGAACAAGTTGTGGTATATGAATGTAATGGAATTCTACTGTGCTATAAGAAATGATGAGCAGGTGGGCTTCAGAAAAAAAAACCTGGAAAGACTTAGATGAACTGATGCTGAGTGAAGTGAGCAGAACCAGGGGAACATTATACACAGTAACAGCCACGTTGTGCGATGACTGCCTTTGATAGACTTGGCTCTTCTCAGCAATGCAAGGATCTAAGACAACTCCAAAAGATTCTCAATGGAAAATACTATCCTGTCCAGAGAAAGAACTATGGAGTCTGAATGCATATGGAAGCATACTATTTGCTCTCTTTTCCTTTTGTTGCTTTGTTTTATTGCTTCATTCTCGTGGTTCCTCTCATCAGTTCTAACTCTTCTGTACACCATGACTAATGGGAAATATGCTTAATATCAATGTATAAGTAGAGCTTTTATCAGATTATATGCTATCTTGGGGAGAGGGGAGGAGAGGACAGGGGAGATAATTTAAAACTCAAAATCTTATGGAAATTAATATTGCAAACTTAAAAATAAATAAATAAATAAATTTTAAAAAATAATAAAGTTGGTCCTTGATTCCTTTTGCCCTAGCTATATTTCCTAGGGCATTTGGTATTTGTCCAGAAACAGCTTTCTGTGGATTTTGGGGTCAACTGAAGTTACCAAAAAGAAGGGTCAAATACATCTTTTTCACCTTGCAAAGAAATAGAAATATTAGTTGTTTTCAAATGAGAAGGGCAGTGATAGACTAGAATTATGTACTTTGCCTTCCTAGGTAGATCACAGGATTTCCCAAGACTGGATGTGATGAGATGAGAAGTAGTGACAAAATTTCTCTTCAGAAGATGCCAGACTAACTAAATGTTGAAAAATACCATCTATTTGGGAACAAAATTGCAGATCCATGAAGACTCATGCGTTTCTTTGCCATAATATTATGCTTTCTCATCATTTATACTAAATCTCATCCTAGATAAGCTAGGTCTCCTATTAATTTGGTGGGGAAATTACGTTTGGTTTTAGCTTGTTGGTTAAAAGTCATCAAACACTTATATTTTGGAGTTCTTTTCAGGCTGAGCCCTCTGTTCTATTATCTCTTAATTTTCATTTAAAAATGTTTTGCTCCAAAATTCATATAGACCTAAGGAGAATGTTTGTTAGTGTAAAACCCTTAATACAGTAGCATATGCTTAAACTATAGAAAGGGGCTGTTAATGTTGTTATGTGACATGGACCCCTTTTTGATGTTATATTGAAATATACCTCTCTCTCTGTTCTCCTTCCCTCTCTCTCTCACTCTCCTTTATTTGTCTCTATATGCTTACAAATACAGATATAAATAATAAATACAGGTATAGATGTAAATGTAGATAGACATAGATATAAATGTAGATATACAAGGTGTCCCAAAAGTGTTAGTGCTTGTTAAAACTGCACTAAGACTTTTGGGATACCCTGGATAGATACTTACACCTATACCTATCTTTCTGTCTCAGCAATATCTGAATCATGCATTTGTCATTGTTGTGCAATTATTCAGTCATGTCTAGCTCTTTGTGATCCTATGGGTCATAGAACACCAGTGTTGTCCATGGAATTTTCTTGGCAAAGATACTGAAGTAGTTTGACAATTCCTTCTCTAGTGGATTAAGGCAAATAGAAATTAAGTGACTTGCCCAGGGTCACATAGCTACTATCTGAGGCCATATTTGAACTCAGGTCTTCCTGACTGTAAGCCCAGTGCTCTATCTACTGAGCCACCTAGCTGCATAACCATATCTCCATTTATATTTATATTATCTATATCTGTAGAGTCTTTCTGTCTCTGTCTATCTCTGTCTTTCTCCATATCTATATCTATATCATCAATAAAACTGCAACAACACACCCTAGAAAGACCTGGTGAGATTAGCAACAAAGCTGCATTTAGCCATGAATTACATAAGGGAAATTTTGTACCATTTTATATGGGCTTGGACTTCTTTCCTGTAAAGCTGCATTGAATATTGCTTCATGGCAGTAATATAGATTCCATGGCAGTAAAGTGCTATATTCTACTTTTAACACATGTTGTCATGTGAACATCTAGCCTTCATGACCTTTTCAGTGCAGCTCTAATTCTTATTGTCCCCAAATATAAAGAACATTTCTTATATAGGTTTCCATCTGCTTCATAACTTTCCATAATAAAAGCTAGTTCCTTGGCACCTCCTTGGAGCCCCCAGATGCCTTCTGGCAACTAACTCACTTCTTTAGTCCCATCATCCTCCAAAATGGCATCAGAGGAATATTAAAGCAAAAAAGCAAAACAAATAAAAAATGCACAAAGAATGTGACCAAAGGAAAATTTGCATAACAATTAATTATAGTACATTACAATAAAATTTTTTTTGAGGTGTATGTGAGAGAAGACATGGTAAGGTAATTTTAGCTTGCCAAAGGTGTTGGGACCCACTCCTTCCTCCTCCCAAAAGTGCTCATGCATATTTAACGGTAAGAAGACTTTAATATTTAAGTCATTTAATGCACTCACAAAGAAATATTTCTTGTCTTCCTTTTATGGGCCTTTTGAAGATTTAATATTCCCTATGTGCAGAAATTAAGGCTGGTTGAGATGAAGTAGAAAGTGGGTAATTTCACCAGGATTTTATATCCTGAGCGTAGTTCTAAAGGTAGATTTTATGGCTCCCCAAACCAAATTATGCTATTACTTAGCCCACCCAGTGCATGCCTATTGGCTGATTGAGAGAGGGAGGTTCGTCAGGTTGGTTAACTGTCCTCGCTCTTTCATTCTTCATAAGTGTGCAGACTCTAAGTAGGAACAAAGTAGGTAAGACATTCATATGTGTATGATCATGAGACAAGATGTGATGAAATGGAAAGATTTTATTTCCTGGAAAAGTAAATGATTCAGGGCTAATCCACTTAGGAATGGTACATAACTTATTACAATGCTGTATATGCTTGAAATGCAATTTATTAGGGAGGTGCTTTTAAAAAAGGTCTTTGACTAGTGCAAGCTAAGAAGACTCAACTTTGCATAATTTAACTTTTGATACTTGCAGCTTGCTATCACACTAATTATAAAAATGAAGGAAACACTAAGTGTTCTTTGGTGGGGGAAACAGCATCACCTGCCTCCAGATGGCAAATATTAATTGAAATAGAGCTCCTGTACTAAATAAAGCTGACTTGTGATCACCCGAATATAAAGAAAGGTGTTGAATATAATGGCTTTGATTCTATGGGAAAGAAAGAGACATATGCTTTGATTGTGAGAGGCAGGGTTATGTAACAGGAGTAAGAGAACACTTATTAGAGACAGCAGATCTGGATTTGAGATTGAACTTTGCCGTAAGTAGATAAATGAGCTTAGGCAAGACATATCACCTTTTGATGCCTCTGCTTCCTCATTTATAAAAGAGAGATGCTAATAATACTTATATCACCAACCTGTCTTGGTCACAGTGAAGAAAAACACTGCAAACCTTTATTGCTATGTGAATATTAGTAGACTTTTAATATTTTAAGAATATTAATAAATTAATAAAATATTTAAAAATATTTTAAGACTTTTAACTGTCCATTTGTTTGCCTTTTTTAAAAGGAGATAGAGAGAGGTATGAACAGAAAAAAAAGAGAGAGACAGAGAGGAACAGATATATAGGAAGAATCTATTGACTCTTCTGTAATTTAGGAATTAAATGCTAATCCTCAGATATCATCTCCACTCTGTTCAATCCTATTTTTAGGTCAGTAATAAAACAACAAGTTATTAATTCTTTTATTTTTTTTTTCTAAAAAAGGGAGGGGGCAACAAAAATCTTATTTCTATTCATGTTTAAAATAGACTTTTGAAATGACGAGCTGAGTAATACAGTTGTTATTATTATGTAGGGATTGCATTCTGCACTAGAGCTAAAAAAAGGATTGCCTGAGAACGTCTTAAGCTAGATGTTTACCTTTACACAGCCCACATTGTACCAGAGAGTCGAACAGAAAGTACCGCTCAGCAGGAGGTGGTTGGTCCTTAATGGTGAACATGGGAAGTGGTGAGTATTTTGTAGGAACTTTTGATGAAAGCTCCTGATACCAGTTACAAAATAGTGACTAAAGTACAAGAGGCTAAAGAGAAGTAAGGTGGATGCTAAAGCTTTTCATTTGCTATAGATTTCATTATTTAATATTTTGTAGAATTGGAGAGGAGAAGAAAGGAGGGGCAAGAACAGAAGAGAGGAGAGAACAAGACAGGAGAGGAAAAGAGAAGAAAAGGGAGGGGAAGGGAAGGAAGGGGAACGGATGATAGTACTGATAATCTAAGTCTCTTTAGTAAAGAAATCATTGAGTGCACGAGTTTATTCCAATCTTGACTTCCAATAAATCTCCTTGGAAACAAAAAGATGACTTTACAAATATTGAAATTTAGTACAATCTAAACACTTTCTGGGTGGGGGTATATACAGGACCCATTTTTAAGTTTCATCCATATTGTTAACATTTATTTCATCATGTTGAGGCTGACTTCTGCCCAGAAACAATGAGAGCCTTGCTTAAATCTAAATGCCCAGTAACAGGGGGTTCTATCTGTTGACAAGAAAATCTTGTTATTTTCTGTGTATGTGACTAACGCCTTTGGTTTGTGCCCATATCCTTGAATGTTGCAAGTTAAATTCCCTGTTTTGCGAACACACCCCTGAATTGTTTTGTACAGTACCCAACACACCTGCTTCCCCTTTCCTGACATCCTTCCCTGTGGTTAACTGCCCACATAGGATCATATACCCACCCGAACCTGAGTGTCCAACACTTGGGTATAAAAGCAAGCCTATGTCTTTTCACAAACTGCTAGTGCTCCTAAGGACTAGCCTGCTGCTTTTGCATCAATAAAGCCCTCCTGACCAGGAAAACGTCTGTCCCCTGAATTCTTTCTGGACAGCCTGACTCCTAATATCATCTACTTCTTTACATCACTTATCTAAAATCTAGAGAACCAACAAAACAACAAACCAAACTGTGATTTGTAGCTTTTGTCGATTTCCAAGGTATAAATGTTCATATTGAAAAATAAGCAGGGGGTGGAGGGAAAGCAGTGACTGCCTTGAGCTCTCTCCCAAAGCCCTCCAAATACCTAAAAAATTGGCTCTAAACAAATTCAAAAGCAGCAGAACCCACAAAAAGACAGAGTAAAATAAATTTCCAGCCATAGACAGCCTGAATGGTTGATCGAAAAGGTATATCGCGCCGGGTGGGGAGAGGAGCGCAATTCGGCGTGGGCATGCAGGCCGCAGCAATCCTGGAGCAGGCCTCAAAGGCCTGAATCGCGGGCAGCTGTGGCGGTTTCCAGACTTCTCAACTCAGGAATGCCAAAGACAACGTGGAAGTTCAGTGAGAAAAGTCTGTGACTGTGGTGAGAGAGGAGCTAGGCCTCAGCCAAAAGTCCCAAGCCTGCCCTCAGGGGAGCAACTGTTTCCTCAGCTTCCAGCCCACAGACTGAGGGGGAATCAAGTGGCTAATCAGAAGGTGATTGCAAGGATCTCTTTGTTAGTGCTGAGGCAGGAATCTCTTGCTTTGTCTGGGCTTGGATCTGGGTCACAGTTCTGAGGGGTGGTCCTGTGGCAAGGAGGAACGTTGGTGTGGTGAAGCTTGTTGTGGAGGTGGAGAGGAAGAACTTCACCCCTTATCATAGCACCTTGGAAGAACTGAAAATTTACAGGTCCCTAGAAGTACTTCTGAAAACAGCTGTACAAACCCCCAAAGCTTGTGACAGTACACTCTTCACATTGGAAGCAGACTTTTACCTTACAAAGAGTTTAAAACTCAAGTAATTGGCCGGGATCACGAGTAAGCAGTGCAAAAAGAGTCAGACTATATTATCTCACTTTGGTGACAAAGAAGATCAAAACATACAAACAGAAGAAGACAACAAAGCCAAAGCTCCTATGTACAAAGCCTCCAAGAAAAATATGAATCAGTTCCAGGCCTTGGAAGAGCTCAAAAGGGATTTTGAGAAGCAAGTAAGAGAAGTAGAGGAAAAACTGAGAGTGATGCAAGAAAATCATGAAAAACAAGTCAACAGCTTGCTAAAGGAGAACCAAAAAAATACTGAAGAAAATAACACCTTAAAAGATAGTCTATCCCAAATGACAAAAGAGGTCCAAAAAGCCAATGAAGAGGAGAATGATCTAAAAAGCAAAACTGACCAAATGGAAAAGGAAATGCAAAAGCTTACTGAAGAAAATACTTCCTTAAAAATTAGAATAGAGCCATTGGAAGCTAGTGACTTAATTAGAAATTAAGACACTGTAAAACAAATCCAAAAGAATGAAAAATTAGAAAACAATGTGAAATATCTCATTGGAAAAACAACTGACCTGGAAAATAGATCCAGGAGAGAGAATTTAAAAGTTATTGGACTATCTGAAAGCCATGATCAAAAAAAGAGCCTAGACATCATCTTTCAAGAAATTATCAAGGAAAACTGTCCTGATATCTTAGAACCAGAGGGCAAAATAGAAATTGAAAGAATCCACCGATCTTTTACTGAAAAAGATCCCCAAAGGAAAACTCCTAGGAATATTGTAGCCAAATTCCAGAGTTCCCAGGTCAAGGAGAAAATATTACAAGCAGCCAGAAAGAAACAATTTAAGTATTGTGGAGCACAATCAGGATAACACAAGGGACTACATTAAGTGACCACAGGGCATGGAATATAATATTTCAGAGAGCAAAGGAGATAGGATTACAACCAAGAACCACCTACCCAGCAAAACTGAGTATAATCCTGCAGGGGAAAAAATGGTCATTCAGTGAAATAGAGGACTTTCAAGCATTCTTGATGAAAAGACCAGAGTTGAATAGAAAATTTGACTTTCCAATACAAGACTCGAGTAGAACATGAAGAGGTAAACAGGAAAGAGAAAATCATAAGAGACTTACTAAGGTTGAACTGTTTACATTCCTGCATGGAAAGATGATATTTGTAACTCATGAGACTTTTGTAAGTATTAGGGTAGTTGGAGGGAAAAAAATTATATGTGCATATATATAGATATAGATAGATAGAGGGCACAGGGTGAGTTGAAAATGAAGGGGTCATATCTGGAGAATAAAATTAAGGGGTGAGAGAGGAATATACTAGGAGAAGGAGAAAGGGAGAGGTCGAATGGGGTAAATTATCCCACAAAAAAAAAAAAAACAAACAGAAAAGAAAAGGCTCTTACAGTGGAGGGGAAACAGGGGAAGGTGAGAGGGAATGAGTGAATTTTATTCTCATAGGATTTGACTTAAGGAGGGAATAACATACACACTCAATTGGGTGTGGAAATCTGTCTTACCCTACAGGAAAATGGGGGGGGAAGGAGACAAGAGAGTAGGGGAATGCAGAGAGGAGTGCAGATTGGGAAAGGAGATAATCAGAAGCAAATACTTCTGAGGAGGACAGGGTCAAAAGAAAGAATAGAATAAATGGGTGGGAGGGAGAGGATTAAGGGAAATAGAGTTAGTTTTTCACAGCATGTCTACTGTGGAAGTGTTTAGCATAACTGCACATATATAACCTATATTTAGTTGCTTGCCTTATCAATGAGGGTGGGTGGGGAGAGAGGAAAGGAGAAAATTTGGAACCCAAATTTTTAAAAACACATGTTTAAAAAAAATGTTTTCACATGCAACTGGGAAACAAGAAATACAGGAAATGGGGTACAGAAATCCATCCTGCCCTACAGGAAAATTGAAGGGGAAGGGGATAAGAGAAGGGAGGGAGAGATAGAAGGGAAAGCAGAATAGGGGAAGGGGTATTTAGAATGCATGCCATCTTGGGGTGGGGGGAGGGGTGAGATGGGGTGGAAATTTGGAACTCAAAATCTTATGGAAGTAAATGTTGAAAACAAAAAAATAAATAAAATAAAAATTATCATAAAAAAATAAATAAACAATCTTCTAAGAGCAGTTCCAGCCAGTTTCAGCACAACTATACTTTGGGCAAACAGTGGGACCTTAATAAAGTCTTGAGAAATATATGTAAATCTTTGATTATTTCTATCACAGCAGCTAGGCAGGCACTGCTAGACTGAACTCACGTGGGCTAACGACTTTCCCATCCTTGTCCTTCGAAGCCAACTACAAAGAACTTGGGGCAAATTGAGGTTGCCTGTTTCTTCAATAGAGGAACTATGCTTTCAGTGCTTCAATTCTACTTTGGTTTCAGATTCCTGAGACACAATTCTATGTGTTTTTTTTTTTTTTTTGCCATTTCCCCTCTCCTTTCTTCTCTCCAATTGGAGATAATATTGAATAATGGGGCAGCTGGATGGTTCACTGGCCAGAATGCTGGGCCTGGTGTTAAAAAAAAAAAAAAAAATCTGAGTCCAAATATGGAGTCAGACACTCATAGCTTTGTGATCTTGGCCAAATTACAACTTCTGTTTGCCTTAATCCAATGGAGAAGGAAATGGCAAACCACTCCAGTATCTTTGCCAAGAAAACTTCATGTAGAATATGGTCCACGGGGTCACAGAGAGTTGTATAAAACTGAGCAGGCTAAAAAATGAAATTGAATAATTGAATCTATAGAAGAGGAAAAGTGTTAATCCTTTAGTGTAAGGATCTTTGCTAATGGGGAAGGAAAGAAAAATGGTTCCCAGAGTAAAAATATGAATCAGGTATGAAGACAGATGCTATATTTCCACATAGGAAAGATAATGCTAAGTAATTAAAAACTATCAGATGATTATACTTGATAGGCTAGTATTTGAGACTTGTTGGGCCATTTATAACACAGATGTTAACTAGCTACTTTACACTTAGCTATTTTTCACTGTTTAGAATTCAGTTAAAGCCAAATGAGCTCTTTTTTCTGTGAAGTCTCTCTCTATGGGCCACCCTTTTGCTTTTAGCCAGTCTGTCTCACTGATAATATTGTTATTACAACTGCTTTGGTAGCCAATAGCCTCCCAAAGAATGGAAGATACTGGCTGCTTTTTGAGCTCTCAAAAGGCCCTTTACCAATGGAAATAAAACATAGAAAGGAAGGGCTCCCATCCCAAAAACAGACTTGCTAAAGAGACCATGACCCCAGGGTTGACTGATACATTGAGAGAAAGGTATCCTTCCTCAACTCTCAGGAAATTAGAGATTTATCATTATTTCCCAAGGCTAGCAGGAAGAACAGACCTCAAGTGCAGATAATCGCAGTTTTAGTATATCCATGGCATTCTAGCTAGGCAGCCAATTTAAAAAGTCAATAGGGCCAACTGTCATGAGTTCAAGGATAACTTTACCTGATCTGCAATGGGGGAGGGAGGAGGAAAGGGCCTTCCATCACACATCCCCAAGGAGGCACTGTAATTCATCCTGCCCTAAGGAGTTATTCATTCATTATTAAATAGTGCAGCAAACATTTACTAAATGCCTACTACCTGCATAGTATGGTGCTAAGCACTGGGGGAAGTGAAGACATGATCCCAGAAACTTATGGAGCTTACAGTATAGAAAAATAGAAGATTTCATTCAAATCAATAAATATTTATCAAGTTCCTACTGCATGCTAAGTGTTGAAGACACAAATATAAAAGCAAAAGATGCCCCCTTAAAGGCTTTGCATTTCACTTTGGGGATGGGGAATTGCAATGTACACACAGGTAATTAAGTGAAGTGTAATTTGAGGAGGAGGAGAGGATTAACAACTAGGGGGATCAGAAAAAAGACTGAATAAGAGGTGTCCCCTAAGTTGAGCCTTGAAGGAAAGTAGAGATTCGAATATGAGGAAATAGGGCAATCTAGTTTTGGGGACAGCTCACACAAAGGCATAAAAGTAGGAACTAGGATTTTGAGTTCTGGGAAAAGCGTGTCAACTAGTTTGGCTGGAACACAGAGAGCATGAAGGGAAGTACAAAATCTGGAAAGATAGGTAGGAGCCAGATTGTAGCTTTATATGGTACATATACTGAGGAGTTTGCATTTTAATCTATAGTCAATAGGGGACCACTGAAGATATCCCCATGCCCCGAGGAATAACAGAGTTAGTCACGAGTCTTAAATATTAATTGAACAGCTCTGGGTATGGCATGTTAGAAAGAGTAGGAACTGAAAGCAGGGAGATCAATTAACAGATGTTGTTGAGTATCTACCAAAACAAAACAAAAACCTAAACAACAACAACAACAACAACAAAAAAAAAAAGATACTGAGATTTTAAATAAATAACCCAACCTCAGGGGAAAAAAAAGAGTCCTGAAATCCATAAATGAATTGTTAAAGGGGAGAGGGGAGGCTTTAAGAAGGCTTAAAAGGTGAATCCTATCAAACATTTAAAGAACAATTAATATTTATGCCAAGAAAATTATTCCCAAAAATAGGGAGTACTCTACAAAACTCTTTACAAGACAACTCTTGTCCTCATACTCAAACCAGGGAGAAACAAAGCAGAGAAGAACTGTAGACCTATCACAATAATGACTACTGATGCAAAAATTTTAAATAACATCTTTGCATGGAGACTAGAGCAATATGTTCAGACAATAATTTACCACGACTAAATTGAATTCACACTGGGGATGCAAGTTTGTTTCAGTTAGGAAAACAATTAGCAAAATTAATCATATAGGCAACAAAATAACAACAAAACATGACTGTTTAAATAATTGTAGTAAAAGCTTTTGACCACATACAGGAATAATGCATATCAAGAAACCAACAGAACATAGGCATATGCAGACTCTTCAGCTTGATCAAAAGCATATATTTAGAACCAAGAGCTAGCATTATTGTAATGGTGAATTAGATGCTTTCCTAACTACAAACCATGGTAAAGCAAGGATATCTCTCTCTTCCCTACAATCATTTGACTTAGACCTAGAAATGCTGTAGCAATGAGACAAGAGAACAAAATTAAAAGTATAAATTTCAGCAAAGAGGAGACAAAATGATCCCTATTTATGGATGACTCCATAGTGTCAGAAACCCCAGAGAATCAGTGAAGAAACTAATTGAGATGATTAATAGTTTCTACAAGATAGCAAGATACAAAACATCCATAAAAACATCAGCAGTTCTGAACAGTACTAACAAAAACCAGGGATAAAGGATAATACAAGAAACTCCATTCTAAATAACTATGAAATACATAAAATATCTGGGCGTTAAGCTATCCCAAACATATAGAAAAAAAGGAGTCTTTAAATAATTGGTGAAGTACCCCTTGGTCATCTACTACCAAAATTGATTTATAGATTACAGATTAGTGATAGAACAATCAAATTCATGAGGGGATAGTACGTAAAGTAAGAAAAATAATAACAAAATTCATTTGTTAGAACAAAAGATCTAGAATCTTGGGGTAAAAAAATAGAAAAAAACATGTCAATCAAGGGACATAGAATTACCCAACCTCACTGTTTTAGAATGCAATAGTCATCACAACTATTTGGTACTTGTTTTACAAAAAATAGAAAAAAGTAAAGCACGGATAAAAACTAAGTAAATGAGAAACAGGAAAAAAAATGTAGTAGAGCAAGGTTTAATCCTGAAGAACATAAATTACTGGGGGGGTAATCTTTAGAAGAATTTCTGGGGAAAACAAAAAGCCATTTGGTAGAAAAATTATGTTTACAGCATTCTATACCAGTGTGAATTTGAACCAGTTCCTGAATTCCTTGATAAATAAGAGAGAAACACCTGGAGGCTGTTAGGGGACCCTGACAAGGATCTGGACTAAATGAATCAATCATTCAAAAAGTATTTATTAAACACTTTAAAGTACTTACTGGGCGGCTAGGTGGTAGTGTGGTTAGAGGGATAGGCCTGGAGTCAGGAAGATTTACCTTCCTGAGTTCAAATCTGGCCTCAGACACTTATTAGCTGTGTGACCCTGGGCAAGTCACTTAATCCTGTTTGCCTCAGTTTCCTCACCTGTATAATGAGGTAGGGGAAAAAATGGCAAGCCACTCTAGTATCTTTGCCAAGAAACATGACTGAACAATAAACACTCACTATTGGAAAGGACTTTGCTGAGTTCTGGCAAGATAATGACAATGGAAAAACTGTCTTTGCACTTAAGCAGCTTGTAATCTAATGAAGGAGGCCACTAGTGCAATCAATCAAATCATCCCACCCCTCCTAAAGTGATCAATGCACTACTATGTCCTGGTACCTTAGCTAGGAGGTGGAAACATATTTCTGTTTAAATCAAATCAATCAAAGGCATTCCAGTTAAGTTTCTCTATCGAGGCTTTGAATAGCCTGGACAAATAGACTGAGGAAATTTCATTATGCTCCATGTGTTTTCCGTAAAATATTATTGGACAGCTAGGTGGTACAGTGGATTAAGTGTCAAATCCAGATTCAAGAAGATTCCTCTTCCCAAGGTCTAATTCTACCTCAGACACTTATGACCCTGGGCAAGTCATTTAACCTTGTTTGCCTCAGTTTTCTCATCTGTAAAATGAGTTAGAGAAGGAAATGGCAAAGCACTCTAGGATCTTTGCCAAGAAAATCCTAGAGTCATGAAGAATTGGACAGGAATGAAAAAAAACAAAACAAAACAAAACACAGAAACAAAGAACTGAACTAGACAGGAATGAAAAAGCAAAAGCAAGCCAAACTCAGGATTTTCTATTCCGATCAGGGATGCCTGAAATATATAAAGAATAGAAGGTTGTTTGTAGAGCAGTTACCTTAGCAGCCAGGAGAAGTGAGGAAAGATTTCATGGAGAAGTGAAGAAGGTGACATTTGAATTGAGTCTGGAAGGAAACCAGGGGTTCTAAGAGAAGGAGGAGAGAGTACATTCAAAATTTAGAGAACAGCTAGTAGGAAAGCCCAGAGACAGAGGTGGAATGTCTTGTTATATTTATAACACTAAGTGGGCAAGAACAGTGTAAGGAGAGGAATAAAATCAAGAAAGGAAAGAAAGATCAGGTTGTGAAGAAATGGCAGAAGAGAGATCTTATTTTCCAGCCATTTCTTTACCATATTGCCATGCACACACACACACACACACACGTGTGTGTGTATATACACAAATACATATTATATATATATATAAATATAGATAGATAGATAGATATCCCCTAAGCCACTTTCTAGCTATGCGTTGCATTGTTTTAAGCTCCTTGACAGCAAGAACCATATAGCTTACTTCTAATTCTATCTCCGGTACTTAGTGCACTTGGCATACAGCAAGCACTTAATTAATACTTTCTCATTCCTTTATACATACCCTACATATGTAGCACACATCTTTATTTATATTTTCTGTGTTAGATCTGCTCAGGATTTCTAATGGATTTGAGTCCCTTTTTGCACAGTCCCAGAGGAAAAGAGCTATCACTCAAATTTAAGAGCTTTACAACCAGGGGCTAGAGAAGGTCAAGGACTAAGAGAAAGTTATCCAGCAAGTCAGTGACAAAACAAAGTCCAGGATACCTGCCAAGGGCCTCTCAGCTCTGCACAATATTGAGTATTTCCATGTCGTGTTTATCACTAGGTAATCACACCAATGAATGTTACTTGATGCCGGTTTGCACAAATGTTGATAGAAAATAGCGAGTTGCATTTGAAACTAATACTCATTATTATTATTTTAAAATGCTTGGAAGGCCGGATGCCTGTCTCTGTGTTTTGTCTGTTCAGCACAACCTTCCTGATAACACATGATGTATGTGTAACAGAAAGCAGCACGAGAGGGAAACTCTTCCAAACTTTGAATGTCGATGATTCAGGTTGTTTCTAATTTTATCCCAAGTGGCTAACAGCATAAATTACTTCCAAAAAATCACCTCAGTGGATTTGCTAATGCATTCCTCTATGTCTGCCTACCTTTCAAACACTCAGTTTACACTTAACATTCCCTTGGTTAATTTCAACTAGCAGATAGGGAGATTGTGTCATGAGAAGTAGCAAAACTGAACATCACTGTTTAAATAATTAACTGATACGTATGTGGTGTATTTAAGACCATATTTAAACCACTATACCTCAAGCATTACACAAATAATGTTCTAATAATTAAAATGAACCAACATAGCTTAATGATACATATTAAAACTTATTTACAGTGTAGGCCCAAGTTACATCCATTGCTGTACATTTCCTTATAATTGATAGTACATCATATAGAATAGCACCATGCAGATCTAGTTCTGCTTTCTATACTTATTCTTAAAATTTTCCCCAGAATCTTGTCATTTTTACTGGTGAACAAGTGGATACGGTGGCAGCTAAGTGGCACAATAAATAGAGCACTGGGAGTCAGGAAGACCTGAGTTCAAATCTGACCTCAGACGCTTAATAGCTGTTTGATTCTGGGCAAGTTACTTAACCCTGTTTGCCTCAGTTTCCTTATCTGTAGAATTGATCTAGGGAAGGAAATGGCAAACCACTCTAGTATCTTTGCCAAGAAAATCCCAAATGGGGTCACGAAGAGTTGGACGTGACTGAAAATGACTGAACAACAAGTGGATAAATCACTCATTCCCCCTCCCCCCACCCCACCCCCACCACCTCTCTGAGCCGTAAGAAGTTTAAATTCTGTAAGCTGTTTAAATTCTGAGTTGAAGAGGAACTGAGTTGGGAGGAACCTCAGAGGTGATCCAGTTCAACCTACACCTGAACAATAATCTCTTCTCCAGCATCCCTAGCAAGCAGTTCATTCAACCTTTTCTTGAAGACTTCTAGCAAAGTGAGGAGGGATTCACAGCCTAGTGCAATGTAAACAACACTGGATTTGGAGTCCATGGCCATAGGTTCCAATTCTGTTTTTCACCTACTGAGGCAAGGCACTTAATCTGCCTGAGCTTCAATTTCTTCACCTATAAAACCAGAGGTTGGACTAGATATAAACAAGCAAGGAAGGATAAGTATTTGTTAGACACTTGCTTTGTGTTAGTCTCTGTGCTGAGTGTTGGGAATACAAATACAAACAAAAGGAAAGACATTCCCTGTCCTCAAGGAACTTACATTCTAATGGGGGAAGACAACACACAAAAGGGAACAGAAAGCAGGTGAATATAGGAGATTTGGGAATGAACATACCCATGCAGAGTCATGGTGTCTACTCTAGGGAGTCAGAAAAACAGTTGGGAGGGGAATAAAGGGAAAAGAAAAAAGGTTGGCAGTCCAAGGCCCCTATCGGAAGGAGGAACTTATCAATAGAAGAAGACAACTGGAATGTTGAATAGATTAGATACTTCTTAAAAGTTTCCTTAAATCACTATGATCCTCATGAATCGCCAGAGATAATTCATTCTACTTTTGGATATTTCTAATTGTTTGGAAATATCTTATGCCAAATATAAAATTTTAAAATTCTCACCATTATTCCTAGTACTCTCTGCTGGGACTATGCAGAACAAGCTTTCTGTATGAAAGCTTTTCTTTTCTTTCTTTTTTTTTTACTTTATTTTTAGTTTTCAACAATCACTTCCATAAGCTTTTGAGTTTAAAATTTTCTCCTCCTCCCTTCCTGCCTCCTTCCCCAAGATGGTGTGCAATCTGATATATGCTCTACATATACATTCCTATTAAACATATTTTCACATTAATCATGTTGTTAGAAAGAATTCAAATAAATAGGAGGAACCACAAGAAAGAAAATACAAAACAGAAGAAAAAAAAAGAGCAAATAGTATGCTTTGGTCTGCATTCCAACTCCATAGTTCTTTCTCTGGATGTGGATAGTTTTTCCCTCATGAAACTTTTGGAGATGTCTTAGATCCTTGCATTGCTGAGAAGAACTAAGTCTGTCAAACTTAGTCATCACACAACATGGGTGTTACTGTGTACAACATTCTCCTGGTTCTGCTCACTTCACTCAGCATCAGTCCATACAAGTCTTTCCAAGTTTTTCTGAAGTCTGCCTACTCATCATTTCTTATAACACAATAGTATTCCAATACATTCATATACCACAACTTGTTCAGCCATTGAGGGCATCCCCTCAATTTCCAATTCTTTGCCACCATGGAAAGAACTGCTATCAATATTTTTGTATGTGTGGGTGCTTTTTCCTTTTTTATGATCTCTTGGAGATGTATCCCTAGAAGTGGTATTGCTGAGTCAAAGGATATGCACATTTTTATAGACCTTTGGGCATCCAAATTGCTCTCCAAAATGGTTGGATCAGTTCATTACTCTACCAACAATGTATTAGTGTTCTAATTTTCTCACATCTTCTCCAACATTTATCATTTTCCATTTTTGTCATTTTAGCCAATCTGATAGGCATGATGTGGTACTTCACAGTTATTTTAATTTGAATTTCTCTAATCAATAGTGATTTAAAGCATTTTTATATGACTATAGGTAGCTTTAATTTCTTCATGTGAAAACTGCCTGTTCATGTCTTTTGACCATTTATCAATTGGGGAATAACTTGAATTCTTAAAAATTTGACTTAGTTCTTTAGATATTTTAGAAACGAGGCCCTTATTAGAAACACTAGTTGTAAAAATTCTTTCCCAGTTTTCTGCTTCCCTCCTGATCTTGGTTGCATTGGCTTTGTTTGTGCAAAAACTATTCAATTTAATATAATCCATTTTGCATTTCATAATGTTCTCTATCTCTTGTTTGGTCACAAATTCTTCTATTCTCCATAAATATGACAGATAAACTATTCCTTGCTCTTCCAGTTTGCTTATAGTGTCAACCTTTATATCTAAATCATGTACCCATTTTGATTTTATTTTGGTATATGATATAAGTTTTTGGTCTATGCTATATGAAAGCTTTTCAACTACTAGAAAAGAGTTATCACGTGCTCCTTACTACTTCTCAGGCTAGTATCCTAGTTCCTTCAACTGGTTCTTATATGGTAAGGATCAAAGGCCCTTATTCCTTCTAAATGTCTTCTTCTGGGTGCTTCCCTTGTTCTTTATACCTTACAAACAAACAAAAATGCATTTGTAGCTTCTCTATTTACTGATTTTCTTCTACATGTTTATAGAACCTCAGCCAGTGAGAACCAAACTCAAAAATATGAAGAAACAGTTGGCCACAGAAATTAGTAGACATTAAAATTCAGTCTCCATGGATGGGTGACAGTTATGTTTAATAATATCTAGATTGCTATTCCACATAGGCAAACACAACAAGAATTTATATAATTATGTTTGTCTCTACAATTGAAGGGGGAATTTCTTTCCAAATTTGCAGCATTTATTCTAGATGGAGTTCTAAGAAAATGATACTCCCTTCATAAATGAGAGAAGTGTACTGTATTTGTTATGAAGGGGTGTGTGTTTAAATGTCTATTTTGTTACTTCCTGTATGACTTTAGCTAATTTACTCAACCACTATGAAACTATCTCACACTCTGTCGAAGGATAGGGTTGTGATAAAGAATGTCTGATGACACTTTGTACTCTAAATCTATAATCTTATGACATCTTTCCTGTTAGTGAGTAGAGATCCCTGTGGTATTGAACTCCTAACTTTCTGCTTGTTAATTCCAGCAATTTATTTTTTTCTTTCTGCCATTTTTATTAGGGTTTTTGTATACATTTTTTGTAAGTGCCTCTTGATTTGGAGCTTCTATAGGATTAGGATCATGTTTTACATATATATGTGTGTGTATATACATATATACGTATATATGTATACATGTGGAGAGAAAGAGAGAGAGAGAGAGAAAGAATCTTTGTATTTACCTAGCACATAGTAGGCAGCTGGCAAATGTTTGTTGAATAAACAATTTATTGAAATGAAAGCAAAAGCAAGGAATGGATAAAAGTCAATTCTACAGGTTGAAAAAAAAAGTTTTGGGTTAAAATCAGTGAAGAATAACCAATGATTTCTGGAAATATTTATTTTTGTTGATAAACACATGAAGGCACAATATTAGTTATTTACTCAATTTAAGCTCAGGTTGAGTTCACTCATATAATGTCATCTCAATACACAATTTTGAACAAGAATAAAGTAATTTTATACCTTTGCCTTTTGGCATATTTAGCAAAAACTCCCTGAACTTTTTCAGTCCTAAGAGGAAACTTCTTTTTTTGAGAGTACTAAAATTTTATATAAATATGGGATCTCAGTAGGAAAATCAGAAAAGCCACATTCTTATTCAGGAGAAACTTCTATGGTGTTACCCAATTTCTGGATCGCTGACAGTCTTAAATAGTCCATCATTTGAAAAGGTACCCTAGCCATTCTCTTTTCACACTTGAATTAATGGACTCCCCAGACTTTTCCAGCTGTGGGTCACCTATTCAGCCCATGGGCTCCTCCATCTTTCCAGCCTCCCTTTGTGCTTTGTCTTCCTCCTTCACAATGTAATCTCCTTAAAGGTAGATACTATCTTATTTGATTGTATTTGTGTCCCCAGCATTTGACACAATGTGTGGTTGTACCTTTCTAAGGTTGCACAAAGTTCTGGAAGAGGTAGTTTTATGAAAATTTTTTTGTTGTTGTTCAGTCATGTCTGATTCTTTGTGACACCATTTGGGATTTTCTTAACAAAGATACTGAAGTGATTTGCCGTTTCCTTCTCCAGCTTATTTTATAGAGGAAGAAACTGAGGAAAACTGAGTTAAGTGACTTTCCCAGGGTGACAAAACTAGCAAGTATCTGAGGCCAGATTTGAATGGAGGTTTTCTTGACTTCAAACCCAGTTCTCTATCCACTGTGCCACCTAGATGTCCCAACAAAAACATTAGGATAGAGGGCGGAGCCAAGATGACAGAGTGAAAGCAGTGACTTGCTTGAGCTTTCCCTCAAACCTCTCCAAATACCTATAAAAATGGCTCTAAACAAATTCTAAAGCAGCAGAACCCACAAAAAGACAGAGTGAAACAAATTTCCAGCCCAAGACAACCTAGATGGTTGATCAGAAAGGTACATTGCACTGGGCTGGGAGAGGAGAGCAGTGCGGCGTGGGCGCGTAGGCCAAAGTGAACCTGGAGCAGGCCTTGGAGGACTGAATCGCGGGCAGCTGTGACAGTTTCCAGACTTCTCAAACCAGGAAAGCCAAAGACAACTTAGAAGGTCAGTGGGAAAAGTTTGTTTCTATGATGAGAGAGAAGCTAGGTCTCAGCCCCAGTTCCCAAGCACAGCCCTAGGGCTTCTGTCCCACAGACTGAGGAGGAATCTGGTGGCTGATCAGAGGACGATTGCAGGGATCTCTTTGCCAGTGCTAAGGCAGGAATCTCTTGCTTTGTCTGGGCTTGGATCTGGGTCACAGCTCTGGGGGCAGTCCAGGGGCAAGGGGGAGTGCTGGTGCGGTGGAGCTTGTGGCAGTGGAGAGGAAACACCTCGCCCCTTATCATACCACCTTGGAAGAACTAAAAATTTTCAGGTCCCTACAAGTACCTCTGAAAACAGATGTACAAACCCCCAAAGCTTGGGACAGTACATTCTCCACATTGGAAGCAGACTCTTACCTTAACAAAGAGTTTAAAACTCAAGTAATTGGCTATGATTATGAGCAAACCTCGCAAAACGAGTCAGACTATATTATCTTACATTGGTGACAAAGAAAATCAAAACATACAACCAGAAAAAGAAAACAAAGTCAAAGCTCCTACATCCAAAACTTCCAAGAAAAATGTGAATCAGTCCCAGGCCTTGGAAGAGCTCAAAAGGGATTTTGAGAAGCAAGTAAGAGAAGTAGAGGGAAAACTGGGAAGAGAAATGAGAGTGATGCAAGAAAATCATGAAAAGCAAGTTAACAGCTTGCTAAAGGAGACCCAAAAAAATACTGAAGAAAATAACACCTTGAAAAATAGCCTAACCCAAATGGCAAAAGAGGTCCAAAAAGCCAATGAGTAGGAGAATGCCCTAAAAAGCAAAAGTGGTCAAATGGAAAAGGAAGTGCAAAAGCTTACTGAAGAAAATACTTCCTTAAAAATTAGAATAGAGCCATTGGAAGCTAGTGACTTAATTAGAAATTAAGACACTGTAAAACAAATCCAAAAGAATGAAAAATTAGAAAACAATGTGAAATATCTCATTGGAAAAACAACTGACCTGGAAAATAGATCCAGGAGAGAGAATTTAAAAGTTATTGGACTATCTGAAAGCCATGATCAAAAAAAGAGCCTAGACATCATCTTTCAAGAAATTATCAAGGAAAACTGTCCTGATATCTTAGAACCAGAGGGCAAAATAGAAATTGAAAGAATCCACCGATCTCTTCCTGAAAAAGATCCCCAAAGGAAAACTCCTAGGAATATTGTAGCCAAATTCCAGAGTTCCCAGGACAAGGAGATTACAAGCAGCCAGAAAGAAATAATTCAAGTATTGTGGAAACATAATCAGGATAACACAAGATTTAGCAGCTTCTACAGTAAGGGACTGGAGGGCATGGAATATAACATTCTGAAGGGCAAAGGAGATAGGATTACAACCAAGAATCACTTACCCAGCAAAACTGAGTATAATCCTTCAGGGGAAAAATGGTCATTCAGTGAAATAGAGGACTTTCAAGCATTCTTGATGAAAAGATCAGAGCTGAATAGAAAACTTGACTTTCAAATACAAGCCTCAATTGGAACATGAAGAGGTAAACAGGAAAGAGAAATCATAAGAGACTTATCAAGGTTGAACTGTTTACATTCTTGCATGGAAAGATGATATTTATAACTCATGAGACCTTTGTCAGTATTAGGATAGTTGGAGGGAAAATATATGTATGTATATATATGTAGATACAGATATAGATGTAGATATAGGTAGATAGAGGGCACAGGGTGAGTTGAAGATGAAGGGGTCATATCTGGAGAATAAAATTAAGGGGTGAGAGAGGATTATACTGGGAGGAGAAAGGGAATGGTAGAATTGAGTCAATTATCTCACAGAAAAAAAAACAGAAAAGAAAAGACTCTTACAGTGGAGGGGAAATTGGGGAAGGTGAGAGGGAATGAGTGAATCTTATTCTCATAGGATTTGGCTTAAGGAGGGAATAACATACACACTCAACTGGGTATGGAAATCTGTCTTACCCTACAGGAAAATAGGGGGAGAAAGGGACAAGAGAGCAGGGGAATGATAGAAAGGAGGGCAGACTGGGAATGGGGGTTATCAGAAGCCAAAACACTTCTGAGGGGGGACAGGGTCAAAAGGAAGAATAGAATAAACGGGTGGGCAGGATAGGATTAAGGGGAAATAGAGTCAGTTTTTCACCACATAACTACTAGGGAAGAGTTTTGCATAACTGCACATGTACGACCTACATTGAATTACTTGCCTTTTCAATGAAGGTGGGTGGGGAGGGAGGAAGGGAGAAAATTTGTAACCCAAAGTTTTAAAAACAAATATTAAGAATTGTTTCCATATGCAACTGGGAAATAAGATATACAGGCAATGGGTTAAAGAAACCTGTCCTGTCCTACAGTAACATAGTAGGGGAAGGGGATAATAGAAGGAGGGGAGATATAGAAGGGAGGGCAGACTAGTGGAAGGGATATTCAGAATGCATGCCATCTTGGGGTGGGGGGAGGGGCGAGATGGGGTGAAACTTTGGAACTCAAAATCTTGTGGAAGTAAATGTTGAAAACTAAAAATAAAGAAATTAAAAAGAAAGAAAAACAGTAGGACACAATGAGAATGTCAGGAAGGCTGCTGACAATTGTCTACCCTATTAATGTCTAAAATTCTTCCATTATAAATTTATTTTTTTCTTTTCAGCACCTTATTCACCTGAGATGCTGTTTTAAAATGAACTTACTATTGGCAAGTGTAGCACATTAAGTGTAGAAGTGTAGAACAACATATATGTATGTATGTATGCATATTTATATGTGTGTAAATATGCATGTGTGTATGTATGTATGTATGTATATGATCTTGTCCTTGTCAGAAGATCTCACAGCAGTCTGGGAACACTGGGTACCTGAGAATGCTGAAAAGGAAGAAGGAAATGGAATAGAATATGGACTTAACAAAATCTTAAAAAAAAAAAAAGGAAGCTAGTGTGGTAGAAAGAGTATTAGAATGGGAACAAAGAGTTATGGGGCTCTGTTTTGCTTCTGTTACTCATTAACTATGTGACATTGAGCAAGCCAACTTGTACCTCTTGGAATCAGTTTCCCTGTATGTAAAGAGATGGGTTAGAACTAGATGATGTTTAAGATCTGCATTTGAATGAAGAGGGATGGATGGTTTAAAGGAAGGAACCATCTATTAACTAAAGGGAAAAGAATGATTTCAGGGACATATACTAATCCTCTATTTTTCTTTCTGAGTGGTTATCATGCGATATGGTCAATAGTTCATTCTCTAGATCTTGCCATAGTCACAGAAAAGAGTACAAAATTACTTCAAATTAAGAAAGTTCCAAATTCAGGGGATAGCATCATCAGTAGACTGTAATCTACCTGAGGGCTTGGAATATTTCATTTTTATCTTAGTTTCCCAATTATCTAACAAAATGCTATACATGTAGTAACTATTTATTACATTAAATTAATACATTAATTTAATATATTAAATTGTTTAATTCTACACTGTATTAATAGACCTTACAAAGCATTTAGTATCATTATCTTGATTGAAATTAGACAATAAACTTGAAATATATCTTCCTCAGAATTCATAAACGCCAAATGTCCATAAGGTCCTGAATCAACTGACCATTAGCACATGTCCCGTTGCTTATATATCCATTAGATTATTATATTGCTATGCACAGAAAATATGAATGAATGAATTAAACAATTATTAAGAATCCACTATCTCCTCAGTTCTGAAGATATAAATGGCAAAAAAATGAGACATTCTTTATGCTAAAGGGGCACACAATCTCATACTCTAATTCAAGGAATACATACATACACACTTATATGTGTGTTTATATAAATATATATATATATAGTTACATATAAGTATACAGTATATCAATAGTTATATACCCTTGTATGGCTATTATGCATATGCATATATTTGTATATAATTATACACATATATAATACATGTTCATAATTTATACACATAGCACACACTTACATATAGGCATGTATAGATGTATTAAATATACATTACATGTACATATATGTGACATGTAACATTTACATGTATGTTGTGTGCATCTTACCTCATTGAGGGCAAATGAAATGACTCTGAATTACTAGGGGCGTAGTGGCAACACACATATTGAACCAGGGAATATTGGTGGGTCTGATCTTGAATCAATTTAATTACAAAAGTAATCAAAATACTGTATGTTAACTCAGGAAATTATTCTAGAATCATAGCTTGTGATGGAGGTAAAAATAGTCCTCAAATAAATTGGCTGGAGTTTATGAAGTCTAATTGATTTATATAATAGTAGATTGACTTAAGGGCAGCTGAATTGGTAGAAATGTATAGGCATGTCCACAGGTATTGAAATGACAAATTTCCTGTAGGTGCCCAGGTTCCTCTCTATAATGCATACAGTTCTGAAATTACAAAGTCCTTCCCCATAATATGTTGTAAAGATTTAATCTGTTCTGATAGACCACTAGGGGGCAGCAGGAGTTTGTTAAACGACTGAAGACACAGCATTTTCTGACTCATGAGATTATAACAGAGTAAGATAATAAAGAAATACAGTAATTAATTCCTGGTCACATTTTTGTCTTCATGAAAGCCACGTTGAACATTTCCTTTAGAGGGATGTGATCAATTAACACAGGACTCACTAAAACAATAGAAGAAAAACTGAGGGATTGCTATAATGCAGCAAAAAAAGGAACAAAAAGCACAGTGAAACATCCCCAGACTATAAAGTATACATTTTCTTTGCTGAATGAAAAGTTGATAAGATTGTTTTTTCTCTTGTTATGAAATATGAAACGATCCTGAGAGGGGGGAATATCTCAATTAAAAGGTGATTTTGTCTTGAACTCAAAGTGTCTATAAAAATCTTTGCTATTATTACTGTTATAATATTGTTTTGTCAATGACTAGTCATAGAAAAATAGATAAAATAAGTTGATTTGATCGTACTTATGGTCTATTCAAAATAACTCAACTTTGGGGCAGTGATGCTACAATTTCCTTCTCTTCATTGCAAAGAATAATTCACAACAGCATTTCTCCTCCTACTGTTTCCTTTACTGAAAAATGGCTAATTGAGGTAAGTAGTCAATAAAGCAGATTTAGTCAAACTAGTGGAATAAAGTCTAATTGAGTTCATTTTAATTTGAACACCTGATCCACAAAATATTTTAACCAGGAAACATGATACTTACCCTATCACAAGAATAGTGGCTAAATCAACATCCTCCCAATGAAATGCTTTGTAAACCCAGAGATTATCAGAGAAAATGACAAATAGCATGCCCCAAGGGCATAGGAAGGCAAGCAGGAGAAATGCAAGCATGTCTTTTTTTATTTCTATATCTACTTTGGGATATGCCAATTCCAAATTGATACAAATATCCAGCAACTCTTCAGTTATTGTCTAGAAAAAAATATAGAAATGAAGGATAATAAGTCTTCCATTATCTTCATTCATAAGGCTTTGTTAGTATGAAGTTTTGTATTTAATGCAGTGTCTACTATCATACATCATCGATTGCATATAATATAATGCAATTTTAATTCAATATGATGAAAACTCTATAACACATACCAAGAAAAATAAGAATAACATGGCATTTTAATTTAAAATAAACTGATCTGAACTAAATATACAAACCCAAATATAGAACAGGTCATCTCAAAAGGAATAAATTTCAGTCATTTATTATCTTTGACCCTGACATGACAAGTTCTGAAACTCCAGTCATATAAGCCTTTTCTTCTTCCATTGAGTGGTTTATTCATTCAAAAAATATTTCCTAGTGCTTACTATGCAAAATAAACTGGACTAGCAAACTCTTAAAAATATAAATAAGACTATCAAGATGGATATGGAATAAATGGGTTTGAATCTATGTATAATTTCCTTCATTCTTAGTATCCATTTGTCCCTTATATTATCTGCATGCAGAAAAGTCTTACCAACACTATGGGACTTATATGGAACTCTTTTCTATAACTCTATAAATGTTTATCATGTGATATTTTATATTATGTCTATCAATACTGTGTCTAATCACTCTAATAGACTGGAAATTCATTTGGGAAGGAATTGCATTATACCTTAACTTTGCATTTATCACCCCTCTCCTTCCTCTCTCCTGTCAGACGGAGTGCATTGTGCAGAGAAGGTGCTTAAAATATTTATTGAACTGCAAAAATAATATTAGATAATAATATTAGATATACAAACTTCTACTTTTATTTTCCAGGTTCTTGTAATCTTTATATAATAACTTACATTTCTATAACACCTCAATTTTACTCTATTGATTATGATTATGATTATGATTATTATTTTAGCATATAATGAAATTGAATTAAATGCCTTTGAATTTGGGTGCCTAGGGTCACACAGTGAATAAACCAGAATCCAAATGCCAAAACTCTCTTGACTCTAAGTCCAATGTCTTTCTGAGAACAGTGCCCAGAACTTAGCACAGTGCTTGGCATATAATAGGTGCTTAATAAATGTGTATTGGTTGATTTTTTTTATTGACTTTTCATATAGATAACTGTCTTTTAAGTTCCATCATTCACTTCATCCATCTAATACACCGGACAAGGAAAAGTGAGGTAGTCGATAAAATGGTAGACATGAAGTGAGAAAGACATGGCATTTAATTTTATCTCAAACATATACCAGCAGTGTGATCATGTGATAATTACTTAGCTCTACTCAGTTTTAGTTTTCTCACCTATAAAATCAAGATAATATTTCCCATTGTACCTGTCTCACAAGGTTTTAGATATTCTCAATATAAAACACACCTCCCTGTCCATCACTGCCTTACACAGTATACTCCCACAATGCTAGTACAGTTTTAACTTTAATAGCTTTCAGGTTTTTAAAAGTTTTTAAGTTTTAATAGCTTGAAATTGTGATAAGACTTTGGGGTGACCCTGCATATGCTACCTTCCCTTATTGCAGCACAATCTTTTTTTTAAATAAAATTTTATTTTTTCTCCCCAATTACATGCAAAAACAATTTTAACATTTTTTTTAAGTTTTGAGTACCAAATTCTATCCCTCCTTCCTTGTCCTTTCCTTTTTTGATGAGCAATGTGATATAAGTTATACATGTACAATCGTGTAAAGCACTTTTATATTAGTCATTTTGTGCAAAAAGACAGAAGGAAGGAAGGTAAGAAAGAAACAAATTGAAAAATAGTATGCTTTGGTATATTCAGATAACATAAGTTCTTTCTCTGGAGGTGGATAGTATTTTTCATCATGAGTCCATTGGGATTATCTTGTATCATTGTATTGCTGAGAATAGCTAAGTCATTCACAGTTGATCATTGTACAATATCACTGTTCTGTGTACAATGTTCTCCTGATTCTCCTCACTTCACTTTTTATCAGTTCATGTTAAGAATTTCCAAGTTTTTTTTTTAAATCATCCTGCTCATCATTTCTTATGGCACAATAGTATTCCATTGCATTCATATACCACAACTTGTTCAGCCATTCCCCAAATGATGAACATCCCCTCAATTTCCAATTCTTAGCCACCACAAAGAAAGCTGCTAAGAATGTTTCTATACAAATACGTTATTCTCTCTCTCTCTCTCTCTCTCTTTCTCTCTCATCTCATTCTTTGAAATACAGACCTAGCAGTGGCACTGAGGGAGACAAAAATACACACATTCATATATGCACATACACAAAACATATACACAAACATATTCATAGACACGTATATTAGTAATTATAGCTAACATTTATATAGCACTTTCACTATGTTAGACACTATGTTTAATGCTTTACAATTATTATCTCATTTGATCCTCACAACAACCCAGTTAGGTAGATTCTATTATTATCCCCATTTAACAGACGAGGAATATGAGGCCAACAGAGGTTAAGTGACCTTTATCCAGGTTTACATAGCTTGATTTTAACTCAGGTATTCCTGGCCCCAGGGCCCAGTCTATTCACTGTACCATCTATGATAAATATAAGATGAATAATTATAAATATTTTTAAAACAGTTAAATACAAAGCAATCTCTTTTCACCTTCCCAGTTTTGAATCCATCATCAGACCAATATTGTCACTGATCCTGGAAACGGTTTATTAGTTTATTTCTCTGTGATTCCACTCACCATCCCTGTAACTTTTCCAATCTAAATATCTTTCTCTAGCTATTACTCCTTGGTTCATGTTGTCCCTGCCTATCAGAAGGTAGGTTCTTCCAAAGGCAAGTTCTATCTCTTTTTTTAATATTTGTATCCCCAGAATTTATTAGAATGCTTGGCCAATAATAAGCTTTTACTGAATACTATTCACTCATTCATTCTCTTATTCAAAAAAGAGGATCCAAAAATGAAGCTTCTTGCTCCAATTAGGCTACATCTCTATAGCAGAGTAAGGGACTTACCAATGATCAGATATATTAGGAAAATCCAGTGATTTGAGCCCACTTCACCTCCCCCCTCCCACCAAATAAACAAGCAACAAAAAATTCCATCTTCCTTGTGTCATTTGGTAAGAGGTTTTGGCTTCATTGTTCAGGTGATTGCCTGAACATATCTCTTCTCTTTGACAACGTAGACATGTACTGAATGGAAGGATCAAATTGATGTGTTAGTGGATTAAAATTCCAGTCTTGATTTCCTGCCATACTAAGAAGCACATGAGAATAGGACCAGGTGAGTCAGGTAAGGATTCAGGACCGAAGGGAACTAACAGAAAAGTCTGTGTCCAGGCCTGGCATTATGGAAACTAGGACCCTCAAAGTTGTAAGAGATAAGAATTGAGTCATGGGTTTGAGAAGTAGAAGGTCATAGGGAATAATACGGATTAGAATTAGAAGGGACCATACATATTACCTTGTCAGTCCCCTTAATTTTATAGATGAGAAAGCTGATGTCCGGAGAGGTCAAAATCACTTAGCAAGGAAGTAGCCTGGTCAAAGAATGATTGACTTATAGCTGAATGAGAATTTAGATAGAGTGAGAGCCAATGCCCTCATTTTAAAGGTGAATGAATGAATGGTAAAACATTTATTGAACCCTTAATGTGGGCCAGGTACTGTCCTAAGTGTTGGGGATTCAAATATAAAAAAGAGAGTGTTTCTGTCTTCAAAGAGCTTACATTTTAATGGGGCAAGCCAATACATAAAAGAGATTAAAAGCAGGGAGAAGGGATGGTTTGCGGGCTTGGTTCCAGGCAAGATAAGGGGAAAGCTCACCTATTAGAGGCCAAGGCAGTCCCAGAGTCCAAGGTTCTAGTAGGAGCAGCTTGAGGAGGAATAAGGAATCTGAGGCCCTAAGAGGTTTAGTGATTTGCTCTTAGATACTACATTCAGTCTTCTTTCTTTCATTGATGGAGCTTAGAAGTTGTATGGTCATAGTTTTAAAGCAAGAAGGGAACTTAGAAATCATGAACTCCAACTTCTTCAGTTTACAGATGAGGAAATTGAGGTCCAGAATGTTTAAAGTATTTGTCTAAGGTCACATCTATTCTGTCAAAGGTCCTGGAGTCTATAGTTAGTGACAGTTCAATGGAATAAGAACTAGGAGGTAGAACAGGTGAAAAAATATAAGTTCTCAATGACAAAAGACCTGGAATCCAGGTCAGATAGAGAAATAGAGAGTAGAGGTGAACAAAAATTAAATTAATCCAGTATTTATTGAGTGATAAGAACAAAAAAGTTTTCGTGTTTGGTATTGTGGGTAGTGGTGGGGTGGTAGTGGGGTATGAGAAGGAAAATAAAAATAACTGAGGGATTTATATAGCAGGTTAAATTTTGTAAAACACTTTGCATGCACTACCTCATTTGTGTCATAGAACAAATCTGAGGGGTAGATAACACAAGTATTATTCCCTCTTTCATAGGTGAGGAGATACATTGAGGTTGAATGATCTACCTACAATCATAGCTAGCAAGTGTAAGAGGCCAGATCTGAGCCCAAGTCTTCCTTTCTGCATGTTCAGAATTCTATTCATCATGTCACTGAGCCTTTGGAATCCTGAAAAACAAACAAACAAACAAAAAGACTAACTAAAAAAGAATGGGTTGGGAGTCAGAAAAACCCAGTTCCTTTCACCTGTTGTGTAACTGGGCACATGATTTCATGTCTCTGATCACAGGTTTCCTCATCTGTAAAATCAGAATGTTGGATTAGATAGCTTCTTAATTATCACACAGTTTTAATATTTTATGGTATGCAATGATAGCAAGTATGCAATAGGATGTGCTAAATACAACAAAAATTACGTAAATGCTAAACTTGACCCTAAAACAGGGTTTATCTAGCCAGTTTTTATTTTATTTTTTTTTCTAGCCAGTTTTTAATATAGTTCTTGTCTGGGCCAAGGCAAGCCAGTCCCAGTTAGCAGTGGCCAAGAATTTGCCACAGGGGCATTTGAATCTTTATTGGAAGGTATGTGGCAAAAGAGGTTGCAGCCTTCCTTGGAAAGGGTAAAGAGAACAGCAGCCACAGGTGGGTCTGCCTAATACTGGAACATCTTCCTGCCCATAAATTCTAAACTCTTTTAAAAAGAGAGGGAGAGAGAGTAAATTTTATTGGGAGCTCCAGACACAAATAAAAAGGAGAACTGTCCCTAGTATCTGGACTTTTAAGAGGAACCAATCAGCAACCTACTGTCCTGGGGACAGGGACGTTTCTTGGATCAGATTCAGTAGCAGTCCTGAGACAGCAAGGGTAATCGTATTGATTCTGAAGGAATGTCTGGTTAATTTTTCACAAGGCGTAGATTCCTCAAAAATCAATAACTTTCTGCTGTATCTTTATTCTTCTGAATAAACTGTGTCTGTCTGAGAAACTTGATTCTTAAGCTCAATTGGATTCATAAAACATTCACAGACATACACAGTACAAAAGAAATGCAAGCTTTCCCCTGCAGCAGTAAGCATTTAACCCCAACATGGGACAAAGACTTATTCCCTCTTGATATATCGCTGTCCTTGGACAGGCATTTGTACTAGATGGAATTTTTCTGCTGTGTATACCTCCACCTCTGAACACTGGTTCTCCTGTCAAAAAAAGCACAGAAACTGAAAGGAGGAGCAGCATATTTAGGGCATGGAGCCCGGGCATACTTCTTCTATTCAGGGTTATGTAGTTGTTGGAAATCCCAGGGCATTTATTCAGATTGGGTTTTCTTTTTTATCCTCCAAAAGAAAAAAAAAAGTTGTGTAACAACATGTGGCCCTGGAACAAAAAGAAAAAGGAAAACTCCTTTGGAAATTGTACAAACAAGTCAATCATAGAGGATCATAGAATTTTAGAGTTAGAAGGGAGTCTTAAAGTGAATCTAGTCCACCTACCCCATTTTAGAAATGGGGAATCCTCAATGTCTTAGATATGAGTAGACTTGTCTAATAGCTTATTTTGAAATATATGTTAGTATAAATGTGAAAGACAATCAATTGGCACATTTATTAAGAGGCTAATATAAAAAGACACTGCAAAAGGTACCTTATAACATCTGTACTGGAAAGAAAAAGAAATAGGAATAAGAAAACACACAAAAAAATAACACCCACCTCAGAAAACAACAATAACAACACATACTTTCTGGTCAAGAGTAATTCCAATCACATTCATAAATACTTCATATATTCTAATGTACAGAGACAGGCTAAATACAACTTTTGATTCTTCCCAAACATTAATTTTAATTTTTATGTGTAACACAAAGAGACATTGCCAACCTATTAATTGCTAGTCAGTTTAGTCCAATTATGAGGTTATTGAACAATTTGATTGTATTAAGCCCCAAGACAGCTGTAAACACCCAAGTAAGCGCACACACACAATTATTTGAAGTCCTTTTCTGAATCTCTTTGATTTTAACATCTATCAACATAATCAAAGCTCAGAAGCTAATCCAGTGATTAGCTAAAGCTCCTTGTCTTCCTTCAAAGTACAGTCTAGAACCTCTTACATGGGTCTTTCTTGATCTTCCTACTCCCAGCTGTTAGTGTGTGCTATCTCTTGAAATTACTTAGTATAAATCTTACATGTACTCATCTGCATACAAATTACATCTCCACCTCCCTAGGAGAATATTAGCTTTTTCAGGGCAGTGTGAGTGGAGGAGGACAGTTTCATTTTTGTCTGTGTATCTTCAACGCCTAGCACACTGCTTTGCACATAATGGATACTTAACAAATGATTATTCAATTGAATTAAATTATCTGGTGGCTCTAGAAATTGTACTCGTGAAATTTTTCTCTGAAATTTTTCAATTTCTGTGTTTTCATATTTGTGAAAGTGACTCTAGGAATACAATTACATTGGCCAATAACCTACAAAAAGATCATTATATCTATAAGCTTCCTCTATTTTCTCCAACCTTTTCCATTTCTGAAGACAAAAGGGTGAAAAAAGAAAGAGTATGGGGAGTTATATAGAAGCACATTGTGTCTTAACTTGAAACCTACAATGAAGAAGGAAAGGGTATCCTCCTTTTACAAACTATACTCTGACTCCATTAAATGACTCCACCCACACCCAAACCTACACACCCACACCCACACATATACATATATACATATATGTGTGTATGTGTATTTATATATGTATACATGAGGGTATATATGTGTATGTGTATGTGTATGTGTATGTATATATGTGTGTACATATACATACCCACATACCCACATACACATATACATACACATACACATTCATATTCATATACATACATACACACATACACATATACATACACATACATATACATACATACACACACACACACACACACACACACACACACACATATATATATATATATATATATATATATATATACAGTTGGTCAGTTGAGCATCACAGAAAACCTAGGAGCTACAAGTACTAATATAGCTGTATTATATATCAGGGGACAGCTAAGTTAAGCAATGGATAGAGTGCTGGGGCTAGAGTCAAGAAGACCTGAGTTCAAATTTGGCCTCAGACTCTAGCAGTATGACCCTGGGCAAATCACTTAACTCTTTTTGGCTCAGTTTTCTCATCTGTAAAATGAGCTGGAGAAGGAAATGGCAAACCACTCTAGTATCTTTGTTAGGAAAACCCCAAAAGGGGATCACAAAGAATCGGAACCAAGGGAAAAGTAATTAAATAAATTAGATATCAGGAAAGTGATTTGCCCATGGACACATAGCTAGCAAATGTCAGAGGTGCAGCTTTGAAACTAGATGAGCCTTACTACAAGTTCAGCAACCTATCCATTATGCTTTTCTGGCTTAAATTGGTTTATGGGGTTGGCTCCAAATGAAAATACACTCTGTAATTCTGGACCTTTATCCCTGGATATTTAAGGCAGGCTTCAAGGTAAATAACATAGGATCTAAGGAATTCAGGATGATTATTGATAGCATTTGAAAGCAGGTCCCCCAATCCAATTGGACCAGCATCAAAGAATCCCAGAAAATCCTCACTGTTTTCTGTCTCAGAGGGTACAAAACAAGAACTTCTCCCATTAAGTCCTTATCTTTTTCCATTAATTACACATTTGTGGGATATATATGTCCTTGTATCACTATTTTCCTAGAATACATAAATTAGTTTCAAATTAAGTTGCAGTGCAAAGGACACTGGAAAGGAGTCAGGAAATCTATGTCAGCCCCCTTCCCCTATGCTCATCTACACCCACCATCACTTCCCCTACACCACCATTATCCACACCACCATCATCCTCACCATCACCACCCCCATACACACATCCACTCTTAGGCATTTATTAGCTATTCCATTTTAGGCAAATTTCTTTACTTATTTCTACCTCAGTTTCTTCATTTATGTAATATATAATAATACTGCCAATAATCTGTCTCGTGAGTTTTTTATGAGAATTGAATTAGATCAAATAAATATGAGAGAACTTTGAAAAGTTTAAAGTGTCATACAAATGTTAAATACTATATGACAATGCCACTGTGGGGATGCTAGAAGGTTAAATTTATGAGTTCCAGAGACCTCTCACCTTCCTTATTAGGTGTGGCTTCCTTATCAGAAGATGAAAAAAAAATCAGTCCCCTCTAGCTATTATATTTCACCCATCAAATCTATTTTAAGTCAGATTTATCTATTTTCACTGCAGAGAGAGAGAGAGAGAGAACTAATTCCTAATCCATGTCTTATGATTAAAAATGCTGAAAGCAATGTAAAAATTTACACATATGTATATGTATACTCACACACATACATATATGCTTCTAATTTTGAAAAATGGGGAGTTAAAATACTCTGTGTAGTTCTTTTAAAACACATGCAAAATTTTGTTATTTTGGAAAATAGGTCATTTTGAATATACTTTTCACCTTTAAAAGGAACTTTAAAAGTTTAGAGAATTTATCAAAAATTTAGGTTGTGACATGATAAAATATACATCAATCTTCTGTATTGTATCCTGTTTCCTTCTGAATTTTATCTCTCTAACAGTGATTTAACAATGAAGGATAAAAATGATATTAAAGGGGTCCAGAATGCTTTCAGAGGAATCCAGGTCTGATTTTCAGGGTTTACAAGTCCAAAGTTAATTTTTCTGTCAACTCTGAAAACTGGAGCAGGGATCTGACAATCAATCTGTGCTCTTTTAGGCTCTCAAATCATCATAAGGAATATAAATTCTGCAATCAGAATTTAGATGAGTTTGGCTGATAATATCCCAGTCAGAAAAGATTCTTGTTCATTCTCTTTTGACTGTACTGACCCATTGTGAATGAATAATATCCTGATTTTTTTTTTTTATTTCTGAATACATTAAGCAATTGAATGCCTAGGTGGCAAGGATAGTTTTGTGACACTCTTCTCCATTACAACGCTCCCATGAACCTTTGCCTTCTTTGAGGACTCATTTAACAATTATAAAAACATCACATCTTTTTCTGGTTTCAGCCCTATTTTATAGTTTAATTCAAGAAGCATGTTTTAAGTAACTTATATTTGCAGGGTACAGTGCAAACTACTAAGGATACAAAGAAAATAAATAAACACTCTCCCAAAGGATCTTTCATTTCAGAGAGTTAAAAAAAAAACCTTTAGAGAAATTTATCAATAACAAATATTCTATAGAGACTTAAAGGAAATGACAATATTCTCCCAGTTTCCTTCAAAGCTTAGATGAAACACAAGCCCCTATATGAAGGCTTTCTCATTCCCCAAAACCTTTGCACCCTCCCTCCCCCAAATTATGTGGTAATTATTTATGTGTGTATATATTGTCTCCTTTTATAAAATGTGATGCCCTTGGAAACCAGGTACCGTTTTCATTTTTGTCTTTGTATTACCAACCTTAACACAATTCCTGGCATATAGCAGAGGCTTAACAAATGCTTGCCGACATATATTTATGGGACATTACAAATCTTTAAGGTTGGTTTAATTAGATTCCGTGTCCTTCCCCATATTCTCTGGTGACATTAAGAGCACATATTGGTCTGGACAGGCCGTGGATCAGATCACGTATGGTAGTTATTTTGTTTTCACAAATCACAAAATCGTTCCCCCATTTCCTCAATGACAGCTTTTTCGCTTAAATTTCCACATGGTTTCTGTCACTTTGCTGTATAAACACAGCTTGAGGTAAGATAAAAGGGAGATAGATTATAGAGCCTAAGGAGATTTTTTAAATTGAGTACCACTTTTTCGTTATTGAAAGGGTTTTTATCTTCTCAGAAACACATGCTTTAATGAGCACATTAAGGTAAAAATTATTTAAGCTTCATGTTTGCTAAGATTTTCCCAGTGTTGGGGTTACCTATCCCCTGTCAGGTAGTGACAATACAGATTAAGACACAGAATGTAATTTCTCCAAATTCTAATTGAAAGGAAAACCATTCTTATTGGCTCCTCATTATATTGGCTACCCAGTGTCCTTGCCTGGGCACAGGTGGCAGTAGATCTTGGATATAAGATGGGGAACTCGATGTAAAAATGGAAATATGTACAGCATATATACAAAATGAATCTGAGGTAGTTTTGGAAGGGAGGTAACTAACTACTGGAGTGGAATAATAAAGGAAATACTTTTTCCCCTTTTTTATTCCAATTTAGCACATTGCCTTGCATTAAGTACTTAATGAATATTTTAAAATTGATTTGCATTGAATTCCTTTCTTCCTCTAATCCTTTTATTGCCAACCTAATTTGCACATGAAGAAGAAGAAGAAGAAGAAGAAGAAGAAGAAGAAGAAGGGGAGGGGGGAGGAAGAGGAGGAGTTTAGTATAGGATTCATTCTTACCTAGACTTTATACAAATAGGAGTTTTTCTGGCTATGTGGTAGACAAATTGGAATCACTTATTCATATGTTTTAGTATTTTGAAGGTCAGCTTGGCCACCTTTCTTTAAGGTTGCTTCTTGGTTTTTATGAAACTATGATTTTGATCTTTCTGACTTCTTTGTGACATGACTGAGGTCAACTGTCAGGTACTACCTTTTCCTGTCACTAAAATTCCCTCCTCCCCAGTTTTCAGAGGAATCCAAGGTACTGCCACCTTTATATCTAGTAAATCAGACACAGTGCTTATAGGGACATTGCTGACAATTTGTCAAACCCATGACCACAGAAACTGTCGCCTTCCTGACACCTTCACAAATCTCATAGCTTATCACTTTGGCTGTCTTAGAGTTGTGGACCTTCAGTGCTGACATGTCAAACATTATTGGAAGGCACCAAAGCTAGTGACTCAAGAATGTGATTCCCTCTGGATTTTTTTTTCAGATGTAGTTTTTTTTTTAAGTTTCTCAAAGTGTCTGATTATTACAGCACATCCATCAAAAGAGTTACATGTACACAAGAGAAAAAAATAAAACTTTTCAATTTCTTCCAGGCTTATGGTTGAATTTTCTGTTATAGTATTTCTCTGTTTGCCATGACGTATTTCTATTATTCTTTAAATCATCTCCTATTTTTTTTGCTTTGTTTTTCAAAAACACCCTCTTGGCTCAGCAATGTAAGGAGATGTCTTAGGTATGGGGTAGCTTTGAAAGTTCACAGTACTTTTTTTTTTTTTTCCAAAAACAAGGTTTATTAAAGATCCACCATATTGCCAGACCCTTGAGAAATCTAGGATTCTGCAAGTATTGGCTAGATTCTAAGTATCTGAACAGTGACTAGATTCTAGGAATCTGAGCAGTGGCTAAATTTTAGGAATCTTAGCCCCCAGTGCTTTGAACAAATGCATTCTATTCAGCCCTTGACCAGAATTTCTCTTTTATAGATGAAGAGCTGGGCAGACTTGATTGTTATCCACAGATCAGCTGAAGTGGAACTCAGAACTTCCCTCAAAACAAAGGATTCTCCTAGCTGAATAGGAAATGCATTGCCATATCTACCTGTGTAGGACTGGCTCTCAAGAGTCACTGTTGATTCCCTGTTCAAGAAATTCCTGCCAGCCTGGATTCAACTGGGTGTCAGCGATTATCAGTTGCCCATTTCTGGTCATTAGAATTAGAATGTAAGCTACTGGAAGGCAGGGACTGTGTCAAAAACATCTTTGTCTTCTCAGTGCTTAGCAGAGTGCCTTGTACAAAGTAGGTTTTTAATAAATGTGTCTTGATTGATTAATAGAAAAAATGTAATTATTATGGACAAAGCAAACAAAAAAAGCTCATCTAGATGTCACATAATATCTATTTAATATAACAAGTGTGTTGCTCTGTACTAAGACAATGATAACACATCTAGTCCTGCTCTCTATGAGTTTATAATCTAAAAGGAGGCAACAGGACACCTCTAAAAATGTCCATTACTCTTTTATAGAACTATAATAATGTTTAGGGGTTGCTGAGATGAAATCAGATATTGTTTTCAGGGTCCAAATCTTAGTAATCAGCATTTTTCTCCCCCTTACACAGTCTACTTCCTCTTAGGAATTGGGCCTTTGGTGTTTTGCTATCCCTACTAACCAACTAATGATTCTGGGAGCTGAGATCTTTTTCAAGGTGAAGTGGAATTTTTTTCTCCTAATAAAATATATTTTTTCTCTCATCTGTGTCACATATCAGTCAAATATATTCAATTTATTAAATATTTTATTGACTACTTCTAAAAAACGTTTCTGATTATATCACAAATTAATTATAAAATACAGATTAATCCTACAGGTATTTATGCGTTTTAGTGCTATACCTTGAGTAGTATCATAATTTTGAAAGAACTTGACTAATTTTTGTAAAATGAACCATTAAACCAATTGAAAATTATGAAATGAAAACCGATTGAGTCTAAAGAAAGGTTTTTGTTTAATAACAGCAACATTAACGTGAGAAATGCTATGGTAAAATGAATAGAGTATTGGACTTGAAGTCATTAAGGTTTGGGTGCAAAATTTGCCTCTGACACATGGGCAGTTCACATGACCTTTGAATACTCCTGTCAACTCTCCAAGGCCAAAATATATAGAAGAGTTACTTACATGCATCTTTGGAAAGAATTTCTATAGTTACAAAATCACATATCTATATAAAAATGATTTTTTCGAAAGCACAGCAATTATTCAAATTGTTAATACTGATCAGTAGTTAGACCAATTTGTTAGTCTAATTACTTGTTAGACTGGAATACTTTCCTCAGAGGTTGGAGTGGTAAAAGTGTAGATAGAAGCAACTAGAATGACTGAAGGATAAATTAATGGATTGTAGGAATTCTGCCCATTCTGTTTTTATCCTTTTCTGACAGAGCTATGATTGGCATTTTCGAAGGTACCTAGGATCTGGTTCTACTACATTGATATATTTGTGAAAGGCACCAGAATTTTTTGTCTGTTGCTATATCAAAGATATATAAAGGGATATCAAAGACTATACCACATATGGGCTAAAATGGTTTATATTCTAGATTTTGACCAACTCTTGGATTGTGGCTACACATACAACTTCATTTCCCAAAACTAGACCAAAACTAGGACCTGAGGACAGCAACAAAAAAGAAGAATGTTTGTTCTTTGTGTCTCTTTTGTATGAGTGGTTGTCCTACCTGTGGTTAGGAATTATTGTTGTTTTTGTTCAGTCTTGTCATGTCCAACCCTTAGTGATCCCGTTTGAGTTTTTCTTGTCAAAGATGCTGGTGCGGTTTGCTATTTCCTTTTCCAGCTCATTTGACAGATGAGGAAACTGAGGGAAACAGAGCTTAGTGACTTGCCCAGGGTCACACAAATAGTAAGCATCTCAGGCCCAGATTTGAACTCAGAAAGATGAGTCTTCTTGATACCAAGCTCTGTGCTCTATCCAGTGTACCATCTAGCTGCCCATGGTTAGCAAAATCTGTAGTTATACCAGACATGCGAGTGACTATGTCCCTTAAGATCCAGAATGACATACATCAGGAATTTTATATATGTATGTCACTATTTAAATACTAATTTAAGGGCTTTCAAAGAAGAAATGAAATTCAAAGAAGAAATTTCAAAGAAGAAATGATGACATATTGTTATGATCATTATATAGTTGGATATAATGAAAGGATATGCTCAACACCTGTTAGAGTGTTTCATTGGTGGCTCAGTGGATAAAGTGTGGGACCAAGAGTCAGGAAGAACTGAATTCAAATTCAACCTTAGACATTTATTAACTGTGTGACTTTTGGAAAGTTACTTAACTTCTATCTGCTTCAGTTTCCTCATCTATAAAATAAAGATATCAGTAATACCTATCTCCCAGGGTTGTTATGAGTATCAAATGAAATAATATTAGTACAAAGACCTTTTCAAACCTTAAAGAGCTATGTGCTATATGTTAGCTATCATCATCATCATCATCAAGATACCAACATGACTTTCATATGCCATCTTATTTCTCAGCTCTTGAGGAACATATAGACATATTTCTATTTTTTAGCAGGAATATAGTTATGGGGCAATGTTTTCTTATATTTTAAGAATGATAACAATTAGCATTATTAATATTTACACAGAACTTCAAAATTATCAAAGCACTTTACATATATTTTCTTATTTGATACTAATGTTACTCTTGTGAGATAAATACTGCTATTATCCCCATTTATATTCTAATAATCAAGGATAAGAATGCTAATTTAGGTTTAAATTATTTTCTAATAAGACATAGGAATCACCAAATATAATAAAATGACTAAAGATTTTTTATTATTGAATTTAGTTTTGTTTCCATCCTCACTCCCCCTTCTAAGAATCCTAAGACCAAGAGTACTAATGTCTTTTTTTAGATGATAGATTGGTTCTATTGTCAGTTCATCTATTTTTTTTGTCACTTCCATAAGCTTTTGAGTTTTAAATTTTTTTCTCTTCCTCCCTCCCCAAGATGGCACAAAATTTGATATAAGCTATACGTATACATTCCTATTAAACATATTTTCACAATAGTGATGTTGTAAGTAAGAATTAGAACTAATAGGAGGACTCCCCAGAAAGAGGAAACAAAACATAACAAGAAAAAAATAGCAAATATTATGCTTCGACCTGCATTCAAACTCCACAGTGCTTTCTTTGAATGTGGATAGCATTTTCCATCATGAGGCTTTTGGAGATGTCTTAGATCCTTGTATTGCTGAGAAGGGTTAAGTGTATCAATATTAGTCATCACACAACATGGCTGTTACTGTGTACAATGTTCTCCTGGTTCTACTCATTTCACTCAGCATTATACCATACAAGTCTTTCCAGGTTTTTCTAAAGTTTGCCTGTTCATCATTTCTTATAGCACAATAGTATTCCATTGCATTCATATATCACATTCACAGTTATGATTACTATCTGTGTCTTTCTCTCCATCCTTTCCCTCCCCTGTTTATTCTTTTCTTTCTCCTTTCTCCTTTTCCCTCCTGACTAATGTTTTGCTTTTGGCTACCACCTTCCTCAGTCCCATCTCCCTTCCGTTTTCTTCCCCTTTACCCTTACTACTTCTTCCCTTCCTTCTATTCCCCTTCCCTTTTCTTTCCCCTTTTCCCTCATACTGCCTATAGGGCATGTTAGATTTCTATACCTAACTGATTATGTTATTCCTTTCTTGAGCCAAATCTGATGACAGTAAATTTCCAACATTGCTCATCTCCCTCCCTTCTTTCCCTCTGCTGTAATAGATTTTTGTGACTTTTCCTGTGACGTAATTTACCCTTGTCTGCCTCCTCCTTTCCTTTTCTCTCAGTGCATTTTCTTAGATCAGATTAATCTACTTACTTGGATCAATTTAACCCACTTGATTAGATTTTTTTCATCGTTACATCAAAGTCAATTTATGCCCACCCCCTTTATGTATACCCCTTTAATATGGTGTAATAACAATACAATTCTCAAGAATTACAAGTGTCATCTTCCCTTGTAGGGATGTAAACAGTTTGCCCTTATTAACAACATATTGTATCTTTCTGTCATGTTTACCTTTTTATATGTCTCTTGAGTCTTATATTTGAAGATCAAATTTCCTGTTGAGCTCTGGTCTTTTTATCAGGAAGGTTTGGAAGTCCCCTATTTCATTGAATATCCATCTCCTTCCCTGAAAGATCATGCTCATTTTCACTGGGTAGTTGATCCCTGGCTTTAATCCAAGCTCCTTTGTTTTATGGAATATCATATTCCATACCCTATGGTCTTTTAATGTAGAAGCTGCAAGGTCCTATGTAATTCTGACTGTGGTTCCATGATATTTAAATTATTTTGGCCAGACCCAGCGAGCCAGGGAGCGAGTGGACATCAGCCCATCCACCCACCACCCACCCACCAACCACCAACCGCCTACCTCGGACCCCAGCTCCTTGAGCCATGTCCAGCAGCTCCAACGTCGTCACTATGAGGAAGATGGTGCAGCAGCTCCGGCTCAGGTCGGGCTCCACCGAGTGAAGGTTTCTCAAGCTGCTGCTGATCTGAAACAGTTTTGCCCGCAAAATGCCTAAAACGATCCCCTGCTGACTGGGGTATCTTCCAGTACTAATTCTTTCCGGCCCCAGAAAGTCTGTTCTTTCCTGTAGCAAGATTATCTTAAGCTACTTGGGAAGGATCTCTGAATCCAGTCTTCATATGTGCATCTGTGATGTGACATGATGTTCTGTGATGTGAATTGTGACCATTCAAAGGAGAGAGAATTCTAAAGCTTGCCCAAAAGTTTAATCTATAGGTGTGTAATAATGTGACAAGTTAATCATCCAAATTTCAACTTGTGTCAGACTTTCTCGTCTACCTCTCTGAATTTTCATGGATTTCTGTTTTGTACACTGGCAAGGATACAATAAAGTATTCAGATGAAAATAAAAAAAAATAAATTGTTTCTTTCTGGCTGCTTGCAGTATTTTCTCTTTGACCTGGTAATTTTGGAATTTGGCTACTATATTCCTTGGTGTTTTCAATTTGGGATCTCTTTCAGGAGGTGATCAATTGGTTCTTTCTATGGTTATTTTACCCTCTGGTTCTAGGACCTCAGGGCAGTTTTCCTTTATGATTTCCTGAAAGATACTGTCCAGGCTTTTTCTTTCATCATGATTTTCAGGTAGACCAAGAATTTTTAAGTTGTTTCTCCTGGATCTATTTTCCAGGTCAGTTGTTTTACCAATGAGGCGTTTTACATTTCATGTATTTTTTCATTCTTTTGTTTCTGTTTGACTGATTCTTGCTCTCTCATAGAGTCGTTAGCTTCCGTTTGCCCAATTCTAATAATAAGCAATTTGTTTTCTTTTATTAGATTTTGTACCTGGCCAATTGTATTTTTTAGGGACTTGTTTTCTTCAGTGTACTTTTTTTTCCAGTTGGCCAATTGTATTTTTTAGGGACTTGTTTTCTACAGTTAATTTTTGTTCTTCCTTTTCCAAGCTATTGACTCTCGCTTGCATATCTCTCATTTCTTTTCCCATTTTTTTCTTCTATCCCTCTCATTTGACTTTTAAAATCCTTCTTGAGCTCTTCTAAGAAGGCTTTTTGGGCTTCAGACCAGTTCATGTTCCCTTTTGAGGTTCCAGATGTGGGTTTGTTGACAATGTTGTCCTCTTCAGAATTTCTGCCTGGATCTTCACTCTTCCCATGTGGATCTATCATACCTTTCTTTTTGCTCTTGGTGTTTGCTTATTTCCTGGTCTTTAAAGAGATTGGTCTCTTCTGCTGGGGAGCAGAGGGCACTGACCCAAGCTTCTTGTGTTGGGAGCCCAGGGTCTGGTTGCTGGCTTTGTGTGCTGGGGCCTCCAGTGTTGGCAGCCAGAGGCTATAGGGTTCTGGCAGCTTATCTAGTGTTGGGCTGGAATCAGCAACACTGGAGCTCTAGGGGTAAGATTGGGTAGTGTAGCTCCTGGAGATTTCCTGCTCACCTGGGCCTTTCCTTCCTTTCACTTTCTTTAGCTCCTTTCAGATGGATGTTGTAGGGTGTTTATTTGCCTGAGGCTCCTTGAAGCACTGGTTCCCTTAGTTTTGCTGAGGCATTGGGAGAGCTGGTTGCTGGAAAATGTACCAGCACCTGTTGTTTTTCCAAGCTGGTTTCCACTGGTTCCTCCACCCTCAGTGAGGCACTTGGGGGTCCAGATGTTGGTGTTTGCCTGCTCTACCACCTGGGCTTCAAGATCTCCTCCTGGTATGCGAAGGTGGGGCTTTCTGCTAGATTTCTGGGATGCCTCCTGTTCTATACTGCTCCCCTTCCCCCAGGGTAAGAGGGACTTTTTCCATTAATCCCTCAAGCTACTGGGCTACTGGACTACTGCACCCCCTCTTTCTTCTGGTTCAGCTGTTCCAGGGTTTTTCCTGGGGTGATATTTTCTGGGCTTTCGGGGGTTAATAAAGGAGCATAAGAGTGACTCACCTCTTACTCTGACATCTTGGTTACCAGAAGCAGAAGTATATCAGAAAGCACTAATGTCTTGGTCACCTTTGCCCTTTTAGAAGCATAAGAGTTCCCTCTGAAGTGCTCAGGATATAGTAAACTTTTAGCCCAACCAAAATGAAACTCTTCTTTGAAGCAATGGACTATTTGCCTTTGATTTCTAGAATTCTTTATAGCGCAATGGTGTTATATACAATACAGTATTTCCAAGTTTCCCATTGCTTTCCCAAGCTAGAAATATTTTTAAGCATCATGATTAAAACCCAAGTTCAATTTCAATAATGTTTACTGAAGTTTTAAATTAGTTGTTATTATATAGTAGATGCAGGTGAAATTCAAAAGGCTATATTTTTTCCAAGATGATTTAAAAGTGTGCTTATATGTGTGACTAATAGCCAGATTCATCTTGATCTCATAAACAAAGACACAACCAGACAACCTTTAGAGCTCAGACAAAGCTACTAAATTAGACTTACATTAGGCAACATTTAGTGGATATTAGGTGCTATTGCTATGGAAATATAAATTACATATGTATTTACATACATATATACATACATACACAGAGAAAGAGAGTCAGAGAGAGAGAGAGAGAGAGAGAGAGAGACAAGAGAGACAGAGACAGAGAAAGAGACAGAGAGACAGAGAGGCAAAGAGAGTTGTAGTAGGTAGGAAACTGGACTTGAAGTGAGGAAGACCTGGATTTAATTCCAACCTCTGGCTTATACTGGCTATGTGACTTTAGGGGAGTCATTTAAACTCTCAATGTCCAATGTAACTCACTATGACCATAAATTGCCAAAAAAAAACTGCTAGACCTGCATTGATAAAGGAGATTATCTTACCTGGTACTTCCTATACCAATAAAATCTCAGATCTAGTATTTGTACCAAATCATATATATAATAATACTATACAATATACATATAATACACACTACACACACACACACACATACACACACACTTATATTTATATGACCCATATATATATGTATATTTATATATGTATATATATATATATGTATATAGGCCATAATCTGTTATAGTTAACTAAGTATACAGTTTGATGATCTCCTTTCCCTCTGATTATAATCTTTTCCACCTTACCTAAACATTGTCTCACACAATCTGTACTCTTAAATAGCTGCCATTTCTTATCCCACAAAACACTATAAATCGGTCCCCATTGCATAGGAGTCATATATAGTTAGTTCTCTATCATGCCTTGAAATGAAAATTTGTACCTAAATGGAAATAGGAAAATTTTTATTATTAAGTATAGTCACATTATTCTGAAAATTCAAGTGGAAAAGAGGAGCAGCAACTGCAGAATCATACAGCATTTAACTATAGATTTCATCTGAAACCATATTTCATGAAGAATAAATTCACTGAATTGAATTTTATTTGTGCATCATGGTGGCTTATGCAATCAATTAGAGCCCTACAGATTGAAGATTAGCATGTTATGGCTAACATTTTATGACACTGTTAAGTACAAAGTCAATGAACAGAACTAGGGAAAAAAGAATTACCCATAAATCACAAAAAAAAAAGAATATTTTTTGGGCTATAGAAGTTTGTTATGATGAATGGAATGCTTAATGTATATCATTGGTAATTCAATTACAGCAAAGTAATTACAAATCCTCCCATTCTGCTCTTTCCCCAAACATTCTTGTTCCATGTTTGAGTTGATTTACTTATTGTGAAATTTTACTTTGCATATTTATGGCATCTTTGATTTTTCCTGAAATTGAGGTTTTCAAGGATTGGGATTCTACAAAGATTTGATGATAACACATATTAAGTGGCAATTCTCTTGGGACCACATTGAGAAATAACAATATTCAGCAACCTTTTTCTCCCTGTCTATTATTTATATTTCCTAAAGTTAACTAATCAGTATTTCAGTCCTTCCAGAGTCAATCCAAGAAAAATAAAAGCCAAGAAAAGCAATGCTGGTAATTTCAAAATTCCTACAGATTCTTTCAATCAGATTTCTAAACAAAACTCGAGCCACTGCCTGAAATGAGCTAAGATTGAATACTGGACTACATGACCCTCGTTCTGATAGCATTCAGCCAAAGGATCAAATTGGGACATAGTCAAGTCAGTGCACTTAGGATGAACCCCGTTTTGGGCTTGTTGATGTTGTTCAGTCTGTCTGACTCTTCGTGACCCTAATTGGGGTTTTTTTGGCAAAGATACTGGAGTGGTTTGCCATTTCCTTCCCTAGCTCATTTTACAGATGAGGAACTAAAGCAAACAGGGTTAAATGACTTGCCCAGGGTCACATAGCTAGAAAGTGTCTGAGGCCAGATTTGAATTCATGGAGATGAGTCTTCCTGACTCCAGGCCTGGCACTCTATCCAATAAGCCACCTAGCTGTTCCTCAGCTTTGGTTACTGTATTTTAAAAATACATTTTTTTCGGTTGCCTTTTCTCTTCTTTAATTTATCCCTATTTAAATTAGCTAGTTTGTTTCCTATCATTCAAGAGTTAAAATCATTCTGGGGAGAATCACTATGAATATAAAATAAATATGAAAAACTTGAACAAATATACATGTAATCTACATATATCAGTATACAATAAGACATATTTATATAATAAATGCTTATGTAATACTGATGCTGCTGGTACAGTGTTTGTGTGTGACTGTGTGTGTATGTGTAGGAAGATGTAAGCAAGTTTATATACAGACATATAAATTGATACATTCACAAATACATGCATGAATATTTGTATGCATTCATCTTTTTATCTCTCTATCTATATCTATATCACCTATTTATGTAGAGTCAGTCAGTGATGGAAGAGTGTGGGATATGTATGTGTGTGTGTATTAAGACTTTCACACTAATTCCTGTAATGAGCAAAAGCACAAAGCTAATGACCTGGAAATTTTTGTGCCATCTGACTGAAGTCTGCAGGAAGCACCTAGGGATCCAGGGGACAAAGCATACCTATTTTCAAAGCTGATGAATGAGTCCTATGACTTTTAAGGATGCCCAAGTTAAAGTGCTGTTAATTTAGCACAGTTTGGAAATTCCCATTTGACCATAGTGTATTTTTATATGAAGAATTAAAAAAATTCCCCCTTATATACTTAATTAACTGTAACAGATTATGGCCTCTCTCTCTCTCTCCCTCTACACACACACGCATGTATGTGTGCACATATATGTATGTATATACATATATGTATATGTATATACGCATATGTGTGTGCATATATGCATATGTGTATGTATACATATACAGGTCATATATGTGTATATGCATACACACACATTTTGGAATCTTTAAGGATTGTACAATCTGCAGACCTTTTCATCCTAGAGAGTTAAGCACACACTAAATTCCTACTTTTAGTGTAAAGGTAGGTAGCTTCTCATTTTTTTTAAAGAGGCTTACAATCCAACAAACCCTAGGTTTTAAACCAGGCAGTGTAGGAACATAGATATGTGTGAATATATATATATATATATATATATTATATTATATATATACATGTGTGTATTATATATATATATATATAATATATATAAATCAATTAGCATTTACTATGTGCAACACACTGAGCTAAACATTAGAGATACAAGTAATAGAGGAAGGTAGTCCCTGTTCTCAAGGAACACATACTAATAGGGGAGATAGTTTATACATAGTAGGTTATTTGAAAGGCTACAGTGTCCTTAGGGTGCAGTGGCAAACCAGTCAGTAATAATAAATCTCTCTCAATATTATCTCTATTGCTGTAATTACATCCATTTCTGATGTCAAATTATTTGACACATCCAGGGATTTTGGTAGTGAGAAACTGACTTTTTGGTTTCTTAGTGACTGTGTAGCTGAAATGGCAGATGGCTGAAGAGACTGGACTAGAAACACATCCAGTTGTATGGGGGATCCTGTTATTCCTGGGGTCCTTTGGCTTCAGGTCCTGTGATGTCTTCATTGGGGACAGAGAAGAAATGGTGAGGGGGTGGTGGCAGTGATTTGGTTTGCCTTGTACCTGCCAACCCCATCTCTCCTTCAGAGTGCATTGCTGCTTGTTTACTTATGATGGGGTAGCAGTTTTTTTGCCACCTAGTGGGGATCTCACACACAAATACACACAGGGATATCCATGGATGTCTACTTATCTATCATCTATCTATCTATCTATCTATCTATCTATCTATCTATCTATCTCTCTACCTATCTTTCATGTAACTGATAGTATCCATGAATCTAACTACTTTGTGCATATTAGTATCTATTTAAATATATACATATATTCAACTATGTATAGTTATATGTCTATGTATATATATACAAATGTATGTATAAAATGAGTAAATCTATTTAATACTCATACGTATATACACCTGTATATACATACATGTATAGTAAATAATTATATATAAATTGGTATGTAATTATATTAGTTATTCCATAATAATATATGTTAATTATATAATATATAATGTATAATTATAATAACAATATATGAAAAATGAAATAAGCCTTACTCATAAAGATTTTAAGCTTTACCCACAAGGAACTTACATTCTAATGCAGAACTCTCCCCATTAGAATGTGAGGTCTTTGTAAAATTTATTTCACTTTTTTTTGTATTTATATCTCAATATGGTGAGAACAATATCCTAACATCGTCCTCACTTCCCATGCAAACTAGGTTACTTTGTCATTAGACAGTATTGAGACTTCCCTTGACACTTGGCTGGCTTAAAGGATTAAAGATTCAGACCAATGATGTCACTTCTTCATTAGCTTTGCAGGAAGCATCCAGGAGGAGCTCCAGGGACTCTGATGCTTGGCTGATACATATGACCAGGGAACTTTACTCAGTTGAATCAAATAGAGGTGTTCTTAATGACAATCTGTGTTTAATATCCTTCTACTATGACTAAGTGTATTTTTGTTAGCTGCTTTATAACCACTGAATGTCTCATATTGTTCCATTTTCATAGCTAAAGCACCAGAGGGTTGGCCTAAGTCAAGCCCACCCTAGAACACCTCAGTATCTCGCAGATACCTAGATATAGTAGATGTACTACATTTTAAGAGAAACCAAAATAGCAAAAATTGTCCTAAATGATATGGTAATGTTAGCTAAAATTAAATAAAACTTGGTAGATTAGAACTCTTAAATACACTGGCTTCAGGTACAAGTCTAATAAGCGTCTTTAGATTTTGATTATGTGGAATAGTAAGGGGAAACAGTCAGGTGGCTCAGTGGATCAAACAACTGTGTGACCTTAGGCAAAGTCATTTAACTTCTGTTTGCCTGAGTTTCCACATCTGTAAAACCAGTATAATAATATCACCTACCTACCAGGGTTATTGTGAGGATCCAATGACATAATATTTTCAAAGCAATTTAATCCAGTGCCTGGCACATATTAGGCTCTAGTTATTTTTACTTAGTGGGATATTTAACTTCTGGTATTTCCAAAACTGTAGCCACAAAACACCTCAGCTTTCTATTGCACTAAATGATATGTAAAGAAAATTATTTGCTTTTTACTAAATTAAAAAGTAAGTTTAATTGTGATTACAATCAGTTCTGGAATTATACTACCACTTAGGGGCAAGTGGGAGTGTTGGGGATAATATTCAACTCTTGGCCTAGTCCAGTGTTTTCTCAATTAATAGAAGAAATGGGATCAGGAAATCCAACAACAAAGTTTGTATTTTAGAAAACAGTAAAGTAAATAAGAGAATATTTGAGGATAGTTTTAGCCCCTCCATACATAAATGGGTAAAATCTCCCACTTAAGTTAGTGAGAAAGGAAATGATTCTCTTTAAAATTCATACTTCAAAATGTGCTTGTTACATCAGTGATTTCAATACTATGTGATTTGCATTACAGGAAGCAGAAAAATGGAAATAGAAGGATGGGAAAAGGAAGAGGAGGAGAAGAAGAAGAAAGAAGGAGAGGGAGGAGGAGGAGGAAGAGGAGGAGGAGGAGGAAGAGGAGGAGGAGGAGGAGAAGAAGAAGAAGAAGAAGAAGAAGAAGAAGAAGAAGAAGAAAGAAGGAGAGAGAAGAGGAGGAGGAAGAGGAGGAGGAGGAGGAAGAGGAGGAGAAGAAGAAGAAGAAGAAGAAGAAGAAGAAGAAGAACAAGGAAGAGGGAAGGAGGGAAGAAGGAAGGAGGAAAGCAAGAAAGAAAAAAAGAAATAGAAGGGAGGAAGAAGAGAAGGAGGAGGTAGAGGTAAAGAAGGAAGAGAAAGAAAAAAGAGGAATAGGTATGTAGTAATTTAAGTATTGCAAAGCTCATTACCTCTGTCATCTTATTTGATTCTTCTAATGACTGTATTAGGCATGTGCTATTACTATCCCTATTTTCAGATGAAGAAACAGATGCTGAGAAAGGTCAAGTGATTTGCCTAGTGTCACACAGCTAGCAAGTGTCTCAGCTCATATTTGAACTCAAATCTTCCTGATTTCACGTCCAACATTTGATCCACTGAACCTCCTAGCTATCTGACTGAGTCTAAATGACCCACCAAAATGTTGCAACAGAAAAATCTTTTCAAATCCCACTTCTGCTACTTGCTTTCTCTGTCCTTGGCCAGTCCTTTCATCCTTCTGAGCATGTGTTTCCTCATCTTTCAAATGAAGAGATTTGGATGACAGGCCCACTGAGGTCTATTGCAGTTCTGATCTCTGCTGCTTCTGAATCAACTGACATCAAAGTCCAGGCCCTCAGTACTCAGTCAACACACTCTAGTAGATAACAGCTGTAGCAGAGAGGCTCCATACTCAACAGATTGCCATTCTTCACCCTCATCCACTGCTCAGTCTCACCTCCTTACTTCTTCCTTGTCAACTGAAGAGGGTCTTACCTGCTCCTGTTTCCTATTCTTGTGGCTGCAGATCCAACCCTTGCCTTGGGAAAGTCATCTCTGTTTTATATGAGATTACCAGGTGGGGCTGCCAACACATCCTCAGCTCTGTCATTTAACCCTGTGGTCTCTATCCCACTGGCAGACAAAGGATATGACTTTCCTTTTATCCTTCTCAATAGAAGGCCCCCAGCCTTTAATCTAGACAAAGTAGGATAAATAAATTCCTTTAATCTTTTCTCTGCCCTACATGACCAGACCCACAGTCGGTACCTCCAACTGAGACTCTGTGATGATGAGGTTAAACATGCCTGCCCTTTACCCTTTGTCCTTTCAACTTTTCTCATGCTCATAGTAACTGGCACCCAGCTATGTATATTATCTTGAAACATTAATAAGTCTCAATAAATATGTCAAGGGCAGGGCAAAACTGCTGGCTTCTGCTCTAATTTCTATTGTCATAGCAAAGACTTTACAAATAAAATAGTATATTTGATTTTCACTTTGAATATTTTGACTTCTAACATTTATGTTCTCATGAATTCAAAAAGGTCAATATCATAGTGCCTCAGTGGCAATAAAAGAGGAAGAATAGTATAAAGAAAAAAGAGTCATACTCTCAGTCAGGAGATCTCAGCTCCAGCACTTAGTACAGCTGTGTGATCTTCAACAAATGCCCTACTATCTCTAAGCCTCAATTTTCTCTTCTATAAAATGGGAACACTTTTTCTTTTATCTTCATTTCACAGGCATGTTGTGAGGAAATCAATCAACCAACAATCAAACGACATTTAATTGCTTGCTATGTGCCACACAGAGAGTCAGTCAGGAAGATGAATCTTCCTGAATTCAAATCTGGTCTCAGACACTTACTAGCTGTGTGATCCTGGGCAAGTCATTTAACCCTGTTTGCCTCAGTTTCCTCATCTATAAAATAAACTGGAGAAGGGAATGGCAAAGTAAAAAGATACTCTAGTATCTTTATTAAGAAATAGCCAAATGGGATCATGAAGAGTTGGACATGACTGAAATAACTGAACAACAACATATCTCACACATTGCACTAAGCTCAGGAGATAAGAAGAAGGTAAAATAAAAAAAAAATGTTCCCATCCTCAAGGAACTTACATTTTAATGTAGGATATAGTATATACGAATAGGTATATACAAGATACACTCAAAGTAGAAAGAAAGTTACCTTCTAGAGGAAGGTTCAAGTAGGAAGGGGGAGCTGGAAAGAGCCCCTATGACACATGATATCTGACACGATATCCAAGCTGAGCCTAGAGGAAGCCAGGGGATATGAGAGGTAGAGGTGGATGAGAGAGGCCATCCCGTGTATCATAGGCTAAGGACTGGTGTGATAGCATCTCTGCATCATACCATGCATGTAGGGAAGTAAAGTATGAGAAAAGGGAGAAAGTAAAAAGGGGCTAGTTTGTAAAGAGCCCTAAATGCTGAATAGAGGACTTTCTATTTTATTCTGGCGGTAATAGAGAATGAGTAATATTTATGGAACAGGGAAAATTACATAATCTTTTGGAAAATCACTTTGACACCTGGAAAAGACTTTGCAAATTGTAAAATTCTTTATGAGAGCAAGCACGGCATGGTAGATAAAGGTCAAGTCTACTATTCAGAAAGGCATGGAAAAAACAAGAGGTTTGAAGCCATAGGACCTAACTTTGGAACTCAGCCCTATGATTTATTGCCTGATTGGTACAATGGATAGAGCACTGGGCCTGGAATCAGGAAAACCCGAAACAGACTCAGAATCCAGACTTAGGGTCATTGTGTAACTCTGGGTAAGTCATTTAATCTCTCTGTGCCTCATTTTCCTCATCTGTAAAATGGGCTCAGGGTTGTTATGAGGATGAAATGAGATAAAATTTGTGAAGTGATTAGCAAGGTATCTGGTACATAGTAGGAGCTATATAAATCCTAATGCCTTTTGTCCTTTTCCTTCCCTTTCCCTTCCTCACTCCTTCTTCCCATCTTAAGAAAGTCCCATGCTTATTAAGATTTTTTTTTGTAAAATTAGGGAATTGGGGAATTGGAGAAGGCAAAGTCAAAATAACAAGGCAGCATAAATATAGCAAACTCACCCCTATGTTCACCTTCCTCCCCCCACAAAGAAAAACCAAAGCTTTTCCAAATAGACATAGAAACTGTATCTAATTGAAAAATCTCAGTGGGAAAAATTCACAATGAATCACTTTTTCAGTCCAGTTCAGCATAGACAGAGAAAAAAATCTTTAGACACTAGGGATGGGTCTGACCAGCAGTGTGTTATGTATATCATTTCAGTGTCCAGGGAGTGTACCCAGGGACAAGGCAATTTTCCATACCAAAATGGGGCATAACCTCATGCAGGAACTAGTGCATTGCCAAATGGCAAATTGTCACCACTTACCCAGTTCTGGGTTACAGATCCAGAAAGAATTGAGAAGGGGACTTGGCACTGGGGGTCACATCCAAGATAAAGTGTAACCAACAGTTTAGCACATATGCTCAAATGAGCTCTCATTCTCAGCTTCTAGTCTGATTTGAAGCCTACGGAATAATTAGTGCAGGAATCTCAGACCAAAAGGAAGTCTAGAGTTCTGTCACTCAACCTGTAGAGTTTTCTAGCTGGCTAATAAGGTCTGAGTCCAACAGCAGCCCATTGTTGTTCATACCAAAACAGGTCATAAATTTTCCAAGCTTGGAGCAGATGGGGTAATGATCAGACTTTACCCTGGATCAGACCACTTTGGGGAAACTGAAAGTTTGACTAACATTTGATGCCTCCAAAAAGCTGCAACACGACAATTCTAAATCTTCCCTCAGGAAGTGCAAAGATCCTGGCCCTAACAAAAGTCTAAAATCATACAGTAGGCTGGAAAAATGAACAAACAAAAGGAATCCCACATAAAAACATATTGTGTTGACTAAAATGCTCAAGACACAAACCTAGAAGAAGATAATGGCTCAAAAATGTCTGCAAGCAAAGTCTCAAAGAAAAACACAGATTGAAAACACCAACTAAATTAGAATTCCTTCAAGAAATGAAGCAAGAGGAGTGCCAGGAGCCAAGGTAGCAGAGTAAGCAGTAGATCACTGTTCCTCTCACATTCTCATCACCAAGCACCCATAAAACAGCACCCCAGAACAGATCCTGAAACAGCAGAGCCAGCAGAAGGAGAGAATGGAGCAATATTTAAATCCAGGAGACTTAGAGGATTGGCAAATAAGGTCTGTATCACTCAGGTAAAAGAGGAGTGAGTCCAGGACAGGAAGTGTCCCAGCAAGCTGGTGGCAGGCTCCACCTCAACAAACAGGTGGGAGATGCTGAGCCCCAGAGTGGTGGAGCAGGCAAACACCAACACCAGGACATCCTACATACCTTAGCATAGCCAGGGTAACTGCAAAAATCCAGCTCAGTGAACCACTACATGTGCTGGCACAGCCCTGGTTAGGCAGAGATCTTCCAGCAGCTAGACCTCCTCATGCTTTAGCTAGCCCTGAGGAAATGCAGAAAAACCCCATCTGGCCTCAGCGCATGCCGGACACCACCACAAGGACCCCAGCTCAGTACCAGTTACTGATCCCTCCAGCCTCCAGAGGCCAGCAGGCCAGCACCTGAGGCCCCAGGGCACAAAGCTAGTGACCAGGCCCCTGCACCCTAGCACAAGAAGCTTCGGACAGTTCACCCTGCGCTGAAGCAGGAGACCTGAACTTTAAAAGCCACAAAATAAGCCAAAAAATGAGCAAGAAGCAAAAACAAACACTGACCATAGAATCTTTCAATGGGATAAGAGAAAATCAAAATATAAACTCAGAAGAGGACAACATTGTCAATATACCCACATCTGAAACCTCAAAGGGGAATACGAACTGGTCTCAAGCACAAAAAGTCCTAGAATAGCTCAAGAAGAATTTTTAAAGTCAAATAAGAGAGGTAAAAGAAAAATTGAGAAAAGAAATAAAAGGTATGCAAAAGTCAACAGCTTGGAAAAGGAAAAACAAAAATTGAATGTAGAAAATAATTCCTTAAAAAATAAAATTGGCCAAATGAGGAAAAAAAAAATCCACTCAAGAAAACAGCTCCTTAAAAACTAGAATTGACCAAATGGAAAAGGAGGTACAAAATCTCACAAGAGAACTCCTTCAAAAGTAGAATTGGCCAAATGAAAAAGGAGGTGCAAAAGCTAACTGAAGAAAACATATGTTAAAAATTAGAGGGGCAGCTAGGTGGTGCAGTGGATAGAGCACTGGCCCTGAAGTCAGGAGGACCTGAGTTCAAATCCAGTCTCAGACCAAACACTTGACACTTACTAGCTGTGTGACCCTGGGCAAGTCACTTAACCCCCATTGTCTAAAAAAAAAAAATTAGAATTGGGTGAATGGAAGCTTATGACTCTATAAGACAGCAAGAATCAGTGAAACAGAATCAAAAGAATAAAAAACATAGAAGAAAATATTAAATGCCTTAATGGAAAAAAAGACCAGAAAAATAGATTCAGGAAACACAATTTAAGAATTATTGGTATACCTGAAAGCCATAAAGCATGGACAGCATCTTTCAAGAAATTATCAAGGAAAACTGCCCTGACATCCTAGACTAGCTGGTAAAATAGTCATTGAAAGAATCCACTGATCACCTCCTGAAAAAGACCCCAAAATGAAAAGTCCAAGGAATATTGTAGCCAAATTACAGAATTATTAGGTCAAGGAGAAAATATTTCAAGCAGCCAGAAAGAAACAATGTAAATATCATGGAGCCACAGTAAGGATTACACAAGATTTAGCAGCTTCTACATTAAATGACCACAGGGCCTGGAATATAATACTCCAGAAGGCAAAGGAGCTTGTATTACAAGCAAGAATCAACTATCCAGAAAAACTGAGTATAATCTTTCAGGGGAAAATACAGACATTCAATGATATAGGGGATTTTCAATCATTCTTGATTAAATAAAAAACAGAACTGAACAGAAAATTTGATCTTTAAATACAAGACTTGAGAAGTATAAAAAGGTAAATGTGAGAGAGAGAGAGAAAAAAAAGAGATGTTTTGTAATGTTAAACTCTTTATATCCCTACACAGGAAGATGATACTTGTAACCCTTGAGATCTTCATCCTTATTATGGAATCAAGAAAGGGTACACACACAGATAGATAGATAGATGGATAGATAGATAGATAGATAGATAGATAGATAGATAGATAGATATAGATAGATATAGATATAGATAGAGGATATGGGAATAAGTTAAATTTAATGTGATGATAAAAATAATTTATTTAGGGGCAAAAAAAGGATTGAACTGGGAGAAAAGAAAAGGGGGAGGAAGAGTAGGGTAAATTATATCACAGGAAGAGGTGCAAAGACCTATTACTGTAGAGGGAAAGAAAGGAGGAGGGTGAGCATTGTTTGAACCTGACTCTCATTGGATTTAGCTCAAAGAGAGAGTAACATACACATCCAGTTAGTCATAAAAACCTATTACACTCTATAGGGAAGTAGGAGGAGACAGGGGAAAGAAAAGGGAAGGGGTAGATAGAAGGTGGGGGGGAGGGAGGGAAGAAGTATTAAGAAAAAGGGGAAATAAAAGGGAGGGGGCCTGATAGACAGGAGGGAGATTAAAGAAGGTGGTGGTCAGAAGGAAAACACTGGTGAGGAGAGAAAGGGTGTAAGGAGAGAGAAAAGTACAAATGAGGGAAAATAGGATGTAGAAAAAGACACAGTTAGTAAACATCACTGAATTTGAATGGGATGAACTCTCCCATATAACAAGCTGATAGCAGAGTGGATTAAAAACCAGAATCCTACAATATGTTTTTTACAAGAAACACATTTGAAGCAGAGAGATACACACAGAGTAAAATTAAAAGGCTAGAGCAGAATATATTCTGCTTCATTGGAAGTAAAAAAAAAAAAAAAGCAGCAGGGATAGCAATCCTGTTCTCAGAATAAGTAAAAACAAAAATAGATCTAATTAAAAGAGATAAAGAAGGAAACTGCATCTTACTAAAAGTCAGCATAGACAATGAAGTAATAGCAATACTAAACGTATATGCACCAAGTGGTATAACATCAATTTTCTTAGAGAAGTTCAGGGAGTTACAGAAAGAAATAGACAGCAAAACTTTTCTAGTGGAGTACCTCAACCTCCCCCTCTCAGAACTAGATAAATCTAACCACAAAATAAATAAGAAAGAAGTTGGGGAGGTGAATAAAATTTTAGAAAAGTTAGATATGGTAGACCTCTGGAGAAAATTGAATGAGGATAGAAGGGAATATACCTTTTTCTCAGTGGTAAATGGCACCTACACAAAAAATGAACATGTATTAGGGCATAAAAACTTCACAATCCAATGCAGAGAAGCAGAAATATTAAATTCATCCTTTTCTGATCATGATGCAATAAAAAGTACATGTAAGAAAGGGCCATGGAAAGATAGACTAAAAATTAATTGGAAACTAAATAACCTAATACTAAAGAATGAGTGGGTCAAAGAACAAATCAAAGAAACAATCAATAATTTCATCAAAGAGAATGACAATAATGAGACAACATAGCAAAACTTATGGCATGCAGCCAAAGTGGTTCTTAGGGGAAATTTTATATCTCTAAATGCCTACATGAATAAAATAGATAAAGAAGAGATCAATGAATTGGGTATGCAACTAAAAAAGTTAGAAAAAAAACAAATTAAAAATCCCCAATTAAATACCAAATTAGAAATTCTGAAAACCAAAGGAAAGATTAATAAAATTGAAATTAAGAAAATTATTGAACTAATAAATAAAACTAAGAGCTGGTTTTATTTTTAAAAAAAAGCAAATAGATTGATTAATTTGATTTTTAAAAGAGGAAGAGGAAAACCAGATTACCAGTATCACAAATGAAAAGGGTGAATCTACCACTAATGAAGAAGAAACTAAAACAATAATTAGATGCTATTTTGTTCAACTGCATGCCAACAAATCTAAAAATCTAAATGTAATGGATGAACATTTACAAATATATAAATTGCTCAGGTTAATGGAAGAGGAAATAAAATACTTACATAACACCATTTCAAAAAAAGAAATTGAACAAGTCATCAATGAACTCCCTAAGAAAAAAATCTCCAGGGCCAAATGGATTTACAAGTGGATTCTACCAAACATTTAAAGAACCACCAATTCCAATACTATATAAACTATTTGGAAAAATAGGTGAAAAAGGAGTCCTACCAAATTCTTTTATGATACCAATATGGTGCTGGCACCTAAACTGAGAAGAGCCAAAACAGAGAAAGAAAATTAAAAATCAATTTTTCTAATGATGCTAGATGCAAAAAATTAAATAAGTTACTAGCAAAAAAATTACAGCAACTTATCATGAGGATAATACACTATGACAAGGTGGGGTTTATATCAGGAATACAGGGCTGGTTCAATATTAAGAAAATTATTAGTATAAATAACCATATCAATAACAATATTAACAGAAATCATTTGACTGTCCCAGTATATACAGAAAAAGCTTTTGACAAAATACAACACCCATTCCTATTAAAAACACTAGAGAACATTGGAAATCAATGAGTTTTCCTTAAGTAGCATCTATCTAAAACCATTAGCAAGTATTATTTGTAATGGGATTAAGCTAGAAGCATTTCCAATAAGATCAGGGGTGAAGCAAGGAAGTCCATTATCACCATTATTATTCAATATTGTACTAGAAATGTTAGCTTTAAGCTATAAGAGAAGAAAAATAAATGGAAAGAATTACTATAATGAATGAGGGGTGGAGCCAAGATGGTGGAGTGAAAGCAGGGACTCACTTGAGCTCTCCCCCAAATCTCTTCAAATATCTCTAAAAAGTTACACTGAACAAATTCTAGAGTGGCAGAGCTCGCAAAGAGACAGAGTGAGGCAGATTTCCAGCCCAAGACAACCTGGAAGGTTGACAGGAAAAGTCGGTAGCACCAGCCCGAGAGAGGAGCATCCAGTGCACAGGATACATCACTACACCCCACCTAAGCAAAGCCAGGGCAAGCTTCTAGAACTGAATCACCAGTAGCAGTGGTAGGTTGGAACCTGTGAGAAGACCTGTGGTCTTCTCAGTCCACAGACTCCACAGACAGCTTAGAAGTTCAACGAGAGGGGTCTGTCGGACCTGAGTGAGAGAGAAGCATAGTCTAGCACAGGGTTACAGGGTGCTCCAGTAGGTCCCTGCACCAGCAAATCAGGAACAGGCCTTTGGAGTGACTGAATAAGCAGCACTTGTGGAAGTAGCAGTGATAGCATCAGCAGCAGCTGCTCCTGAAGCTATTAGCCCACAGACTGAATGTTTGAAAGTCACCTATTTTTGGCTGAATAAGCAGTAAATCACACTCATCTTCCCTTATTGACTTTGAAAAACCCAGAGAATATTGCCCCAGGAAAAATGCTGAAATAGTAGAGTCAACAGAAAGACTAGATATAGCAGTCTTTTAGCTCCTGAGGCTAAGTGTATTGACAGGAAAGATTCTTCTTGCTGCAGCAGAAGGGGACCAGTACAGGAAGAGGGATGTCCCAGTGAGCCAGTGATAAGCCCCACCTCAGCAAACCAGTAACCAGGTGCCTAGTCCTCAGCACAAGGAGCCTGGGACATGCCCCCTGTGCCCCAGAAGCAAAAATCAAGTTTAAAAACCAGAAAAAAAGTCAAACAACATGAGCAAGAAGCAACATAGATAAACAGTGACCACAGAAAAGTATTTTGGTGACAGGGAAGATCAAAACACAAATTCAGGGGAGGATAAAATTGTCAATATACCCACATATGAAACCTCAGAAAGGAATATGAACTGGTCACAAGACCAAAAAGCCTTCTTGGAAGAGTTCAAGGAGGATTTTACAATTCAGACAAGGAGAGTAGAAGAAAAATTGAACAATTCTTTTTTTTTTTTTAAATAGGAAAAAAGTACACTGAAGAAAATAACTCCCTAAAAAGTAAAATGGGCCAAATGGAAAAGGAGTTACAAAACCTAACTGAAGAAAACAATTCATTAAAAATTAAAGTTGAAAAATTGTAAGCAAATGACTGTATGACACAACAAGAATCAGTCAAACAAAACCAAAAGAATGAAAAAAATAGAAGAAAATGTAAAACTCCTCATTGGAAAAAAAAAAAAACAACTGACATGTAAAATAGATCCAGGAGAGATAACTTAAGAATTATTGGTCTATCTGAAAGGCATAATGTAAATAAATAAATAAATAAAATTATAGATCCTGGACAGCACCGATCATCAAGGAAAACTGTCCTGAGGCCCTGGAACCACAGGGTAAAAAGGTCATGGAAAGAATCCACCCATCACCTCCTGAAAGAAATCCCAAATTGAAAATACCAAGGAATGAGAAAACAAAGTTATCACTCTTTGCAGATGATATAATGGTATACTTAGAGAATCCTAGAGAACCAACTAAAAAACTATTTGAAATAATTAACAACTTTAGCAAAGTTGCAAAATATGAAATAAACACACATAAATCATTGACATTTCTATATGTTAGTAACAACGTCCAGCAGAAAGAGATAGAAAGAGAAATTCCATTTGAAGCAACTGTAGTGTGCAAAAAATATTTGGGAGTCAGGGTAAAAAATGGTCATTCAATGAAATAGGGGACTTTAAAGCATTCATGAGGAAAAGACCAGAGCTGAATAGAAATTTTGACTTTCAAATACAAGACTCAAGTGAAACATGGAAGAGGTTAAAAAAAAAAGAAAAATCATAAGAGACTTATTAAGGTTAAACTATCTACATTCCTGCAGGGAAAGATGATATTTGTAACTCATGAGTCCTTTGTCAGTATTAGGGTAGTGGGAGGAAAAAATTATATGTATGTATAGATAGATAGATAGAGGGCACAGGGTGAGTTGAAGATGAAGGCGTGATATCTGGAAAATAAAATTAAGGGGTGAGAGAGGATTATACTGGGAGAAGAAGAAAGGGAGAAGTAGAATGGTGGTAAATTATCTCACATGAAACAGAAAAGTAAAGGCTTATACAGTGGAGGGGAAATGCGGGAAGGTGAGAGGGAATGAATGAATCTCATTCTCATAGAATTTGGATTAAGGAGGGAATAACATATAAAATGGGGTATGGAAATCTACCTTACCTTACAGGAAAATAAGGGGAGAAGGGGACAAGAGAGCAGGGGGTCGATAGAGGGGAGGCATATTGGGGGAGGGGATAATCAAAAGCAAACCCTTCTGAGGAGGGACAGGGTCAAAAGAGAGAATAGAATAAATTGGAGGTAGGATAGGATGAAGGGAAATATACTTAGTTTTTCGCAACATGACTACACATCTATAACCTGTATCAAGATGCTTGTCTTTTCAATGAGGGTGAGTGGTGAGGGAGGAAGGAAGAAAATTTGGATCCCAAAGTTTTAAAAACACATGTTAAAAATAAAAAAAAATAAAAATACTTAAGTAAAAAAATAATATTTGGGAGTCTACCTGCCAAGACAAACTTATGAACTATATGTACACAATTACAAAACACTTTTCACACAAATGAAGTCTGATCTAAATAATTGGAAAAAATATCAGTTGCTTATGGGTAGGTTGAGCTAATACAATAAAAATGACAATTCTATCTAAATTAATTTACATATTCAGTGCCATACCTATCAAACTATCATAAAATTATTTTATATAGCTAGAAAAAATAATGAAATTAATCTGGAAAAACAAAAAATCCAGGATATCGAGGTGAATGAAAAGAAATACAAGGGAAGAGGGCCTAGCCATACCTGATCTACAACTGTATTATAAAGCAGTCATCATCAAAACTACTTGGTACTTGCTAAGAAATAGAGTGGTGCATCAGTGGAATAGATTAGGTATTCAAGACACATTAATCAATGACTATAGTAATTTATTGTTTGGTAAATCAAAAAACCCCAGCTTCTGGGATGAAAACTCACTATTTGACAAAAGCGTCTCGGAAAACTGACAAATAGTAAGGCAGCAGCTAAGTATAGACCAACATCTTACACCATATACCAAGATAAATTCAAAATGAGTACTGGATTAAGACATACAGGATGAAGCTATAAGCAAAATTTGTAGATCAAGGAATAGTTTACCTGCCAGATATATGGAAAAGGGAAAAATTTATGATCAAACAAGAGATAGGGAACAGTTTGACATGCAAAATAGGTGATATTGATTACCTTAAATTAAAAAAAGGTTTTGCACAAAGTCAATGCAAGCAAGATTAGAAGGAAAGCAGAAAATTGGGAAACAATTTTTACAGACAGTGCCTCTGATAAAGTCCTCCTTTCTAAAATATATAGAGAACTGTGTCAAATTGATAAGAATACAAGTCATTCCCCAATTGATAATTGGTCAAAGGATATGAACGGGCAGTTTTCAGATGAAGAAATTAAAGCTATCTATAATCATATGAAAAGATGCTCTAAATCACTATTGATTAGAGAAATGCAAATCAAAACAACTTTGAGGTACTACATTACACTTATCAGATTGTCTAACATGACAAAACAGGAGAATGATAAATGTTGAAGATTTAGGAAAATTGGAACACTAAAGTATTGTTGGTGGAGTTGTGAATTGATACAACTATTCTAGAAAGTAATCTGGAACTATGTCCAAAGGTGCAAAACTCTGCATACTCTTTGACTTGGCAATACCACTACTAAGGCTATATCCCAAAGAGATCATAAAAAAGGGAAAGAGACCCACATATACAAAAATATTTATAGTAGCTCTTTTTGTGATGTCAAAGAATTGGAAATTGAGAGGATGCCCATCAATTGGGGAATGGCTGAATAAGTTGTGGTATATGAATATAATGGAATACTTTTTGTGCTATAAGAAATGATGAGCAGGCAGACTTCAGGAAAACCTGTAAAGACTTGTATGAGTTGATGCTGAGTGAAGTGAGCAGAGCCTGAAGACCACCGTACATAGTAATAACAACATTGTGTGATGACTCACTTTGTTAGACTTAGCTCTTCTAAGCAATGCAACGATCTAAGACAATTGCAAAAGACTCATGAGGGAAAATACTGTCCACATTCATAGAAAGAACTATGGAGTTTGAACGCAGATAAAAGCATACTATTTTCTCTTTTTTTATTTTTTTGTTTTTTCTTTCTCATTGTTTTTTTTTCTTTTTTTCTGATTCTTTCACAGCATGACTAATGTGGAAATATGTTTAATATGATCATACATGTATAGCTTATATAGAATTGCATGCCATCTTGGGGAGAAGCGGCAAGGGAAGACAGAAAATTTAGAACTCAAAATCTTAAAAAAAATGAATACTGAAAACTAAAAATAAATGAAAAAAAGAAATGAAGCAAAAATTTTTAAAAAATTGTTTACATTTTGTTTCGATAAATGAAATGAAAGGCCTAAAAAACAGAAAATAAATGACAACTCTGGAAGAACAAATTTGAAAGGAAATTAACAGCTTGGCACAAGAGGTCCAAAACCTTTCCCATTCAATAAACTCCCTGAAAATTTGGTTGGACCAACAACAAGCTAATGACTTCATTGGACAACAAGGGGGAATATTTTCTTTTAAAAAGTCAAGAGACTGAAAAGTAAAATAAATATAAAATAATTTTATAACAAAAAAAAAATCACACATACACAAACAAAACAGATTGAAGAAGAAAAAATAAGAATGATTAGACTACCTGAATGTCATGACCAACAGAGAGGCTAGAGATTATGTTTTAAGAAATCTTGAAATAAAATTGTCCAGATATCTTAGAACCAGAAGGCAAAGTAAATGTAGAAAGAATCCACAAATTGCCTTAAAATGAAAACTCCCATTAAAATTATAGACAAAATCTAGAGCTTCCAGATTAAAAAAAAATAGTGCCAGGAGTCATAAAGAAAGAATTCAATTACTGAGGAGGTACAATTAGAATCACATATGATTTAGCAGCCATCACATTAAAGGAACAGAGGATAGAATAAGATATTCCTGAAGGCAAAGGATATACACACATGCATATATATACACACATATACATTATATATATGTGTGTCTGTGTGTATATATAATGCCTATATATGTACATATAAACATATACATATATGTGTGTTTATAGGCTTCAACCAATAATAACTTATTTGGAAAAAAACTGAGTGGAATCCTAAAATCCTATAGGGGAAAAATGAGTAAGTATTCCTGACAAAAAGACCACGGCAATGTAAAAATTTAGAAATTCAAATAAATTAGTTAAGAAAAACCAACAAAACTCAGATTCTTATCATCCTGCCACTGCTTAGATTCCTTAAGAGTCTGCCCAATGTGACAAATGTTCTAATAAACCTTGTGTTTGACTGAAAGAAGGCTTGGGTTGAATTCTTTCAGGCAGGACTCATGTGTTGTGATGTTGGGGTCCCAGCACCCCTAAATCCCTAGACCTCAACATTTTGGTGGCCAGTATGGGGAAAACTGCTTAACCCCAAATTCTTTTCTAGTCTGGCTGGTGCAAGTTATGATATATAAATTTGATTGAATATAAATGTGCTGTAAGAAATCTTGAAATTGAATTTTTCAGAGAAATCTATAAATATTTTGAGGAATTGATGGAGAATGAAGAGAACAGATCCAAAGGAAAAAAGGATATAATGATTACAATATTGTAAATACAAACAACTATCAAAAGCTTAGGAACTTTGTACAATGTAATATCCAAACAGTTGCTACACACTTTTTCCTGATAGAAAAGGGAACACCCAAAGTGAATAATTATGTATGTGTGTGTCTGCATATATGTACATAAACATATACACATATATTCATTATTTTTTTCTTTTAGACATTGCCAGTGCAGAAATTTGTTTTGTTTAACCATATATATGTAATTTTTTTTCTTTTATTCTCAATTGGTATGGAGAAGGAAGAAGAGGATGGATTTTTACTGATTAATAAAATTTAGTTCAAAAAATCTAAAATGTAAGTTTTAAAATCAATTACCTCTAAGACACATTCCAAATCTAAATCTATGGGCCAGAATAGGCCATATCTGTGAGCCAGTATGAGAAAAAGTTTGCAAATGGAAAAATATAAAATGTATTTTTGGTCATCAAATTCACTTTAGTTACAAGGTATAGGATGTTTGGGGCAACTGTTTAAGATAATGTTGGCAAAACAAATCAATACCAAGTACAGAATTCATATATTTGAAGAATGTTGGAATTGCCATGAGAAATGACACTTCTTTCCATCTTTGCTTTACAAACTTGAACCTCTCATATCTCTGACAGTGAAACAGCTGGTGCCACTTCTAAAAGAAAATATAGAACCACAAGGTTGACATTTTTAGATATAGTCCAGGGGAAATAATGACATCTCAACAGTCAATTTGTGATGTCAGTTTCATAATAGTAACAGGATTATTTTAGCATTATACAGTCAGGAGAAAAAAATTCTCTGAAGTACTTCATCCTCTATTACAGAAATATGATTCCATTAGCAGCTCAGATTTCTTTTTCTTTTTCTTCAAGCAAACTGAAAATCTTGTTGCACATCCTTGAGCAATCTGATTTTTTTCCCTTGAAGTGGACTCCTCCATAGGTTTTTAAATGGACTTTTACATAATACAGACCTCTGTCCATTAGGTGTTTGTTGCCATGATTAGTCTTAACCACTGAATACTTCATTCCAGGGTTGTTTATTTATAGTTTGATGCATAGGGAGGAAGTGAGGCATATCAGAGAAAGTGACTGATTTAGAGTCGGGAAGACCTGGGTTCACATCCTCCCTCTAAATTTTATTAGCTGTGTGAATATGAACAGAGAATGTTACATCTCTGCACCTTAGGTTCCTCATTTGTAAACTAGGAACATAATAACAGCACTATTAGTTCTATATTTGTACTATTATAGTACAATTCCAGAGGATTGTTATGGGATTTAATGCAATGAGATATTTAAAGTGCATTTCAAAGCCCCAAACAAAATATAAATAATATCATTTAAAAAAACTGTCTATGAGTGCAACGCAAAACTGCTAAGTAATATGAATGTGATGGAAGATCACAGGATTTTTACTGTTGTGCACATACAATTTTCCATTACACTAACTTTGCACTGGCTGTTCCCATAACAGGAAAGCATTTGTTCTTTTTTGTCTCTGTGAATCATTTCTTTCTTTCAAAGCCTACCTCCTACGTGAGATCTTTTCTCATTTCCTTCCAACTTATAGTTGACCATCTTCTCCATAATAAAACTGCCTAGTATTTTCTTTGCATGTATTTTGTTTATAATGATATATATTCGTATTGTCTCCCCAATTGAATCTAACTTCCCTGAGAGTAGGGATTGTTTCAGTATTGTGTTTCCCTACTTAAATGCTTTTTGACTGATTGATTAGAGGTAGAAAGGGTGGTAGAAATCTAGTCCAATCTTCCCCATCTCATTCATTCATTCATTTGTATGTACTTATTTTGTTTTGTTTTGTTTTGTTTCTCAATAGCTATCAAAAACTTAAATATATTCCTTTGAGAACTGCCTGGTCATTTCCTTGGACCATTAGGGTAATGGCTATTATTCTTATAAATTTGGATCAGTTTTTTTTATGTACTAAAAAGAAACCTTAATCAGATAAACTGTCTCTAACATACTTCCCCCAGGTAAATATTTCCCTTCTAATCTTGGTTGCATTGGATTTGTTTGTGCAAAAATATATATTTTTTTAAATTTCTGTACTTCAAATTGTCCATTTTAACTTCTTTGATATTTTGTATCCTTTATTTAGTCATGTTATTCTCCTATTCACATATCTGAAAGGTAATTTCTTCCTTGCCCCTCTAACTTGTTCATGATATAATCATGTATATCTAGGTCATGTATTTATTTGGAGTTTTTCTTGGTCTATGATATATTATTTGTTGGTCTAAATCCATTTTCTGCCAAACTGCTGTCTAGTTTTCCAGAAGTTTTGTCAAATAGTGAATTTTCATTTCTTTCTTTCTTTCTTTCTTTCTTTCTTTCTTTCTTTCTTTCTTTCTTTCTTTCTTTCTTTCTTTCTTTCTTTCTTTCTTTCTCTTCCTTCCTTCCTTCCTTCCTTCCTTCCTTCGGATATGTATATTTATATATCTATCTCAATACTCATTAAGTATAATCATTGATATTTTCTTTCTCTGCTTTTTCTCTCCCTGTATTAGGTATTAAGACCATATTTTTATCATGGAAAGAATTTATTGGCATCCCTTCTCTTCCTATTTTTGCTAATTGTTTATGCAGTATTGGAATTTGTTATTGTTCACTCCTCATTCTCAAAGAGGACCAATGGCATAAAGAGGGTGATGTCTTGACTTGCAAGTGAATTGGATTTAAGTGAGGCAGAGCTATGCTATCCAAAGTCATCAACCTCACTCTCTCCTCCAGAGTCATCAAAGTCCAGTGGCAATACACTGGCAATGGCCCCAAAAGCAGTAGGAAACCCTGGCCTTTTTAAGCTGAGATCATTCCCAGGCCTCAGTTTGTCTGAGGCAACACCAATTCAGTGATTAAAGGCTAAGTAATAATTGAGGTAAAAGATGGTCTACTTTGACTTTACAAAAGAATCAGTCTGGGAAAGGGAAGACCTGTTTTACAAGAGCCATATTTTGTAAGAAATTATAAATGAAAACCACATGAGACAAAATAGTTAATTGCCCTCTTTTTCTTAAACAAAACAATGATAGAATAAATATATAGGGAAAAAAAATATCTAGCCCCTAAACCCTAAGATATCTTGTGAAATATAAGCAAAGAAGGGCTAGAAAGAATCATATAAGATAAAACGGGAAATTTGTAATATATAAATTTTTAAAAAATATATTTTTGCACAAACAAATCCAATGCAACTAAGATTAGAAGGGAAATATTTACCTTATATATGGGGTAAATTTCTTGCACATAATAACTGTGATATACACATTTCTTATTTAACTTAGTAGACTATGACTTTTTATCTTCGTTGCCTAACACAATGTACCTTGATTTGCTCAAAAATTATGTGGCAGTACTTAAAATTTGCTTATAAAACTGGCAATTAGGAAACATATAAATAAGTAGGAGTGAATTAACAAGGGATGAAACCCTAGGGGTATACAACTTCAGGGCACTCAACTACATTAAAAAATACAAGTTGGGAGTAACAGTCTCATACTACTTGGTTGCCATTTTAACTGTGATAAAATGGGTGCTTACTGAAGCTAGGGGAGAAGTTTTAAAGAGTTTCATGGTAAGAAAAAGTTTTGCTTTACCCGCTCTTGGTATTGAAGGTATCAGTTTCAAGAACCACAAGAAGATTGGTTTATCATTTTTCAGCCCTAGATGGAGGGGGTGGAGAAATATAATAATCTTTCCCTCATTTGTCACCCCCCACTTCAGCCATAATCCAAGCCTTCTGATCTTCTAGTCCCTGGTTTTCATTGGTCCCTTCCTCATCTACTTAAACTGTCTTCCTGGACATCTAGACTTTTGGGGGGGTAAGTCAAATCAGGTAGATCCTTGAGTTCTCTGACCCAAGGGCTATACATTTAATTAGCTAGTCTAGATAGGGGATAAGAAATGAATAAAAAGGAATACTAGAGAGGGAAATTCCAAGGTAAATCCCTCTTTCTTCCTCTATCCTCTCAAAACATATGCTTTTCATAGAGAATGAGCCCCTCTCAATTACTATTTACAAGAGAAACAATTACTATTTACATTCATTCCTCTCCTCTCCTCTCCTCTTTTCTCTCTTTTTCTCTTTTCCCCTCTCTTCTGCTCTCTCCACACAGGGTATAATGCCCTTGTACTGTTTGAATGAATTATTTTCACAGGTAATAAATGTATGGTCAGTTTTTTCCTCTGAGTTAGAATTGTGGAAAACAAGGTGCTAATCTTAATTTTGGAGGACAATCTCCAGTGATTGTTTTTGTCTTTGCCCTGGTTAAATAATGCTTTGCTCACTATTATAATACTGTAATGCTCTTAAGTATGTGTTAATGAAGACATCTGTGTGTTTAGTGAATATTTTAAAATTATTTACTTATATTTTAGATACTGCTTTTGTTCATTTTAAATCACTTTATGTAAATTTGTGTCTAAATACATACATATATGTGTTATATGTTTATGTGCATATGATACATGATTATAAATGATATTATATATATATATTTATATGATTTAGCTTATAAGAGTAGTGTTTTAATAAACCATAAGCACCACTCAGAGCAAGCACATAAATAATAAAACATGACATTCTTAAATATTTTAAAAGGAAATTAAATAGCAATAATGAGTTTACACTTTTGTTCTTGTAAGTGCAAGTATAATGTAGCACAAAGAACATCGAGATGATATTTGCAAGACCTAAGTTTGATTTCAAAATTTATCACTGTGTAACGAAGACAAATTTATTTCTCTTTTGTTCTAAATTTCTAATTCTTTGTTTCCTCCCTGGTAGTCTCCCAAGGTAGTCTCATATGAAGATTTTTCTTGATAATCTGGAAAGTAGAGATGCATTCCTTCAGAGACACAACTCTAGAATTGCCATCTTTCTGATACTGAAAAAGCTGTCTTGATCTCCATTTCCATGGGACCACATATTCAGTCTTCTGTCTTCTGTTTAGTGGATTCTCATCTAGCACTTGTGGCTAATTGTTGTGTTAGCACATCTTAAACTTATTCTGAGAGAAATTATGATAAAATCTTAGACCTGAAAAAGACCTTGGTGATAATCTATCTAGTCTAAATTGATAATTTTTTAGCTGAGAAAACTAAGGTCCAGTGAAAAGGTTGTATTTACATGGGTCATAGAAGAAATATTTTGCAGTGTCCCTGGTCACAAAGTCAGTACCTAACTTGAGGTTGTGGCTGAGAAGCCTCTATATAATGGATTGCAATACTGGTAAGACAATCTAGTAAGGGAAGAAAAGTCTGCTATAGTAACATTTCCATTAGGAAGAATCCAGAAATGAGATGTTGGTTCTTTTGAGCAGTATGGGCTATTATTTTAATACACGAAACAACCTGGGGCACAAAGTAGAATGCTCACCTAGAATTTAGAAAATTAAGATAGCAACAGAGCATTCATGGAATACACACTGTCAAATAGCAAAGGTGGGTGAAAATCAGGGCACTATTAAAGAATTGAATGTGAAATCAGGTTTGAGATAATAAAGGAGATCTTATGAAATTTGATTCTTTCATTTCCTCTGTGTTTTTCTGAAGAAGCTCCAGAAATGGAAAATTCTTACACATCATTTACTATATCCTTCCAGGGAAACAGTTGAGACCGCCAAGTCCTACATGCAAAAAAGAAAAAAAAAAGTCAGTAATTGCCATTATCAAAAACAAACAAACAAAAAACAAACAGTAAACTATGCTGGAAAGACATGCTTGTCATTCCCCACAAAGACGTATGGAAGAATTGATGAATCTGAGGATATTCCAGATTATGACAGAATATGCAATATGTACCAGATAACAGAGAATAAAAGTGTAAGGAGAAACATTTGCTGTTTTTTTTGTAGTTTATTTTCATTTCCATGCTGAGATCATAGATATTAATTATATGCATAATTAGATTTTTTGAGCAATAAAAACATTCCTCCTCATCTATATTGGGAAATAAAGATATTACTACTTTACTACAATAAAAATTAAAATATGTCAGCTCAGGCTGTGCTCAGCAACACAAAACAGTTTGAAAGTATGTTGAATTAATCAAAAAGTAGCTGTTTTCAAAATTGTTTTATTATATTCAACCATTTTCATCATGATTTATATGTGAAGACATGTCTTTAATTACATTTTAAGTTATGCAATTTTATTGTTAATACCATTGGTTTCAGTGCTTGAAATTTCATCAAGACTAAAGAACAGTAATTTTAAATAGAATGGTGTAAGAAAAATAAACATTTCAAAGGAAATATTTTTTATTTGAAATATATGGGTCCCAAAATTCTTAGTTCAGGTTTAAGCTTTAATAGTTTAGAGTTACACTTAGAATATTGGGATACTTTGCTTCTCTGGATTTAGAGAAGCACATAGAGAATCCTAGAGAAGCACAGGCTTCTCAAAAACAAAACACACACACACACAAAATAAATAAAATTATTCTGAAAACCTGATTCTTCCCATTATATGCAGTCAACAATGGGGTTATCAATTCTCACAATTCTCAAATTATGGCAAAATCACTTGGGGGTTACAGAAAGAGGAAGTCACCAATGACTATCACCATTACCATTTATACTATCCAAACAATTGCATCAGGAAGAACATCTCAACAAAATGGAAAACTACTTTATTGGTAATGCCAAACTCTACAGTAATTAAGGATCCAATGACCTTAAATGCCAGGGAGCCATTAAAAGTAATGGGGTGTGAGTGCAAGTCAATGACTGATGAGACAGCAATGTCTTCTCTAGGGCTTAAGCTATAACATACCCATTAATGTATTATTATCAGTAGATGAAACATAACGAATACTACATCTCATTTGCATAATGGATGAGACCAGGGAAGCAGTTCCAGATGGCTGATGAGCACCTTGAGCCAAAAGGAAGATTTTTTTTTGAAATATCAAGCATTCACAAGCCTGAATTGCAGAGATACAATAGTAAATAAGTCTTTGATAAAATTGATGGGAATGTGGATGTCTGAATGATTCGACACTCTCAAATAAGATTTAAAAAAGTTAAAATATCCCCAGAGCATATAAATGCACTTTGCAATAAGATTATGTATGTATGGATTATATATGGATAATGTACCATCTTTACTTCCTAAGACAATTCAGCAATAATTAATTGGCTGTATAAACTTTGGGCAAAATCCTCTTTGATTTGCAGTGCAGATGTCTCAGTGTATTATTCTACCCCTGCGGTATGTGAATCTAACTCTTTCAGCTTTTGTTTGGGGAAGAGATAGAAGTACTACTTATTTGAAGTAAAAAAAATAATATTTTTGCATTAATTTCACATACCTGTTCTTTCTAATAGTAGAAAGAGAGTGGTTCAGAGAAAAGATAATTGTAACAAGATTTAAGTAACTTCAATTTTTAAAGTAGCTAAGTGGTACAACAGAAAAAAAAAAAGCTGAACATGGAGTCAGGATTCACGTCAAGACCTAGATTTCAAATTTAACCTGAGACATATACTAGCTATGTGGCCCTGGGCAAGCCATTTAAACTCTGTTAACCTCACTCTTCTCAACTGCAAAATGGGATATTAATGGCATCAAATTGTTTTGAGGATCAAATGAGATAGTATTTGTAAAGCACTTTAAAAACATTAAAACTGTTATTATTACATCTATTATTATCAGTCCTACTTGCACACTTACTAATTATATTGTTTTACTTCCCTGTGCCACAATTTTACAATGTGTAAAATAAAGACATCAGAATAGATGAATTGCAAAATTAGCTTTTAATTAGGCTAGGTGCTCAAGGGTGGAAATACAAAGACAAATTGACTATTGAGGGTCTTCTCTTTACTTTCTTTTTCTCCCTTGTTCTAAGTGCTGTAGCAAATAGAAAAATGTAAGGCATCATGCCTGCCCTCAAGTATTTTAATGGCTAATTGGGGAGAAATGATACGTACAAGAATGTTATAGAAGCTCTCCAGATTGTCACTTAGAGTTGGTCTTGTGAAAAGTCAAAGTGCATGAGTATACACATGACATAATTGTACTAAAAAGTTCTCAGCTACTGGAAATACCTTTTCAAATTGCCTAGAAATAGTATGAAAATTCTACGATTAGAAATATACTCCTTTTATTCCTGAAGACTTAAAGTGGCATGTCATTCCCTAAAGCATTACAACATATAACTTAGTGGGAATTAATTCTAAGAGTAACAGCAAAAAAAAAAAAAAAAAGAAAACAAAAACCAAAAAAACCAAAACCAAACCAAAACAAAACAAAACAAAACAAAACAAAACAAAACAAAACAAAACA
>NW_020954723.1:9156399-9265527 GCF_900497805.2 Vombatus ursinus
CAAAACAAAACAAAACAAAACAAAACAAAACAAAACAAAACAAAACAAAACAACCTTGTATGAATGAGACAAAGGTGGTATTTACAAAGATGGGGTGATGCAGTTTGAGGGGAAAAAAGATGAAAGAGAAGATTGAGAAATTAATAAATACAAATTTCAAAAGTTTGTCCAGAACTGGTTCTGATTTGTCATGTAAGGTATTGTGATTAATAAAAATTGATGGGATAAAATATTAGATTTTTTTTAAAAAGTTACATAGTAAAACTTATATCATTTATGATGGGATTGATAATTTGTTTCACACTTACAGCCTTTACATCCTATAGCTCCACCTTACCTTTAAGAATTGAGTGAGGATTTCTGTTGACTAAAAGTCTTTTCATTAAGCAGCCTTGCCCCTTAATTTTTTTTCTTTTTTAATAGCATTTTTCCCCAATTACATGTCTAGACAATTTTTTGCATTCATTTTTACAAGATTTTGAGTTTCAAATTTTTCTCCCCTCCTTTCTCCCCTCCCCTCTTCTTAAAATGGTGGCAATTTGATAAAGATTATGTGTGTACTATCACGTAAAACATATTTCCATATTAATCACAGCTGTGAAAGAAGGAAAATTGGGACACTAATGCACTATTGGTGGAATTGTGAACTGATCCAACCATTCTGGAGAGTAATTTGAAACTATACCCAAAAACTGTGCATACCCTTTGATCCAGCAATAGCACTACTAGGTCTGTATCCCAAAAAGATCCAAAAAAAAATGAAAAAAGACCCACATGTACAAAACTATTTATAGCAGCTCTTTTTATGGTGGTAAAGAATTAGAAATTGAGGAGGTATCTATCAATTGAGGAATGACTAAACAGGTTGTCATACATAAATGTAATGGAATACTGTTGCTCTATAAGCAATGATGAATAGACAGATTTCAGAAAAATCTGGAAACACTTACGTGAACTAATGCCAAGTGAAGTGAGCAGAACCAGGAGAACATTGTACACACTAATAGCAACATTGTGTGAGGATCAACTTTGATAGACAGCTCTTCTCAGCAATACAATGATCTAAGACAATTTCAAAAGATTCATAATGGAAAATGCTATCCACAGAGAAAGAACTATGGAGTTTTTTTTCTCTTTTTTTATTTCTCTTTCTTGTGACGTTTCCCTTTTGATTCTTATTCTTCTTTTACAACATGATTAATGTGGAAATAGATTTAATATGATTGTACATGTAAAGCCTATATCAGACTGCATTCCATCTTAGGAAGCATGGAGGGGAGGAAGATAAATTTGGAACTCAAAATCTTATAAAAATGAATGTTGAAAACTAAAAATAAATTTAAAAAAAAAGAAAAAAGAAAAAATACTTTAGAGGAATAAATTCTCCCTTAACCTCCGCTGCTGCTACATCCCATAAATTTGGGTACATTGTCTCATTGCTGTCATTCTCTTTAATGAAATTTTTTATTGTTTCTATGATTTATTCTTTGATGCATTTACTATTTGGGATTATATTATTTCATTTCCAATTAATTTTTAATTTGTCTTTCCACTTCCCTTTGTTGAATGTAATTTTATTTCATTTTGATCTGAAAAAATACATTTAACATTTATGCCTTTCTACAATTGATTTTGATGTTTTTATACCCTAATACATGCTGAATTTTTGTGTATTTGCCATGTGCTTTTGAGAAAAAAAAAATGTATTCCTTTTCTGTTGCCATTTCATTTTTTCCCAAAGGTCTTGTCAGATTAGAATTGTTACCCTTGCTTTTTTTTTTTTAAATCAGTTGAAGCATAATAGATTCTGCTCCAGCCTCTTACCTTTACTCTGTGTGTGTCTTTCTGCTTCAAGTGTGTTTCTTGTAAACACCGTATTGGAGGATTCTGATCATTGATGCACTCTGCTATCTACTTCCATTTTATGGGAGAGTTCATCCCATTCACATTCACTGTTATGATTACTAACTGTGTATTTACCTCAATGCTATTCTTCCTCCTGTTAGTTTTTTCTCTCCTTTTACCCTTTCCTTCCTCACCAGTGTTTGCTTCTGTCTACCATCTCACCTGGTCCTCCCATTTGTCAGTCCCTAAAGGTGTAACTCCACCTTTACTTAATCTCCTCCCATCATACTTTCCTATTGGGTAAGACAGATTTCTATATTCAAATGATTGTGTGTATCATTCCCTCTTTGAGCTAATACTGATCAGAATAAAGGTCAAGTGATGCCCATTGCCCACCTTCCCAACTTCCCCCCCACTGTGATAGGTCTTTCTCACTTATTCATGTTAAATAATTTAACCCATTCTACATCTCCCTTCTGTCTGCACCCAGTATACTCCTCTTTATCATCCCTTAATTATTTTTATATTATTTCCTCAAATTCACCTTATATCCACACCCTCTCTCTCTATTCCTTCTATCTGTACTATTAGTGATATCATTTTAAAAAATAACAAGTATCATCTTTCCATGTAGGGATGTAAACAGTTCAGCTCCATTGAATCCTTTATGGTTTCTTTTCCCTTTTTACCAGTTCATGCTTTTCCTGCATCTTGATATTGGATATCATTTTTTGTTTGTTTAATTCTGGTCTTCTCCTTATGAAAGCTTGAAATCTTTCCATTTCATTTAATGACTATTTTTCTTGTGAATTATTTTGTTTAATTTCACTGGGTGGGTGATTCTTGATTGTAGTCATAGCTCATTTGCCTTCTGGAATATCATGTTCCATGACTTCTGGTCCTTTAATGTTGCTGCTGCTAAGTCCAGTGTAATTCTGATTGTGGCTTCCTGATATTTGAATTGTTTCTTTCTGGCTACTTGCAGTACTTTTTTCCTTGACCTGATAGTTCTGAAATTTGGGTATAATGTTCCTTTGATTAATTATTTTGGGATCTCTTACCTGGGATGATCTGTGGATTCCTTCAATGCCTATTTTGATCTCTGACTCCAAGATATTGAGGCACTTTTCCTTGATAATTTCTTCAAAGATGCTGTCCATGTCTTCCTTTTGATTATGGCTTTCAGATAGTCCAATAATTCTGACATTGTCTCTTCTGGATCAATTTTCCAGGTCAGTTGTTTTCCCAATGAAGTATTATATATTTTCTTCAATTTTTTTCATTCTTTTAATTGTGATTGATTCTTGTTGTCTCATAGTCATTAACTTCCACTTGTTCATTTCTAACATTTAAGGAGTTGTTTTCCTCAGTTAGTTTTTGTGCCTCCTTTTACACTTGGCCCATTGCAGTTATTTCTATTAATTTATATTGCTTTATCCACAATCACTTCCATAAGCTTTTGAGTTTTAAGTTTTTCTCTCCCTTTCCAAGATAGAGCACAATCCGATATAGGTTATACATATACATTTCTATTAAACATATTTTCATATTAATCATGTTAGGAAGAATTAAAACCACAAGAAAGAGGAAACAAAACACAACAGAAGAAAAAAATAGCAAATAGCATGCTTCGATCTACATTCAAACTCCATGGTTCTTTCTTTGGACATGGATAGCATTTTCCATCATGAGGCCTTTGGAGATGTCTTAGATCCTTGCATTGCTGAGAAGGGCTAAATCTATCAATATTAATCATCATACAATGGGGCAGTTACTTTGTACAAAGTTCTCCTGGTTCTGCTCACTTCACTCAGCATCAGTTTTTCTAAGTCTTTCCAGGTTTTTCTGAAGTCCACCTGCTCATCATTTCTTACAGCACAATAGTATTCCATTACATTCATATACCACAATTTGTTCAGCCATTCCCCAATTAATTGATGGGCATTCTCAAAATTTCCAATTCTTTGCCACCACAAAAAGAGCTGATATAAGTATTTTTGTACATGTAGGTACTTTCCCCATTCATATGCTCTCTTTGGGATACAGCCCTAGAAGTGCTATTACTGGGTCAAAGGATATGCACAATTTTATAACCCTTTGGGCATAGTTCCAAATTGCTCTCCAAAATGGTTGGATCATTTCACAACTCCACCAACAATGCAGTAGTGTTCCAATTTTCCAAAATCTTCTCCAACATTTATCATTTTCCTGTTTTGTCATGTTGGTAATCTGATAGGTGTGATGTGGTACCTCAGAGTTGTTTTCATTTGCATTTGTCTAATCAATAGTGATTTAGAGCATTATTTCATATGACTATAGAAGGCTTTAATTTCTTCATCTGAGATCTGCCTGTTCATATCCTTTGACCATTTATCTATTGGGGAATGACTTATATTCTTAGAAATTTGACTTAATTCTCTATATATTTTAGAAATGAAGCCCTTATCAGAGAGACTGGTTGTAAAAATTCTTTCCCAATTTTTTACTTTCCTTCTAATCTTGGTTGCATTGGCTTTCTTTATGTAAAAACTTTTTAATTTCATGTAATCAAAGTTATCCATTTTGCATTTCATAATGTTCTCTATCTCTTGTTTGGTCATACATTCTTCTGTTTTCCATAAATCTGATAGGTAAACTATTCCTTGCTCTCCCAGTTTGCTTTATATCTAAATCATGAACCCATTTTGACTTTACTTTGATATATGGTGTAAGATTTTGTTCTATGCCTAGTTTCTGCCATAATCTTTTCCAGTTTTCAAAGCAGTTTTTGTCAAATAGTGAGTTCTTATTCCAGAAGCTGGGGTCTTTGGGTTTATCAAATAGTAGATTACTACAGTCATTTACTACTGTATCTTGCATACTTAACCCACTCCACTGATCCATCACTCTATTTCTTAGCCAATACCAACCAGTTTTAATGATTGCTGCTTTATAATACAATTTAAGATCTGGAATGTTTAGGCCACCTTCCCCTGCATTTCTTTTCATTAATTCCCTTGATATTCCGGATCTTTTGTTCTTCCAAATGAATCTTGTTATTATTTTTTCTAATTCTATAAAATAATTTTTGGTAGTTGGATTGGTATGTCACTGAATAAGCAAATTAGCTTAGGTAGAATTGTCATTTTTATTATATTAGCTTGACCTACCCATGAGCAACTGATGTTTTTCCAATTATTTAGATCTGACTTTATTTGTGTGAAAAGTATTTTGTAATTGTGTTCATAGAGTTACTGGGTTTGTTTCAGGAGATAGACTCCTAAATATTTATAATGTCTACAGTAAGTTTAAATGGAATTTCTCTTTCTCTTGCTGTTGGACTTTGTTGGTAATATATAGAAATGCAGATGATTTGTGTGGGTTTATTTTATAGCCTGCAACTTTGCTAAAGTTGTTTATTTTTTCAAGTAGTTTTTTACTTGATTCTCTAGTGTGAGGGACTGTCTGATGTTGGCAGCTACCAGGTTGGGCGCTGTGGCAAGGGTAGGGTAAGATCTGGGTATTTTGGAAGTCGAGGCAGGGGCTGTGGTAGGCAGAGTTGTGGTGAACTGGGATGGGCTGGTTACGGAGAAGCCCTGAGGCAGTGGGCAGTGCTTTGTGAGATAAGCTGGGTACAAGGAAGTAGCTGGAGCTTGAGCTCCTGAGGCAAGGGGCGGTGCCACGTGGGAGTGGGACGGCAGAGGACTGAGTTCCCTTTGCTTAGTCCCCTCCCTATATGCAACGTCATCCCCGGACGCCTCTTGTGACCTTCCTGACTTCCTGGGTCCCTTTGTGCAGCACTGACCCCAGACCCCTCCTGAGTCTGACTTCCTAGGTCACGTACTCTTGTCTATGCGCCAATCCCAGATGCCTCCTCCCTGTATCCGGTCCTAGCCTCCTATGTCACTCCCTCCCCCTTGGTGTGCTAAACTCAGACAGCCCCTTCTGGTATCTGACCCTACAATCATTGGCTAGTAAGTGGGCTGGGGAGGAGGGGCTAAGTAGGTGCTTAGGAATGAGCGTGGTCAGATCACACGCACTATCTCTCCTGGCTCCTGTTCTGTTGCTCTGGCCTTGCTGCTTGGGCTTGCTGTGATGGCTTGCTGTGATGGCCTCTGAATAAAGCTCTGGTGTTGTCACCTCCCGATGGCTCGTCTCTGTGTGGTTATCCGGCAGAGTACCGAAGACTCGAGTGTGAATAAGACTCTGGTAGTGTGCTCCTTATAGGAGGAGCGGGTACCAGCGTGCGGCCGGCAGAAGGTCGGTGTGTGGCCAGTATAAGTGGCGCCCCAATGGTATACTCTAGAATTCTCTAAGTATATCATCATGTCATCTGCAAAGAGTGATAGTTTTGTTTCTTCTTTATTTTCTTCCATTTCACTAATATTATCAAATTTATTGGCATACAGTTGGGCAAAATAGTTGCTAATTATTGTTTTAATTTCCTCTTCCTTGGTGGTGAATTCACCCTTTTCATTTTTGATGCTGGTAATTTGGTTTTCTTCTTTCTTTTTTAATTAAATTAACCAAAAGTTTTATCTATTTTATTGGTTTTTTTTTCTTTTCATAAAAACAGCTCTTAGTTTTATTTATTAGTTCAATAGTTTTCTTCATTTCAATTTTATTAATTTCTCTTTTGGTTTTCAATATTTCTAATCTGGTATTTAATTGAGGATTTTCAGTTTGTTCTTTTTCTAGTTCTTTTAGTTGTATGCCCAATTCATTGATATCTTTCTCTATTTTATTTGTGAAAGCATTTAGAGATATAAAACTTCTCTCAAGAACTGCTTTTGCTGAATCACATAAGTTTTGATATGTTTTCTTATTATTGTCATTCTCTTGAATGAAGTTTCAATGACTTGTTTTTTGACTCATTCATTTTTTAGGATTAGATTATTTAATTTCCAATTATTTTTAGTCTATTTTTCCATGGTCCTTTATTACATATAGTTTTTATTGCATCATGATCTGAATAGGATGCATTTAATATTTCTGACTTTTTTCTTTGAAGTATGAGATTTTTATGCCCTAGTACATGGTCAATTTTTGTGTATGTGCCATGTACCATGGAGAAAAAAAAAGTATATTCCTTTGTATCCCCATTCAATTTTGATTTATTTTTTTCTCTACTATACCTAACTTTTCTGATATTCTATTCACCTCCTTAACTTCTTTCTTGTTTATTTTTTGGTTAGATTCATCTAGTTCAGAGAGGGGCAGGTTGAGGTCCCCCACTAGTATAGTTTTGCTGTCTATTTCTTCCTGTAATTAACTGAACTTCTCCTCTAAGAATTTGGATTCTATACTATTTAGTGCATATAAGTTTAGTAATGATATTACTTCATTGTCTATGGTGCTTTTTAGCAGGATGCAGTTTCCTTCCTTATCTCTTTTGATAAGATTTATTTTTGCTTTTGCTTTGTCTGAGATCAGGATTGCTACCCCTGCTATTTTTTACTTCAGTTGAAGCATAATATACTCTACTCCAGCCTTTTACCTTTACTCTGTGTTGTTTTGCTCTGTTTCAAATATGTTTCCTATAAACAACATATTGTAGGATTATGGTTTTTAATCCATCCTACTCTCTGCTTCCTTTTTATGGGAGAGTTCATCCCATTAACATTCACATATATGATTACTATCTGTGTCTTTTTCTCCATTTTATTTCCCTCTTGTTTATGCATTTCCTTCTCCTTTCTCCCTTTCTCTCCTTACTAGTGTTTTGCTTTTGACCATCACCTCCCTCAGTTCCACCCCCCTTCTATTAGCCCCTTCCCTTTTCTTCCCCTTTACTCTTACCACGTCTTCCTCCCTTCTATCCCCCCTCCCTTTTCTTTCCCCTTTTCCTTGCTACTGCCTATAGGACAAGTTAGATTTCAATACCTGATTATGTTATTCCCTTCTTGAGCCAAATCTGATCAAACAATGCTCATCTCCCTCCCTTCTTTCCTTCTACTGTAATAGGTTTTTGTGCCTTTTCCTATCAAGTAATTTACCTTTGCCTGCCTCTTCCTTTCCTTTTTTGTTAGTACATTTTCTCAGTTAGATGAGATTAATCCACTTGCTTGGATCCATTTAACCCACTTGATTAGATTTTTTTATCATTACACCAAAGTCAATTTATATCCACTCCCTCTATGTATATCCCTTTAACATGGTGTAATAACAATACAGTTCTCAAGAGTTACAAGTGTCATCTTCCCTTGTAGGGATGTAAACAGTTTGCCCTTATTAATAACATGTTGTTGTTTCTTTCTGTTCTGTTTACCTTTTTATGTCTCTCTTGAGTCCTGTATTTCAAGATCAAATTTACTGTTGAGCTCTGGTCTTTTTATCAGGAAGGTTTGGAAGTCCCCTATTTCATTGACTATCCATCTCCTCCCTGAAAGATCATGCTCATTTTCACTGGGTAGTTGATCCTTGGCTTTAATCCAAGCTCCTTTGCCTTATGGAATATCATATTCCATGCCCTACAGTCTTTTAATGTGCAAACTGCAAGGTCTTGTTTAATCTTGACTGTGGTTCCATGATATTTAAATTATTTCTTTCTGGCTGCTTTCAGTATTTTCTCTTTCACCTGGTACTTTTGGAATTTGGTTACTATATTCCTTGGTGTTTTCAATTTGGGATTTTTCAGGAGGTGATTGGTGCATTTTTTCTATGGCTATTTTACCCTCTGGTTCTAGGACCTCAGGGCAGTTTTCCTTTGTGATTTTTCAGGTAGATCAATAATTTTTAAATTGACTCTCCTGGATCAATTTTCCAGGTCAGTTGTTTTACCAATGAGATATTTTACATTTTCATTTATTTTTTTTCTTTCTTTTGTTTCTGTTTGACTGATTCTTGGTCTCTTATAGTCATTAGCTTCCATTTGCCAAATTCTAATTTTTAACAGATTGTTTTCTTCTATTAGATTTTGTACGTCCTTCCCCATTTGGCCAATTGTATTTTTAGGGACTTGTTTTCTTCAATGTACTTTTTTCTAGTTGGTCAATTGTATTTTTTTTAATTTTTAGGTAATTGGGGTTAAGTGACTTGCCCAGGGTCACATAACTAGTAAGTGTCAAGTGTTTGGTGTGAGGATGGATTTGAACTCAGGTCCTCCTGTCTCCAGGGCTGGTGCTCTATCCACTGCACTACCTAGCTGCCCCCAATTGTATTTTTTAAGGACTTGTTTTCTACAGTTAATTTTTGTCCTTCCTTTTCCAAGCTGTTGTCTCTCTCTTGCATACCTCTCATTTCTTTTCCCAATTTTTCTTCTACCTCTCTCATTTGACTTTTAAAATCCTTCTTGAGCTCTTCCAAGAAGGCTTTTTGGGCTTAAGAGCAATTCATATTCCCTTTTGAGGTTCCAGATGTGGGTTTGTTGACAATGTCGTCCTCCCCAGAATTTTTGCCTTGATCTTCACTGTTCCTATAATAGGAATGTATTGTACATTTCTTTTTGCTCATGGTGTATGCTTATTTCCTTGCCATTAAAGAGATTGAGCTCTTCTTCTGGGGAGCAGGCGGCACTGACCCAAGCTTCTTGTGTGGGGATCCCAAGGCCTGGTCACTGTCTTTATGTGCTGGGGCCTCCAATGGTGGCAGTTGGAGATTGTAGGGTTCTGGTAGCTCACCTGGTGTTGGGCTGAAATCAGCAACACTGGAACTCTAGGGCTAGGATTGGGTAGTCTGGGTCCTGGAGGTTGCCTGCTCATCTGGGCCTTTCCTTCCTTTCACTTTCTTCAGATCCTTTCAGATGAATGTTGCAGGATGTTTATCCACCTGGGGCCCCTTGGAGTGCTTCCCAGAGTTTTACTGAGGCACTGGGACACTTGGTTGCTATAGAATGCCAAGGATGTGGTGGTTTTTTGAGCTGGTTTCCACTGATTCTCCTGCCCTTACTAAGGCACTTGGGAGTCCTCGTGTTGGTGTTTGCCTGCTCTACTACCTGGATCTCCACTTTAGGATCTCCCCCTGAGATGCTGATGTGGGGCTTTCTGCTAGCTTGCTGGGACCCCTCCAGTTCTGTACTGCTCCCCTTCCCCCAGGGCAAGAGGGGCCTTTCCTGTTAATCCCTCAAGCTACCTGGGCTACAAGACTGTTAACACCCCATCTTTCTTCTGGTTCAACTGCTCCAGAGTTTTTCCTGGGGTGGTATTTTCTGGGTTTCCAGGTGTTAATAGGGGACAGTAAGAGAGACTCACTTCTTACTTCACCATCTTGGCTCCCTGAAGCAGATGTCCCCCATTGTACTTTTTAAGGAGTTATTTTCTTCAGTAGATTTTTGTATCTTCTTTCCCATTTGTCTAATTCCATAGCTATTTTCTTTTTCCAACTATTGACTTTGTTTTTCATAATTCTCTTGAATTGTTCTCATTTCTTTCCCGATTTTTTTCTTCTACCTCTCTTATTTTTAAACTCCTTTTTGAGCTCTTCCATGACGGCTTAAGACTACTTCCCATTTTTCTTTGGGGTTTTGTCCCATAAGTGTTTTCACCTTTCTCAGTTTGTGTCCTGATCTTCCCTGTCACCATAATAACTTCATATGGTCAGGTTTTTTTTTGTTGTTGTTGTTTTGCCCCTCCTTTTTGGCCTTTTTCCTTTGTTTTAAATTTGAGCTCTGCTCCTAGGGTGGGAGAGGTCCTATCTCAGGCTTCTTGTGCAAGGGGCTGCCGGCCCTGGCTGCTTACCTGGTGCTGCGCTGAGGCTCCATGAAGTCAATGGGGGACCTGTGTGTCTGGAGCTACACTGAGCGTGTAGATTGGAGAGCTGCTGGTGCTGCTGGAGGTCATTGAGGTCTGGTAGTTTACCTGGTGATGAGCCTGGATCCCAGTGCTGGAGCCTAGTGTGTGTTGAGGCCAGTGGGGTGTTCCTCTGTTGGCTTCAGCCTATTTCCTGAGCTACACTAAAGTATGTAGGGGTCACAGAGTTCGCGGCTATCTGGTTGCCTGGCTCTGCTGCGTTATCTGTGAGGCTCTAGCCCTGATGTCTGCCCATTTACTTAGGTATCTCTAGAATTGGTGTCTACTTGTTTGCTCTGGGCTATGCTGAAGCACATGGAAGTTCTCAGAGCTGGCATCTGCTGGTTCCCTTGGCTATGCTAAGGTATGTGAGTTACCTTGGTGTTTCCATTTGCCTACTCCAATGGAGTAGGACTGAGGATCTATGGCTGGTTTGCTGATGTGGGGCTTGCTGCTGGCTTTCTAGGATGCCTCTTGTCTTAGACTGCATTCTCCTTTTACCTGAGTGAGACAGATCTTTCCTGTCAACCTTCTAAGTTTCTTGGGCTCAAAAATTGTTCCGCCGCATCTTTTTGTTGGTTCTGCTATTACAGGATTTGTTTAGAGGCATTGTTTTATTGTTGTTTGGAGTTGAAAAGGGAATAGTTATGGTGATTCCCTGCTTTCTCCACCATCTTGGCTTAACTTCTAATGCTATTCAGTCAAATGCTAAGGGACCTCTATATTTCTTTGGTTAATTACTTGGGAGAGGAGAACAAAAAAAAAACACAACAAAACTTGATAAAGTTGAAGTTATGAGATGTGTATGTACATGTCTAGCACACACACAAACATATGACTACATAGGAATGTACACACATACGTGTACACATATGTTTATATAAACATTCATTTTTGCTTGTCATATATGCATAAATGCATATATGGAAATGAAAACTTCAAACTTCAGCTCATTTTTTTTCCAAGGGAGTGAAAGAAAGGTGTGTGTGTGTGTGTGTGTGTGTGTGTGTGTGTGTGTGTGTGTGTGCACATTTGAAGAGTGTTCCAGTTGTCTTTGTACAATTGAACTAAGGCTTTTGAAACACACTATACATACACGTACATTTTTTTTCTTTCTCTGCACTCATGCTGAAGGTCAGAATTTAGAAGGGATAAGAATCCTGAGTGAGCAACAGGCAATGGAAAGTCAGGTAGATGATAGATGCTGTGTTTTAGGAATGTTTTAGACAAACTCCTGGTAAAATTCAGGTCAAACTATTTGCTTCTGGTGTACTTTCTAATTCTTACTACTGTTAACAACAGACCCGCAGGCCCAGAAAGGAACCTGAAATGAAACAGAGTCAGATCACAGCTTTTATTGTCTGAGAAAAGCTTGCAGGGGACAGAAAATCCTGCAAGGGAGAAGAGAGGGGGATTTCTCAGCTACTTGGAGGGGAATAGAAAAATGATGAGATCATATAGTTTCTAGAGGCTTTCAGGTGGTAGGGGGTGGTGGGGTAGGGTTAAGGAAGAAGACATCTATAGATGCAATAAGCTAGGCAGTAGGATGTTTAGAAAGTCCCAAGCAAGGTCTGGAGTCTGCAGTTTCTGCTTTGAGCTGATCAAGGCTGGTTCTGTGGTTTCTGGAAGCTAAAGGCATCTCCAAATTCTGCTGAAGTTCACTTGCAAAGGATCACTGGTACGTCAAGCGGTTCTGAGCCACTTGAACTTAAAGTAGAAATCCTTCTAATTGTCTAGTTTTTGTGCAACTCCATTGTCTTGCCCCCCTGTGAAGAAAGGAAGTTCTCACATATAGTATAGTCATTACAGAGCCCATGTTAACATTACCCTTACTTCCTTTTCACCTCCTGAAGGGTTCATAACAGATAACTAGTAGATTGAGTGTTAGATTTGGAGTCAAAAAGACCTGAATTCAAATCCTGCATTACACTTGTGATTTTACACAAGTCACTTAACCTCTCTCTCTTTGTTTTCCCATCTGTAAAATGGAAATGATAATAATATCACCTATCTCAGAATATTCTTGTGTGGATCAAAAGAGAAAATAAAGACAAAGTATTTTACAAACTTCAAAGTGTTATGCTACTGCTAGCTTTTATTCTTCTTATTAAATTATTAAATCTCATTTGAAGATGCAGGCTACTTATTCCAGCACTGTTTATTATAGATAACTTTGCCCTTAATTTTTTCTTCATAGAATCATGATCAGCGTTAGTTCACAACTAGTTCATGCTGATTCATAAAAAAGTTAAGAGTAGTAACTTGTACAAGTTACTCAGTGGGTCTGGTCTCTGTTTTTCTCAGTTATTGAGTAACTTATAAGCATAAACATAAGATGTCATAATAAGTAAATATAAAGGTAAACCTAATAAAACAAAATAGAAATTACAGAGCAACCAGAAGCACATTTCTCTCCTGTATCATTTCCTAGAATCGTGATGTTTGATAGGAATTCAGCCTAGGCTGCCACATCATAATGTGTCAATACACAAAATTTAAAAAAAAATAATAATAATAAAGAACATAGTCAATTGGTTATTAAATGCTTGGGTTTCTAATGGCTTAATTTCAAAACAATTGTTTGTTTAAATTCAGTTATCTCTCCCTTTCTCCTCATCACCCAGTTTATCTTACTACAGTGGGGTGACTGTTTTGGTTATTTCTTTGTACCAGCTGTGTTTAGTACAGTGCCTTTGGGGATGGGTAGGGGCAAGAGACAGCTAGTCTAGGGGGAGAGGATTGGATTTATAATTGAATTAATTAATGCAAATAGCTTTTAGTGTACAACCTCTAATGATGAAGATCAGCAACAAATCTGTAGCAAAGAGAATTGCCTGGAACATAGCAAGTTTGTGTTATTTACCCATGGCCCAGAACTTGGTGCTTAAGTGCCAAGATTTGAATTTTCTGTCCACAGTTCAAAGGGCAGCTGGCTGGTATAGCGAATAAACCACCAGGCCTGGATTCGAAAAGACTCATCTTCCTGAGTTCAAATCTAGTCTCAGATATTTATTAGCTGTGTGACCCTGGGCAAGTCACTTAACTCTGTTTGCTTCAGTTTCCTCATCTGTAAAATGAACTGGAGAAGGAAATGGCAAACCACTCCAGTGTCTTTAGTAAGAAAACCCCAAATGCGGTGGTGAACAGTAAGATGTGACTGAAAATGAATGAACAAGAAAAATCCACTGTGCAACATTGTCTTCTGCTTTAAGTAAGGTCTTAACAAATCCTTATTGAATTGAATTGTTTAATTCAGCCTGCCCACCTAGTGTCCCCATCCCACCCCCAACAACAACAATTGTTTAGCATTTGAATAAACTTTTGTTTTCACTTGCTCCTTTCCCAAAGCATGATTAGACAAACTGACAGATCTGTTTTCCTTGATTTGCTTCAATGGTCACCTTCTCCAGGAGTCCTTTTCCAGTCCCACCTAATTTCTAGAAACTTCTCTAAGATTACGTTCCATCTACTTGTCTCTGTATGGGTCTTATATATGCCTATTTATTTACATTTTGTCTGCCTCATGGAGGCAGCATAGTATAGCACACAAATGGTCCTCAGATCTGGGTTCAAGTCTTACCTATGGCAAAACCTGCTTGTGTGACCCTGGGCAAATCACCTAACTCCAAGTGCTTTAAGTAATGTTTGAAAATTATAAGTTGTAGAGAAAGTGCTATCTTGCCTTGGTAGTAGGAGTTCTCATATCCAGGAATTCTCTATATCAGTGAAATTCCAGATACCATCCCTATCATTTCATAGCCTCAGTCCTTTACATTCTTTTTAAATGTCTTTGACTTCTCCATCATACTCCTAGGAAGCTCATAAATGGAAAACTTCATCAACATGCAAGATGGAATAAGCTTTAGCACCCATACATCATCAATACTATTTACCCCACCATCTATCCTCTCTGTTTAGTGGACTGAAGGATAAACTCTATTTAAGGAGTGGGGCTAGGATAGCTATCTCCTCATTCCCTACAGACCTCATCCCCACTCCCCCATTGGGTAACTTCCCCTCTTTGGGCCTTTTGTTTTTCTTTTGTGTATTGGCTTTCCTTATTAAATGGTAAGCACCTTGAGGGCAAGAACCATCTTTACTTTTGGTATGTATTTTGTCCTCATTGCTTAGCAGAGTACCTGGCACATAGTAGAAACTTAAGAAATTTCTGTTGACATGTTGATTGAGGAGAAATGTAAATTCCTTGATGGGAATTCCTGCTTTTGCCTTCCTTTGTATTCCCAACACTTAGAGCTATGCCTAGCATATAGGAAGTGCTCAATAAATGCTTATTGAGTGATTGATTTGTTTTGGGATGACACTTTTTTAAGACTAGGTCCTCTTATTCTTACACCAGGCCTATTCTAACTACTTGGTTCTTATAGAACTCAATTTGAAATCACTGCTCTGCATCATGGATCCAACATCTGAGCTGGGGAGAATGAGTTTGTTTCTTTCACTGGTGGAAAAGACCTTCATAGGTCACTTGCAACAGAATCACCTGGGAGCTACAATTCTTTCTTACTTACAGTGAAATGCCAGTGCCATGGGTGTGAATTAAACATGCAGGCTTTCTCGGTCACCTATTAGGAATTACAGTCACAAGAGTGTCTTTGTAAAAGGTTAAAACCTAAGAGTGAATCTAAGTTTTAAAATCATTTAGTTTCTTGTCTGCCATTAAGCATATTTTAATAGTCACTATGGGTTCAAAGGGCAGCTAAGTGGGACACTGGATAGAAGACTAAACCTGGAGTCAGGAAGACTCATATTTCTGAGTTCAAATCTGATCTCAGATGCTTCCTGGTTGTGTGACCATGGACATGTCACTTAGCCCCATTTACCTCAGTTTCCTCATCTGTAAAATGGGCTAGAGAAGGAAATGGCAAACCACTCCAGTATCTTTGTAAAAGACAAAAATAAAAAAAACAATAAAATAAATGAGGTCACAAAGAGTCAGACACTACTAAATCACTGCAAAACAACAACATAGGTTAAAAGCAAACAGATTGGCATGAAAATTGTGGTATTCATTGCAGCACAGCTGACATCAATAGGCACAAATGGTCACAAAATGCTTAGTGTTTCTTTCCCAAAATTGAAATGCAGGTAGATAGGACCCAAAGCAAAGCCAACCACCATATTATTCTTTTTATCCTGTCACTCTATTTGAGAACTTTTCTGTCTTTTCTTTTAAGTTTAAATCTGTTTATATAAGTCTAATATGTGCCAGGTACTGTGCTAAGCAATGGGGGTATAAAAAGAGGCAAAACAAAAGAATTTCTGCTCTCAAGGAGTTTACAATCTAATGGGGGAGACAACATGCACACAAATATGTACAAACCAAGCCTTTATACGGATAACCAGGACATAATTAAAAGCTGGAAGGCAAATAAAATTAAGAGGATTTAAGGGAAACTTCCTGTTGTGGGAAAAATTTAGAAGTTAGGCTTCCACAGCAGAAAAAGGGAATTCCAAGATCTTGCGGATAGTCCCTCAACCAATCAGAAAGTGCCCCAAACATTCTGCAAACAACTAGTTCCTTAAGAAAAAGCCCTGGAGGCTTAACCAGTTACAACCCTTCAAGGTCAAGGATAGAGCAAAGGCTTTGTCCACTATGCTTGCTTAATTAGCTTATTGAATATTCACTGAAACACCCCAAGGGTGGAGATGGCCACCATTTTTGAACATGGGAAGCATGAACTGGGAAGAGTTAACATGGCAAGGATGAACAGGTATAATGTTGCAACAAGTAAGAAGTGTAATAAAGGCTTTCCTTCACATGCGCCTGTAGTAGATTTTTGTTTCAGATTTTTCTAACACTGTAGAACACGGAATTTTAGTTGGGACTAAGCTGGGGAGTTGGCATGGAGGAGGGAGACTATTCCAGGCCTGGGTGATAGCCAGAAAAAATGCCCTGAGTAGGAACATCAAGGAGACCATAGTTACTTGATAGAAGAGTATGTAGGGAAATCACTTTAGCAACTGAATGGATGGTGAATTGAAGTGAAGAGAGACTTGAGGCAAGTGACCTAACAGGATACTGCAATAGTCTAAGAGTACAAAGTTAATGATAAATGTCTCTGTGATCTTTGGGCAAACCAAAGAAACTTTTAGAATTTGTTTCTTCCTCCATAAAAAGGGTATAAGAATAATTGCATGATCTATGTCATGATATTCTTTTGAGGGGGGTAGGGGAGAAAGTTTGATAAAATATAAATCAGTTCATCAGTTTTACTGGAATCATTACCAAGAATGCATATTAGAGTAAGTAACATAAGTAAAGAGTTGTTTTGTTTTGTTTTGTTTTGTTTTCCCAGCAGAGTGACGCTAGTCAGTTTGGTGCCGGGGCAAATAATAGTACACTTTCTCTTAATCAACTGTGTATGTGTGTGTGTGTGTGGGGGGGGATTCAGTGACCCTGGGAAAAGGTCCTTTCTGGGAATTAATCCTGGATTACATTAAACCTATTACTGAGAGGCTGCTTTGGCAGCAGAATCAGGAGGAGAGAGCAGGTGCATGTTTAGTAAGGAGGAAGCTATGAGGTGAGGCTTTAAGGAAGTTCACCATCTGGGAGCTTCCTATTTCAACTAATTTATTCTTGCTAATTGGGTACTAAGCTTGGTTTTTCCTATATTTACAGAAATAGTGCAAGTGCTGTTACCAGTCTCTAAATTTCCAGACCCTGGGAGCAAAGCACCATTTGTGCTTCCTCTGTTCTTCATTAAGATAGGGAAGGATGGGGCAGCTAGGTGGCACAGTGGATAGAACACTGGCCCTGGAGTCAGGAGGACCTGAGTTCAAATTCGGCCTTGGACACTTGATATTTACTAACTGTGTGACCCTGGGCAAAGTCACTTAACCCCATTGTCTAGCAAAAAAAAAAAAGATGGGGAAGGTTGTAGAATTGCTCTAATAGTGATTCAAAATGAAAATATTAGAAACAAGTTTGTGATGTTCTTTGTAAAAGTACAATTTTATTAATATATTTTGTTTTTACATTGCCATTTCCCATTGAATTCCTATCTCAATATTGTCTCAGAGAGCCATTTCTTATTTTATTAAGAAGAAGAAAAAAATGTTTGGAAAATTTAACCAGGTTAAAAAAGTCAGACTTTACATGCAGTATTCCATACTCATGGCCTCTCATTCCTGGCAGGTGGAGATTTCTTCTCATATCTCTTCTTTGAATAGAATATTAACCATGATAACTTCACAGCATTCTGTTTTGTTTTGTTGTTGTAAAAAAAATTATGTTGATGCAGTTATTGGTTTTGTTGGTTCTTCTTACTTTATTTGCATCAGTTCATCTAAATCTTCTAATGCTTCTTTGATGGATCAAATGCATTGTTTCTCAAGGCACAATAATATTCCGTTTATTCACATACTACATTTTGTCTAGCCATTGTCCAAATGATGGTCATCCAGTTTGTTTCCAGTTCTTGGCTACAACAAAAAAGGCTGCTGAAAAGATTTTAGGATATATGAAGTTTTTAATTTTGTTTGTCTTTGCCATCTTTGGTCTGTATTCCTAAAAGGGGGTCACAGGATAGGGCCATTTTAGTCACTGAATATAATTATACCTTGATTTCCAAAATGTTTGGGATGATTCATAGGTTTTTTCCCTCCAACAGTAGGCCTCCAACAATGATTATTTCTGTCTTTTATTTATTTTTCTTTTTGCAAAGTTGATGACAGTGGGGTAATATCTCAGGGTTGTTTTGATTTACATTTTTCTTGTTATTAACGATGTGCAGAATGATATCATATGATTGTCAACAGTTTGCAAATCTTGTTTTGAGAATTGTTTGTTCCTTTGATCATTTTTTAAAATAAAGAATGACTTTTGGACTTATATATTTCTTTTAGTTGTCTATAGATCTTGGATATCAGATCCTTATCAGACATATTTCATCTAAAGATTTTTCCCCAGGTGAAATGTTTCTTCTTTTATCCTAGGTGTAATAATTTGTTGATGCAAAATATTTTGAAATTATCTATTTTATCTTTTATAATCAAACTGACTCATAGCTGACAGATGTATAAAATATACTTCCCTGCTATTTTTAATGGTTTAATTTTTGATATTCAAGTCATGTATCCATGTTGAAGTTATTGTGGCAGATGGTATAAGTTGTTCATTTAAACTTAATTTCTGTGAGACTGCTTTTGTTTCCTTTCCCAACAATTCTTGTCAAATAGGGTCAAGAAAGTCTCTCCTCCCCAAATTTCTAATGCAAACTCTATCTCTGACATACGGAGTCAGTATCAAGTCGTCATCATCTCCAACCATAAGGAAAGTTTATGTAAATATTCCAGACTTCACAGATGGGTTACAGTCATATTGTCAGTTAGTTGTATTATATTGCCACATTTTAATCATGAGGATTGAATAACTCTCCTGTTCTTGAAGTTGTTCTTTATTTTTTTAAGGAAAAATTTGTATTTGTTTCTATAGAGGTATTAGTTGTGCTTTGACTGGATGGAGTCCTAGTGATTTTATTCATTTGGTAGTTTTTTTTTTTTTGTTATTTTTTTTGGGGGGGACTTCCATTCCTATTATTGTTTTCTGGATTTTATTATGGGTTTACTTAACAGTCTACACCTTCGTTAAATGTGTTAGTTGACTCAGTGTGTTTGTTGATTTGCCAGCATCCTAGAGAATGCTATAAATTTCAGTGACAATCCCTCAGTAGCTATATTTTCATACAGCACCACTACTTTTTCTGTCTATTACCTATTGAATAGATATTATTGCTCCCAACTAATTAACACACTACTAAAGAAGTAGCTCATGTTTGTACAGCACTTTAGAGTTTACAATTGACTTTGTATACATTATTTCATTTACTCTTCACAATAACCTTGTGAAATATGTGCTATTTTGCATGTGAAGAAACTGAGACGTTAAGAAGCAATCGTCCTCCTTTGTCCACAGTGTTTGTGATGGATAGTTTCTATATCAACTTTTGAAAATGGTTTTTCCCAGGAATCTGTGGCTATCACTGCCAAACTGCTGGCTCCCAGTGACACTGATGGTCATCATAGAAGCATATGAACATTCTATTTAAAATGTGGAGGCTTACAAAGTTAGAGAAAGTCACAGAACTCTGTAAATGTATCTCACTATAAAATAGCGCTGTCTCATTTCAATCTGACTGTTACAACTACTCATAATTTGTTGATTCTTCCAGAAAACTACTACTGAACAACAACTACGTAATGAAATACCATGATAGGTTCTGTGAGAGATGAAAACTTGAACACAATACAGCCTCTGATCTTAAAGAGTTCAAGCAAATGATAAAAAGTCACTTTGATCTATCATTTTGATGCTTATAAATCACTTTCTTCACAATATTATGAATTATATAAAGCAAATATTATTTTCATTTTCTGGGTGAGGAAACTGGAGTTCAGAGAGGTGAATGATTTTAACCATGGCTACATACTTAGAAAATTTTCAAGTTGAGATCTGAAGTCATCTCCCAACTAAAAGTCTAGTGCCGTTGCTAAAATACCAAATTTCCTCTCTAAATGAGGGAAATAGGAAAGTTATACACACTTCCTATCTCCTAGGTCATCTACATTCCCTTAAGCAATGTTATTGTTTTTCTTCTTTATTCCTCTCAAGACAGAAACAGAAAGTAGGCCTGCACAGTTTTTGTGAGAGCAAAGTACTAAAAATAAATTAGGTGCCTTTCAATTAGAGAATGATAGAAAAAAAATGTGGTACATTAATGTAATGGAATATTACTGTATTGTGAAGAGTTATGTGAACTGATGTAAAATGAAGTGAATAGAACCTGGAAAACAATATACACAATGGCTACAATAATGGAAATGGAAACAGCAATAGCAACAAGAACATAATTGAAAATAAATGTAAAATTATGATGACCAAGCTTAGTCCCAAAGAAGACATAAAGGAGATACCTCCCCTTGCCACTCTTTTGAACACAGGCATGGAACATGAAGTATAATATTAAGATGTCTTCATATATTGGTTATTTGGTTGGACTTTTATTCCTTCTTTTAAAAATTGTATATTATAATAGGTGTATCTTCACAAGGGTAGAGGGGAAGGATAATAATAACAATTAAAATATTTACCTAATGTTAAATCATTTGCAAAGCACTTTACAGTTGTTATCCCATTGGGTCCTTACCATAACTCTGTGGGGTAGTTAGTGCTATTATTATCCACATTTTATAGATGAGGAAACTAAAGCTCGCAGAGGTTAAATATGTGGTCAAACAATTAATAAGAATCTGAGGCAGGGTTTGAACTCAGGTCATCCTATCCCCAATTTCCATTCTATATTCACTGCATCACCTAATTGCCATAATGAATACAATAGAAAATGTAAGTTATATATCAATTAAAATGTAGTTTGTAAAAAGTAAGTGCATCCCATAATGCAGATATGCTACATAAGATAAAGTCATATTTATAGTTTATTTTCAAATCATAACCCACATTCTGCTAGTCTGAATTGGGTGATGTAGGAAGATGAGTGCTAAGCAAGCAGATTGCAGTACATCCTACGTACTCTTTGTCACTCCAGGTATCAGTGCACAACTAAAACTCTGGATTTGCCCTACCTCCCCCGAGGCATCACACTGCTCCACTCTTTCACATACAACTGCTGAAAATACTCTCACCCTGACTCACTTCCTATGTACAGAAATCTCTCACTCTCCAACTATACTCCAGTTTCCAAAGAGAATATATTACTTTCAAAACTGCTATAGCTACTCCTACTCATATTCCTTTGATTAGTGCTCTCAGAATTGTTGCTCAAACTCTCAATCTACCAAGAAGGACCTTGAGATTACTTCCTGATATTCTAAATATGGCAATTATTCCACCAAGTTTTATTTTTTTCTCTCTCTTTATTTCTTCCCCTTTCATCTCAGCCTCAAAATGCCTCTTGTTTCTTACAAAAGTATTTACATAATAATTGTACATATATGTGTGTATATATGTAGATGTATGCATGTATTTTTGTGTCTAATGGCAGCCATCTCTAGGGCGCAGAGGGGAGAAAGAAAAGGGAGGGAAGAAAAAAAGGAAAAAGAATTACATGATAACTTTATTATAAGTTTAAAAGGAATAGCAAGTTGTATATAATAGATTTGCATTTTCATATCAATCATCTTTTTATTACACTTTGTTATAGAAATGCTTGTTGTATTCCATAAATTAAAAAGAAATTTTTTTAAAAAAAGTACAGGAATACTTGGCCTGCAGAAGGGAAGAGTTAGGGTAGACAACATAGAAAGTGTTTGAAGGGTTGGCATGTGGAAAAGGAAATCAGCTCTGTTCGGCAATACCCCAGAGGTCAGAATCAGAAGTAATAGAGTATAAATAAATAAATCTAGGCTTGGTGTCAAGGGGGGAAATATCCTAACAATTAGAATGGGCTGCCTTGGGAAGTAGGCAGTTCTCCCTCATTGGAGATCTTCAGACAAGTATTGCATGGCCACTTGGGGGGTAGTCATAATGGGGATGCCTTTTCACTATGGATTATTCTAGATGAGCACTTTGGGCCTTTCTGACTCTAATTTCTATGAGAATCAGTGCAGCGTGTTAATAATGGCAAAAAGTAATTACAGAGAGTTATGGGAGTTTTCAGGAAGGCAACTCTCAAGGAGTCCAGTTTGAATGAAGCATTGAATTTTTGAAGAAAAAGTACCGAGTGGAAGGTTGATGGAGAATTTGGAGGGCATATATTTCATAAGCATTGAGGTTTTTGTTTGTTTTGGTTTTATTCTTTTTGTTTTAGTAGGGAAGTTATATGATCCAAGACGTATTTTAGAATGATTAATCTGGAGACAAATATTCCAATCTTTCTTTATTCTTGTCAAGCCTCCTATCTCGTTCCTCCCTCAGTGTCAGCAGATGACCTTAACACATTTGGAACAGTATATAAGGTCATCTCACATAAACTCATTCATTTTCTCTTTTCCACCTGAAAATATTTCTATCCCAATATCTTTGCATTTATACTTTATTCCTTTCCCCAACTCTGAAGCAAAGGGCCTTCCTTTTGTCTGAGGCCAAAGCTACACCCTCTATTCTCAATTTATTTCCCTCCTCTTCTTCTGAGACATTAATCCCTCAATTATCTCTCCTCTCTCTTGCATCTTCAATCCCTTCCTTTCCACTGGCTAATTTCCTCCCACTGTCAAGCAGACATGACTCTCATTTCTCTTTAAAGAGAGGAAAAAAACCAAGAAAATGAACAAACAAACAAAAAGCTTTCCGCTGACTTTTGGGTCACTGTATCATTCTTGCTGTCTTTCAAAGGGTCAAAGAAGCCGAAGGCATACGTAGACATGCTTCCCTTCTCTGAACATATAAGATGATCATGTTTAAAGCTTGTTTTATAATGAACCCTTTCCTACTTTGTTACATCTCTTAGGTTGTTTTCTATCATAAATTACAAGATATTTAATCAATGCTATTTATACATCATAAACATTTCCATATTTACCACCTCACCATACTAAGCTCTCCCTTGTAACAAAGAAAAACAGTTATGTGAAAACAGACAATACATGCAGTGATCAAGTCTGTCAGTGTATGCAGCCTTCTGCCCCCAAAGGACCCTTTCTTTCCACTGAAAGGATGTGAGTACTTCTTCAGCTCCTCCCTAGGGCTGCTGTTGATCTCTCTCTTACTCAGGGTTTGATTTCCTTTTATTGCTATCACTTAAATTTTCAGGGGTTTATGTCTCATTTTCCCTACTAAAGCATAAACTCCTTGAGGGCCATGAATCTAACGTCCATTAACTTTTTTCGTACCTAAATATGCCCAGTACAGTGGTGAGAATCTAGAATGTACTCAATAAATAGTTGTTGATTGATTAGCAATTTTCTTCAAGTCACATAGAAATGTAGTACCAGAGTCAGGATTAGTACCCAGATTTCTTTATTCTCTCTCCATGCTGAATCTATTTAGCCACAATACTTTCTTTAAAAAAAAAAGCCTTCTCCCCTTTTTTCGACTCTGTCTCCCTCTCCTTGCATACCCCTCCCCAAACAGTACTAAATTGAAGATTATTAGCAACATAAAAACCAGACAGGGAATTTCAGGCTGCTGACTTTGTGGCATCGAATATACCAAGCTCAGCAGAATGGCGCCAAGAGCAATATGAAACATCCTTTGGTAGGGAGCCCCTCCCCTATCCCCTTCTAATCACAGTGGATCCTAAATATCATGGACTCTCTAGTCTCCCAAGGTTACTGCATAACTAAATCCCATTTCTGCTAATAGTAAATGCCCCTCATTCCCTTATAATTAGTCACTGTGGAGCTTTAGAAAGGTCATTTGGTTGAAATATAACGCTGCAATTTGTTTAAAGGGGAAAAAAAGGCAAAGGAAATTATCTTTCCATAATTAATTAGTAGAAGTCACAGTTACCTCGGGCATTCTGTGTGTATATTTTAGGCTATTTAGCTCCTGCTTGGCTGGAATTTTTGCCTGCTGCCAGGGCAGGCCCAGGTTTTCCTGGTCTGCAGTTACCTTGAACCAGCTAGAGATTCTCTCAAACCCAAACTGCAAGCCTGGATTAAAAAGTGAACTTAGAGGCTCCTGTATATATTTAAGTTATAGAACAGTTAACTCCAAAGTTTTGGAGAATACCTGGTTTTTAATAGTGGCTGCGGAGCATCATTCTGAGACTTGGAGGATTCATTTGCATTTCTCACTTTCTGTCTGAATACATTCAGCATCAAGAGTCAAAGCCATAGTCTCCCCTACCCCCTTTTTCTTCGCTTTTACAAAATGATATTTACTTCAAAGTTACAGCAAGAACAAACAGTTGAACTCTGGAATACAAGGGTTGCCTTCTGACTTTTAGTAACTTAGAAGAAGTAGCACTACAGATAACACATTGGGCCTGGATTAAGGAAGACCTGAGTTCAAATCCAGCTCCATCTTACTAGCTGTATAACCCTAGAATATTAATCTGCCTCAATTTGCTCAGTTGTAAAATGGGATAATAGCACCCACCTCTCAGGATTGTCGTATTTCAGGATAAAATGAGATAATATTGGTAAAATATTTAGCATAATACTCCCTCCTTCCACTTTAACTAGAATGGAAAAGACAAACCAGGGTATAGGACCTGAGTCCATTTCATAGGGTCACAAGTCACTTCAACATTGACAAAGTCCCCAAGACCAAGGCCTTTTCCTATTGTCTCTCATCTGATGCTGTCAACAAGAGTCAAATAACCAGAGCCAGCTAAAGAGAATGAGGCAAGAGAGTGAGCCACAGAACTTTAAAGTTGAAAGTCAGTTGAACATAGAGCTCATTTTTAGCATGATGTTCCCAACCATACCCTATTTTACAAATAAGGAGAGCAAGGCACAGCATTTGCTAACATTTATTCTTCTTCCTTTAAAATTTGATTGTCTCTGAGCATCAGTCATGTCTGATTGTGGGAATGAGAATTAACCCAAGAAGCCTATTGTCATTAAATTACATAAAGATAGCAATTTTATCTTAATAACTCCAATAATGTACATCTTCTTTCACCTTGTGTTAGTGAGGCTGTGCACTATAAATCACACAATTTGGCAAACAGCATATATTTTGGATCTCCTGTAATTTCTAGCATTCCACTATTCCAATGGATTTATGATTCCATCGTGAGCATTCCCTTAAACATTCATATCATAATTCACCTATCCTGTTTGGTTCTCATTTATTCTCCCAAATAAATTTCTCATAGGGTGTCTAACCAATGAACCAGAGTCCCTTCCTGAGCTCTTCCCCATTCTATCAACTAATGGTCTAGAGGATAGGATTCAGCTATTTTTACTGTTTTGTTTTTTATTTTAAATTTGAATCCTACATCAATCATTTACCAAAAAAAAAGTTATATGCACTTCTGCAACATAGTAGTGATGCCATATGGTTGAAAATCATTCCCTTTCTGAGCATAAGAACAGTAAGAACATTAAAAAATAAAACAACAGCTACACAAGTATGTTTTTCATTTTCCAAGCTGATGAACAGCAAGGCTGTTAGTATATTACCTATTTTTAAAATCCTTAAGTGTTTATGCATCACTAAAGCAGTCAAGGTACATTTCATTTTCCAATATTTACCTTCAACACACTTGGAATACACTTTGAGCTTCAGGTGAATTTAAAATGGGTCTTAAAAATTAATCAAAAAGGAAGGCGTAACTAAAAAAAAACAGTTTATATCTGAAAAAAAAAACTGATTTTCTAAAATTCTGAGTTTTCCCCAACTCAAAATTTTAAAAGTCCTATAATAAGAGGGGGGAAACCTACACTATAAAATAACTTATATCTGACAATGAACTAGTTAGGAATAACAATGATGACCTGAGCTAAAAAGAAATATTGTAGACAGAATTTCCTAAAACCTAGATTTTCAAGCATTACTTGCTAATTACTAGCTGTTAAAAAGATTCAAAATAAATAAAGAGTTTGTTTCAGTGTCTGAATATCACAAATCAGTGACTGGAGGTATTCCATATAGTGCCTCATAAAGTCTTACTCACAGAAGAGATTCCAGTTTATTTGACTATAAATACACTGAGACCAAATATGGAAAACAATGATATGTAGCATTGCTTTAACTTGTGGGATGCAGAGTCTGGGGTGCTGTAGGGTCAGGAGAAGCTTTGAACTCATTTATATTTTCATTAGTAAGCAGAAAAAGGCAGAGTATTTTAACAACATATACAGATACTACTAATCAGGAATATGATATAAAATGCCCCATGAAGACAGAAATAATGTGAAGGGATCTACCTATCACAAGAAGAACTTTACAAGAAGAAGGAGAAAAGGTTTCAATTTTGCTCTAATCATGCTACATTTTTAAAATTTAAACTTAAATTTAGTTGCCAGATACTCCAAAGTTCAAAGTAAATGAAAGTTGAAATATCACTGCATTTCAAGTCACATAATCAGATCAGAAACTTGGTCTAAAAGCTACCATTTATTTGATTAACATTTCAAATAGCCTTCAAAAAGTTTCCCAGTCAATAAATAAATCAATCAACAAGCATTCACTCTGTGCCTATGTGAGAGGTGCTGTGCCAGGTCCTAGACCTACAAACAATACTTATATCTAAGGAGTTTACAAATATGCCAAAATCCTAGCAATGACTTTTCCTCCACTGGTGGTAACCATCAATTGCTTAATCACATCATATAAAGCATGCAAACTAATTTTTTAACTGAACCTTTGATTTCAGCCATATAGAAAACTCTTAATGATGGAATCAAAACTACAGATTCCTATTCAGTAATTTATAGTATTAGCGAATCTGCCTGAGGCACTACAAGTTTAAGTTACTTACCCAGGTTTATACATCCCATATTTGTTAGAGGCAAGATCCTGGCTTTCCAGGCTAGATTTATACTTGTTACATTATACTACCTCTGTTCTTGACTTGTGAACTTGTGGACTATTTGTACCCAACCTGTGGTAGAGCCTTCCTAGCTTGTATTGGCGGAACCAGCTACAGTTGGACACACTGCATCTTGACCCCAGCATAATGATGTCATTTGGGCCCCTTTTCTAGGATGAAGGACTACAATCAACCAACGTCTGTTCACTGCAATAACAAAGTAGGCTACTCCAAACCAAGGAAGTCTCTTTATTTTCCAAGTTGCTTGCTGTCTGTATTGTTTGCAAATTGTCTATACAGGTACATGCCATAGCCCTGATCTGATTATAGGCTTTTTGATCTCAGAGGCTGCATCTCCTATGGTGCTTGGATCAGTGCTTGGCACAATGTAATAAGTAGTCAATAAATACTTGTTAATTGATGGGTTTCTAGGTGTAGCTTTAAAATATTCTAATTTGGTTTTTTGGGGAGGCGGAGCCAAGATGGCAGAAGGAAAGCAAAGACTTGCTGGAGCTCTCCCCCCAAACCCCTCAAATACCTATAAAAAAATGACTAAACAAATTCTAAAGCAGAAGAACCCACGAAAAGAGTGAAACAAATTTCCAGACAAAGACAGCCTGAATGGTTGATCAGAAAGGTATACCACGCGAGGCTGGGAGAGGAGCTGTGTGGGCACACAGGCCGCAGCGACCCTGGAGCAGGCTTCAGAAGACTGAATCGCCGGCAGCTGTGGCAGTTTCCAGACTTCTCAACCCCTAAACACCAAAGACAACTTGGAAGGTCAGTGGGAAATGTCTGTGACTGTGGTGAGAGAAGGAGCTTGGTCTCAGCCACCCCCGGGGGCCACGGCTGTTCCCTGAGCTTCCAACTCACAGACTGAATGGGAATAGAGTGGCTGTCAGAGGAGGATTGCAGAGTTCTCTTTGCTAGTGCTGAGGCAGGAATCTCTTGCTGTGCCGGTGCTTGGATCTGGGTCACAGTTCTGAGGGGCGGTCCTGGGCGAGAAGGAGTGCTGGCGTGGTGGAGCTTGTTGTGGCGGTGGAGAGGAAACACCTCGCCCATTATCATACCACCCTGGAGGAACTGAAAATTTACAGGTCCCCAGAAGTATCTCTGAAAACAGCTGTACAAACTCCTGAAACTTGGGACAGTACATTCTCCGCATTGGAAGCAGACTCTTACCTTAACAAAGAGTTTAAAACTCAAGTAATTGGCCAGGATCATGAGTAAGCAGAACAAAAAGAGTCAGACTATATTATCTTACTTTGGTGACAAAGAAGATCAAAATATACAACCAGAAAAAGACAATGAAGCCAAAGCTCCTACATCCAAAACCTCCAAGAAGAGTATGAATCAGTCCCAGGCCTTGGAAGAGCTCAAAAGGGATTTTGAGAAGCAAATAAGAGAAGTGGAGGAAAAACTGAGAGTTTTGCAAGAAAATCATGAAAAACAAGTCAATAGCTTGCTAAAGGAGACCCCAAAAAATACTGAAGAAAATAACACCTTAAAAAATAGCCTAACCCAAATGGCAAAAGAGGTCCAAAAAGCCAATGAGGAGAAGAATGCCTAAAAAACAAAATTGGCCAAATGGAAAAGGAAGTCCAAAAGATTACTGAAGAAAATACTTCCTTAATTAGAATAGAGCAATTGGAAGCTAGTGACTTTATGAGAAATCAAGACACTGTAAAACAAATTCAAAAGAATGAAAAATTAGAAAACAATGTGAAATATCTCATTGGGAAAACAACTGACCTGGAAAATAGATCCAGAAGAGAGAATTTAAAAATTATTGGACTATCTGAAAGCCATGATCAAAAAAAGAGCCTAGACATCATCTTTCAAAAAATGATCAAGGAAAACTGCCCTGATATTTTAGAACCAGAGGGCAAGATAGAAATTTAAAGAATCTACCGATCTCCTGAAAAAGATCCCCAAAGGAAAACTCCTAGGAATACTGTAGCCAAATTTCAGAGTTCCAAGGTCAAGGAGAAAATATTACAAGCAGCCAGAAAGAAACAATTCAAGTATTGTGGAAACACAACCAGGATAACACAAGCTTTAGCTGCTTCTACATTAAAGGACTACAGGGCATGGAATATAATATTCTGAAGGGCAAAGGAGATAGGATTACAACCAAGAATCACCTACTCAGGAAAACTGAGTATAATTCTTCAGGGGAAAAATGGTCTTTCAGTGAAATAGAGGACTTTCACGCATTCTTGATGAAAAGACCAGAGCTGAATAGAAAATTTGATTTTCAAATACAAGACTCAAGTGGAACATGAAGAGGTAAACAGGAAAGAGAAAATCATAAGAGACTTATTAAGGTTGAACTGTTTACATTCCTGTATGGAAAGATGACATTTGTAACTCATGAGACGTTTGTCAGTATTAGGGTAGTTGGAGGGGAAAAAATTATATGTACATATATATATATATATATATATACACATATATATAGATATACATATAGATATAGATAGATAGATAGATAGATAGATAGATAGATAGATAGATAGATAGATAGATAGATAGAGGGCACAGGATAAGTTGAAGATGAAGGGGTCATATTTGGAGAATAAAATTAAGGGGTGAGAGAGGATTATACTAGGAGAAGGAGAAAGGGAGAGGTAGAAAGGGGTAAATTATCTCACAAAAAAACAGAGAAGAAAAGGCTTTTACAGTGGAGAGGAAACAGGGAAGGTGAAAGGGAATGAGTGAATATTATTCTCATAGAATTTGACTTAAAGAGGGAATAACACACTCAACTGGGTGTGTAAATCTGTCTTACCCTACAGGACAATGGGGGAGGGGGAAGGGGACAAGAGAGTAGGGGGATGATAGAGAGGAGGGCAGATTGGGAAAGGGAGTAATCAGAAGCAAATACTTCTGAGGAGGGTCAGAGTCAAAAGAAAGAATAGAATAAATGGGGGGTGGGATAGAATTAAGGGAAAGAGTTAGTTTTTCACAGCATGTCTAATATGGAAGTGTTTTGCATAACTGCACATATATAACCTATATTTAGTTGCTTGCCTTATCAATGAGAGTGGGTGGGGAGGGAGGAAGGGAGAAAATTTGGAACCCAAAGTTTTAAAAGCACATGTTTAAAAAAGTGTTTTCACATGCAACTGGGAAATAAGAAATACAGGAAATGGGTTACAGAAATCCATCCTGCCCTACAGGAAAATAGAAGGGGAAAGGGATAAGAGAAAGGTGGGGAGAGATAGAAGGGAAGGCAGACTAGGGGAAGGGGTATTCAGAATGCATGCCATCTTGGGGTGGGGGGAGGGGTGAGATGAGGTGAAAATTTGGAACTCATAATATTGTGGAAGTAAACGTTGAAAACAAAAAAATAAATAAAAATTACCATAAAAAATAAAATATTCTAATTCACTTTATATTCAAAGTTGAGTGTTACAAAGGACATTTTATAGAATGCTTACACCTGGGGGAAAAGAAAACAGGTTTTGTTCTGTTCACAGCATCTGTGTCCTAATTATCACTCACGTCTGAAGAAGTAACATTCTTCAATTCCTTAGGCTCAATCACTATTTGCTATTGCTACAGTAGCACAGTGAAATTACTTAAATAATGATTATTTACTCGAGTTCTTTAACCACAAAATGATCAAAATTGTGAAAATTTAAGGAATGAAATGCCCAAAGACAAGCAAATTCAAGCAGTTATACTAACAGATAACAGAGTTGATAGTTGGAGACAATCTAACGCTTAAAATTAAGGAGGTAAAAGGATTGTCAAGATTTACTGACCTTTTGAAATATACCCAAGACATTTACAGACTTTCTGCAGTGAGGCACTTGGACTTTAGCTAACGAGTATATCATGCAATTCAATGTATTTGTGTTAGGGTGCAGTTAGGAGGGTAATAATAAAATATTGAGATTCCGGTTAGGAAAACGGCAAAAGTGGTTATGCTCTAAGCACACACATTCTACAGAACATCAATCAGGAAAATAATCTTACAGTGATAATAAATAGAAACACCAAAGTACCATTACTGAAGCATTGGAGGGAAAAAAAAAGCCAAGACAATTGATCAGTTTTGTTGTTGTTCCTTCATTTCACTTGTGTTTGACTCTCCATGAACCCATTTGGGGTTTTCTTGGCAAAGATATCGGAATGGTTTTTCATTTCCTTCTGCAGTTCATATTACAAATGAAGAAACTGAGGCAAACAGGGTTAAGTATCATGCCTAGAATCACACTAGTTAAATATCTGAGGCTGGATTTGAACTCAGATTTTCCTGATTCCAGGCCCAGAGCTCTATTCACTGCGTCACCTAGCTTCCATAAATCAGTAGAAAAAGAAAACATAGATCAAAAGAAGTTATAATAACTTAGGCTGGGTGGGCTTTAGGGAGGACACACCTGTTACATTCTGCTGACTGAGGAATTGGAGGAGGACATAAAAGGCAACATAGATAAGTCAATTGGATGACTTTGCTATTTATCTAAAAATATTACCATATTTGAAGAAGCATAATTGAAATGCATAGCACGAAGTTCTTCAGAGAACAGCTAAGAGATGAGGAAGGATTTATTAGAATAAATAAAAGCAATTGCAGTTGAGGATTTCCCTATGAATAGATAAGACAAAAAGATAGCAACCAGTCTTTTCAAAAATTTTTCCTATTTTTTTCTGTTTCATTGAAGCATTGTGTGTCCATTTGGCATATTACATTCTTCACTGTATTCACTGCTTTCCATCTTATGTTCCAACCTGTTTATTTTCCCTCCACGTACTTGAACTCTGTCCTTTGTCTCTTGTTTGAGGTCTTTTTTTCTTCTATTCACACCTATAGTTACTGTGTCCAAACTCTTCCTATTACCAGGGTTCCATATACAATTATTACATAGTGACTTTCCTCTTCTATTTTTTTCCCTTTTGGAATTCTGTTAACCAATGTTCCTTCATTGTAGTAGGAATTTTCTTTTAGTTACTGATATCTCCAGCCAGCTCAATTCCTGGATCAATACTTCATCATAATCAGGTTCTGGCCCTCTCAGACTCTTAAAGGGGATGCTTAGGCCCAAATCCTGTCTCCCACTGTTGCAGTCCTAGAAACCATTACGCCAAGGCTAAGACATACCTTCACTGTAGTCCTAATGCTGCTGATGCTGCACTGTTGCATTTCTAAATGAGTTATCTGGGTCCTGGTTCCACGTCCACATAAAAGTACCTTGTTGGATCATTGGTTGGAATCAAACCCTTTTGGATTAAAAGCAGTGACAAGGCCCTGCTCTCTGCTTTGGTCCCTTGATTCTGACTATCTCCTTGTAGGTCTTATCTATCATTTTGTACTTATTATTATCTCCCTTTTCTTGAATACTCTTCCACAAGGAAGTCCATAGATTTAGTCCTCATTCTGTGATATAGCTCTGATAGGGCTCAAGGAAAGATAATATTGGCTTCAGGCCCTGTCACCTGGAGGGCCATGAAGCATGTTGACCTTAGCCCTTCCATATCCTTGTACTTGCTTATTCAAACCAGGAAAAGGCCCTCAAGAGAAAGTAAGGATACACAGTACTGTTATCTTCTATTCTCTACCACAAGGATGAAAAGAAGAGTTCTTGCTTTTCTTACTAAGAAAAAAACAAATAAAAATGATACTAAAGGAACTTCAGAAGATTTCTTTTTTTTCTTTTTAAAATCCTTTTTCCCCAATTGTATATAAAATTTTTAACTTTTTTTTAATTTTGAGTTCCAAATTCTTTTCTTCCTTCTCTACACTCCTCCTTCATTTAAAAGGCAAGCAATTTGATATAGGTTAATACCTGTACAGTCATGCAAAACATATGTCTATCTTAGTCATGGTATGAAAGAAAACAGGCCAAAATAAAAAAAAATAAAAATAAAGTTAAAAAAAAGTATGTTTTTGGGGCAGCTAGATGGCTTAGTGAATAGAGCACCAGCCCTGGATTCAGGAAGAACTGAGTTCAAATCTGGCCTCAGTCGCTTGACACTTACTATCTGTGTGATTGCCTCACACAATTAAAAAAAATATGTTTTAATCTACATTTAGACTCCATCAATTCTTTTTCTGGAGATGGATAGTATTTTTCTTTGAGACTTTTGGAATTGGCTTATATCATTGTATTATTGAGAATAACTAAGTCATTCACAGTTGATTATTATACAATATTGCTATTTTTGTGTACCATGGTTTCCTGGTTCTGCTTACTACATGTTATATCAGTTCATGTAAATCTTTCAAGGTTTTTTTCTGAAATACACCTGCTCATCATTTCTTAGAGCACAATAGTATTACATCATAATCACATGCCACAACTTGTATAGACATTCTGCTATTGATGAACATTTCCCTAACTTTCAATTCTTTGCCACTACAAAGAAAATCCCTATGAATATTTTCATACAAATAGCCTGTTCTTCTTCTTCTTCTTCTTCTTCTTCTTCTTCTTCTTCTTCTTCTCTCTCTCTTTTTCTGTGTCTCTCTCTGTGTCTCTCTCTGTCTCTGTCTCTGTCTCTGTCTCTCTCTCCCTCTCCATCACCCTCTCCCTCTCACTCTTTTTTTTCTGGAATATATACCTAGTATCCTTATTGCTAAGTTCAAGGATATGAGTAGTTTCATAGCCATTAAGGCATAGATCCAAATTGCTCTCCAGAATGGTAGAATGGTTAGATCAGTTCACAACTCCACCAAGAGTGCATTAGTGTACCAATTTTCCCATATTCCCTTCAACATTTATCATTTTCCTTTTGTGCCATATTAGCCAATCTGATATATATGAAGTGGTACTTCAGAACAGTTTAATTTGCATTTCTCTAATCAATAATGGTTTAGAGAATTTTTTCTTATGACAATAGAAAACTTTGATTTCATTTGAAAATTGCCATTTTACCATTTGTAAATTGGATAATTTTTTATATTCATATAAATTTGACTCAGTTCTCCACATATTTGTGAAATGAGGTCTTTATCAGAGAAATTTGCTGTAATTTGTTCCTCCAGTTTTCTGCTTTCCTTCTAATATTGACTTCATTGGTTTTATTTTGCACAGTTTTTTGAATTTAATGCAATCAAAACTATCCATTTTACATTTTGTCATGTTCTCTATCTCTTGTTTGATCATAAATTCTTCCCCTATCCAGAGATTTGACAGGTAAATTATTCCATGCCCCCCCCCCAATTTGCTTATAGTATCACCATTTATGTCTAGGTCATACAACATTTTGATCCTATTTTGGTAAATGGTGTGAGATATGGGTCTATATCTCATTTCTGTCAAACTGTTTTACAGTTTTCCCATAAATATTTGTCAAATAGTGAATCCTTGTCCCAAAAGCTTTTATCTTTGAGTTTTTTCAAGGACTAGATTACTATGGCACTTTACTACTATTTATTATGTACCTACTGATCTACCACTGTTTCTTAGTTAATACCAGATTGTTTGATGATTACACTTTGCAATACAGTCTGAGATCTGGTAAGGCTAAAAAACTTTCCTTCACATTTTTTTTCCTATTGATCCCCTTGATTTTCTTAACCTTTTCTTATTCCAAATAAATTTGTTATTATTTTTTCTAGCTCTATAACATAATTTTGGTAGTTTGGTATAGCACTGAGTAAGTAAATTAATTCAGGTAAAATTGTCATATTGGCTCAGTCTATCCACAAGCAATAAATGTTTTTCTAATTATTTAAATCTGATTTTACTTGTGTAAAAATTGTTTTATAATTATGTTCATATAGTTTCTGGGTTTGTCTTGCAATGAGTATTTTATATTGTCTGCTGTTATTTTAAATGAAATTCCTCTTTCTATTTCTTGTTGCTGAACTGTGTTGATAGTATGTAGACATGATGATTATTTATGTGGGTTTATTTTATATCCTGCAATTTTGCTAAAACTGTTAATTATTTCAACTAGTTTTTTTTAACTGAATCTCTGTGATTCTCCAAGTATATCATCATATCATCTGCAAAGTGATAGTTTTGTTTCCTCATTGCCTATTTTAATTCCTTCAATTCTTTTTCTTTTCTTATTATTATATTTAGCAACAACATTGAATAATAGTGGTGACAATGGGCATCCTTGCTTCACCCCTGAATTTATTGGGAAGGTTTTAACTTATCCCCATTATAGATAATGCTTATTGATGGTTTTACATAGATGCTACTTATCATTTTGAGGAAAGCTCCATTTATTCCTATGATTTCTAATGTTTCTAATGAGAAAGAATGTTGTATTTTTTTTAAAGAGTGTTGTATTTTGTCATCAGTTTTTTTCTGCATCCATTGAGATAATCATATGATTTCTGTTGGTTTTGTTATTGACGTGATCACTTATGCTGATAGTTTTCCTAGTATTGAACCAGCCCTGCATTCCTGGTATAAATTCCACCTGGTCATAGTGTACGACTTTTGTGATAAATTACTGTAATTTTTGATAGCATTTTATTTTTAAAAAATTACACCAATATTCTTTAGTTAAATTGTTCTATAGTTTTCTTCCTTCCTTCCTTTCCTTCTTTCTTTCTTTCTCTTTTACTTTTTCCTTTTTTTTTGTTCTTCTTGGTTTAGGCATCAGCACCATATTTGTGTCATAAGAAGAATTTGGCAGAACAACTTCCTTTGCCTATTTTCCCAAATAGTTTATAAAATATTGGGATTAATTAGTCTTTAAATGTTTGGTAGAATTAATTTGTGAATCCATCTAGCCCTGGAAATTTTGTCTTAGGGATCCCATTGATGGCTTATTCAATTTCTTTTTTTAAAATAGGGTGTTTTAAAAATTCTATTTCCTCTTCTGTCAGAAGATCTCTTGTTAAACCTATCTATCATACCCTTTAATAAATGCACATTGGTATATTAATCATTATTGCCTACTAGAATCCATAGCCCTCTTCAGTTTATAGAATTATCGTGCAATCAAAGAGGAATTGCAGGATCTTAGATTTCAACCTGGAAGAAACTTCAGAGATCATCTCTGATTCTTCTCGTTATACAGATGAGGAAAAGAAGGCTTAGAGAGGACACAGTCTTTTCTGAGGCCACACTGATAGTAAACAGGAGACCTAGAATTTGCACCCAAGTCTTTGGAGTCTCAGGCGGCAGGGATCTCTCTTGAAAGTCAGCCTTGTACCTTCTGCAATCCAAACTCCCTGCCAGACCTGGATGTAAATGGAGATATCCATTTGCAAACAATAAACCAGATTTGGATCTGTTCCATTAAAAACAGAAATCTATCGCCTACATTTATTCACATACTTATATTGGGGCCCTCTTTTCTTAAATATTTTACTTTCACTAGAGCCATTGCAGGGCAGGGTAATTATCTCTATTACAACATGTCAGGAGAATGCTGGATTTTGCAATAGATAGCTAAGCAAGTAGCTTCCAAAACAATTCCTTATCAGAAAAAAAAAAGAAAGATTGGGAAGTCCTTGTTTGCCAGTTGTAGAAGAGGCGGTTTTCTTTTGTATATTAAACATTTCATTTATTTTTATTATTTTAATGAAAGTCATATAGCTGCCTACCTTACAGGATGAATGGGGATGAATTAAATAGCACATGTGAATGAGAAGGAATTAAATTGCTCTTTGTGATGTGCTTTCAGCTATTAGATTTGAGCTATCAATGAAAATTATTATTATTGTTGGACTATATTCCTCCAAATGCTCTTATGTAAGATTTGGATTGATGGTAGGCTATACAGCACATTGTTATTAGATGTAGAGAAACTAAACTCATTATAATATTCATTATAAAAATCAAAGCCCACTGCACCATTGTCGTATAACTTTATTTTGATACTGCATCATTCTGAAATTCTATTCTGTGAGTGATTACCCAGAAGCCCCAGCAAACAAACAGTTGAGTTTTACTCTAGTGCTTATTTAAACAGTGGCAGTAGTCATTTCCTCCACGTTCTATTTGCCCTCTTTTCATAAGCAAAAATCTGCCTCTTTTTGCAGAATTACAAGACTTAGTTAGGGATAGACATGTAATCAGCTTCCTCCGGTGCTCAGTCTGATTTGGGAGAAACTGGGTGTTTCTCAGTGTAGGGAAAGGAAGGAAGCAAGGGTAGTCCAGACAAGAGAAAGACAAGAACCTGGTTTCATTGAGAGCTGTTCTAGGAGGTGTTAATCAGGATCTTATATATTTCATGTAAGCTGAAAGCTCGTGGGAAATTAGAAGACAATTTGATTTCTTAATCAGTTTCAAAAGAATCGTTAAAATTGATCCAATTTTCTGAGGACACCTGTAGTGTCTTTGGATTGCTGGAAAAACCTTATTATATAACAATAATAGCCACAAAAAAATATTAGCAAATGAAAGATCTGTATTATTTCTCAGTAGGCAGAGCTCCTTCTAGCAATATGGATTGCAGCCTATTTATGACTCAGTTGATAATTTTGATGAAGTTGCTTGAGGCACATAAAGGCTGAGGGACTTGCCTAGGGCTACAGAATTACCAATCAATCAGCACATATTTATTAGGCACTATTATGTCTCAGTGACAGTGCTAGGCTTTGGTGATACAAATAAAAGAGTGAGGTATGCCCTGCCATCAGGTAGCTTAAATCTTACCAGGGGAGTAAAACATAGATATCGATGCCCAGAGAAGAGAGTTTGCTTGTATTTGCATTCCTGGTACTTGGAGTGTATGGATGTTTAAGGAGGATTAGCATCTCTGGTAAGAGGGTTTACCAGCCCTTTTCAGGGCTACTCATCCACCTTTGGTGACTGCCTGTGAGCCAATTCTCACCTGTGGCTCTAAGAAGCTGTAACATACGCAGCAGCCATACCCGGGTAAACCATCTCAGTATATAAGTTAAAACAGGTTGAAGGTAACCAACAGGCCACAAACCATCAGTGAGTTGGGGTAGGGGGAAGTCTACCCCATGCATGTGAAGGCTTCCCTTTGTGGAATGGACAGATGAAAACAATTTGTTCCAGCAGCCATGAAGGAGGATGAAGCAGGTGCTTAAGAGCTTGGTCAGACATCAGAGATTCCAGGGTCATTCACTGCATCCTTGGCCATTGCCAGTAGTCCTGACTTTTGTCTTGCCACTAGAATTCAACATCTCTGGAAGAGTGTGTGAGGCTGACAACTTTTTGTAACTCTGCTTCACTTAAATCCAATTCACGGGTGGGTCAAGACATTACCCCGTGATGTCCCTGGTTCTCTTTGAAAACAAAGGACAAAACAACAACAGCAACAATTCCTTGTGCTTAAGACAGTGTCTGGCACATAGTAAGCACTTAAATGTGTATTTTCTTAACTCTAGGAAGTCACGAGGATTCAAAGTGGAGCCATACCACAATAGATTGTCATATCCTTTGCAGTAGCAATGGTAACACTGGCATGATTATTGTTTCTAGTACAAGAGTAAGAGGTAGAAGAGAACAGCTATGTTGGAGTGGAGGTTGGACTGCGGCAGGGAAAAGTGAAGGGAAGGAATGAGCTTGGTATAATCCCAGTCACAGGACAAGTAGTAAGATGCCCACTGAAGCTAGGCCCTGTATCATAATGGTTGGCTGGATGGGATAAAGCACAGATGGTGTGAGGCCAGCCAGAATTAGGAGATTAATATCATGATTGACTCATTCACTTTCTAATCAGGTTCCAGTCTAGGAAATGATTCAAATAACTTTCCCTGAGTGGGCTTAGATTGGGTAGCTTCTCTGAAAGCCCTGGTAAAAGGGGCAACTGATCCTAATGGGAAGAGGTGGGCAGCAGTAAAGCAGAAGATAAGATACCCATGTGCAAGAGGTAATATTTGAATCCAGGTTTTCTTGCCACTTAAATTTCAGCATTTCTTCTACCCTACTATAAAAATAATTGCGTATCAACAAAAACAACAATAACAACATAAGCCAACTTTTGTATAGAAATATAAGTTTCTAAAACTGCTTTTCACACATTATCCCATTTGATCATCATAACATTCCCATGAGATTGGTGTGCCGAGTATCACCATCCCAATTTATAAATAAGAAAATTAGACCTCAAAATAGGATGCTGCACTTGGAGTCTGGAGATCCGGATTCAAATCTTGCATCAGATACTTCCTAGCTATGTGATCTTTGCCTGAGTTTTCTCATCTGTAGAATGTGGACAATGACACATCTTTACCACCTTACTCTTTACCCTCACTAGGCTACATTGAAGAAATTGCTTTGTGAATCTTAATATATAACTGTGAATCATTATTAGTACAATGGTCTCATCCTGTAAATAAGGAAATCAAAGGTCTATTTAAATGTATTTGTCAAAGCTAGAAATTTGTTGTTCATAATAAGATAATCTTCAATCAAAAGCATCAATGACTATTAATTTTCCAGAGTTGATTTCTTTGAAATTCCACAGAAATGTCATGTAGGATATGGAAATAAGCATTTGCTATGTACCATCCTCCATGAATCCATGGCACAGACTTTAACTTAAGTTGACAAAAGATTATTCCTAACAACAGATGTGTAAACAAGACCCTGAGCTGAGAGTCTGATAATTTTTCATTCTTATTACTGCCAGTATGGCTGGGGTTTGATGTTTAGGTTTCAAATATACAATACATTTTATAACGACTCTCCTAATTGACTGTAATGAACCACTGGGATATATCTGTGCTCACAAGAGGAATCAGTATAGGGTAGAACCAGTCCCTAAGGCATTTCACTTCAAAAGCCACTGTTTTGCATTCTCTCTCTATTTCAGTATTCTCAACCATTACGTTCCTATCATGTTGTTATCAGATGTTCTACAAGTTGACAGAAATTACTGTGTGCCAAGTGAAGATGAAGTCAGAATAATTACACAGGCTTATTCAACAAAAGGTATGTACAGTGATATCACCCTAATCATAGCATTAGCTAATATTATTCTCCTTTTTCTTAGCCACTCATTTTTATTTTTAATCTGTTCTGATCACTATGTTTAGTGACATTCTGCTGTTTAATCATTTCAAGCTTAAAAAGCAACAGAAATTGTGTATTAGAAAAGTTGGGTATTTGAAATGAAATTATTTTTAAAAACAATCTTTCCCAGGGTGGGGGGGAGAGAATGGAGGGGCAATGGCAGAGGAGGGGAGAGGAAGGGAAAGGAAAGAAAATTTTATTTGAATGTCTGTCCATATTAAAATCATAGACTTTTAAAGAGTAGGCTTTTCTTGGAACACACACATATACACATATATATGCAGAGTATATCACATTACATATGCACATATATTGTATATTTACATATGCATATATGATGCCATGTTTACATAGTTCAGTGTATATATATACACACACACACACACACACACACACACATATATATATATATATATACACATATATACACACACATATATGTTTAAGTGCCAAGATTTGAATTTTCTAGCCACAGTTCAAAGGGCAGTTAGGTGGCAAAGTGGATAGGGTGACAGGTCTGTACTCAGAAGGGTTCAATTTCCTGTGTTCAAATCTAACCTCATATACTTACTAGTTGTGTGACCCTGGACAAGTCACTTAACCTGTTTGCCTCAGTTTCTTCATCTGTAAAATGGAGGGGAGAAGGAAATGGAAAACTATTCAAGTGTCTTCACAAAGAACACTCCAAATGGGATCATGTTGAGTTAGATACAGTTAAATAACAAGATACATTTCATAAAAAAAGTGAAATTCTTATATTGATGGAATTACAGCAACTAACAACATGTTGGGAAATATAGTAGACTTATCCTATTTGCTAATCTTCAGAATTAGAATCTGCAGAATGATGGCTCATTCTCTTCTACTGTTTTTTATTGGTCCAGCCACCATCACCCCAATATGTTTCTACTTCACCTTGCTTCTAAGCAAACCTTTCCTTCCAAATGTTTTCAAAGCATCTAGCATTCCAAGCTTTCTTTTCTTAAAACTGTTCTACGTCCCTCCATAACAACCACTAGCATCACTGATTCTTTACATTTAAGGCAGAAGTTCAGGCTGAAGAGGAATCTCCCCTCTATTTCCACCAAGCACACTAGCGTTTGTTTGGCCACTAGTTTTTAATTCCATTTCCCAAGATCTGCTTTATAATCTTTGTGTTTGATAACAGGAGGCTCTCAATTAATAGCATTGCCTCTATAGTCAGAGGGCCTGTGTTCAGATCTCACTTGTTATTAATAATTGCTAAACCGCTCTGTGAATCAGTTTTCTTATCTTTAAAATGAGGGTTTTGGAGGAGATAGCTTCTAAAATTCCCTTTAACCTTAGAGGTATGATCCCATAGCTTTCATAACTAAGGAAAGTTCTTTCATTCTTTAGGAGTCATTTGTAATGGAGACAATCAGGTGAAGATGAATATCAATATTCTTCAATTTTTATTTATAACTTTTACAATGTCATTTCCAGAAATACTACCTTCTTCCTCCCTGAATCTTCCGCCTCAGTAACAAGGAACTTTCCTTTCTGCTAAGGAAAAGTAGTAAAGAAAAATCAACCGACATAAGTGTATGACAATATATTGAATATAATATAATAAGCTGCCCACTTCTTGATCAGAAGAAGGGGAATAATACTCATTGCTTTTGGATTTTTATTCATTGATATAAATATTGCCTCAGTTCCCAACCCTTTATGTACACTGTTCTCTTTGCTTCGGTGCTGAAACAGAGTTACATTTCTCAAAATAAAATCTGATTTTCTGTGAAATGAAGCCCAAGTTCATCAACATTCAGGACACATGCCAGATCCACTTTTCATGCTTGCCCTTTCCTCTGGCAATCTTGTTATGAGGGGAGAAAATGACTGCCAAGATTCTCCTTCAATGAGGACAAAGGCTTTAACCCTAATGGGTAGGGCTTTTTTTAATTGTTTAAAAGGAAATGAATGTCTTAAGCTTCAAATATGTATTTTTCTAAATTGATGGAATATCCAAACATTGAATTACTTATAATGATAACCAAAATAGGCAACTGAAGAGCGAACAGCTGGTAAAGACATTTTAGAAAGGAGACCAAGTGGATAGAGTCATAGAACAGCAATTTTGAGGTCATTACTCATAATGTAAGGTGAAGAACTATATTTTAAATTCATTATTTTTCTCCCTCCTCACCTCCTTAACCCACCCTCTCCTTATTTGAAGAACTATCGACAAAAAGTAGCTCAGAGTTGAAAAGGAATATCAAAGGAAGAATTTTGCAGCTGAAAAAAAAATTACTAGATTAGATTCAGGGGACCTAGGTTCAAATTCCTTCCCTCCCTTGTACTTATTGACTCTGGACATGTCACTTAACCTCTAGGCCTCATTTTCTGATAAGTGAGGTGTGGGAACTGGAATAGATGACTTTTCAGATCCCTTCCCACTCTAGATTCATGATTTAGTTTAAACTGTCAAATTATATCGGTCAGTAAAGGTCTCTATAATATCCCTTCAAATTATCATTGCCTTCTCTACACACACACACACACACACACAAATCCTGCAATAATTTCCCTCCACTCAGATTCACATAACTGGCCCTTGACCTCCATATACATAAAATGGCCCTCTATTTGAATACATCTGATAATGGGAAACCCAGTACCACTTGAGGTTATTTGGACTACATTTATGGAAGTTTTTCCTTATGTTCAGGTAAAACCTTCTCTATGCAATTCCTACATGTTCCTTAGCTCTGCTTTCCTAGGATTCAAGAAAGGTCAACAGCTTTCTATTAACTAGATCTTTAGGAGACAATTAATTATTTCACAGACACAAGTATGTCATGCTTCATCAAGTCAGTGAGATTATTTGAGGTGTTTCATTCTTCTCCTGCTTCAGTAGGGAGATGAACAGGCCATGACTTCCTTATTTCTTTTCTTGTTTTCTTAAGTGCAAACTGGAAAGGAGTTTATTGTCATTTAACAGATATTTTCCATTAAAAATGTTTGCTGTGCATAAGGAGAGAGTATTGTCATGTGTGATCTTACTTGCTTTCATATTTTATTTTTCTTATTCATTTTTCTCTTACTAAATTTTTTATCAAGAATTTGTTTTACTAATACATATTTTCTCTGTATATAGCTGAATATTCTTCTACTTTCCAAAAAAGTAGTAGTAGGATTGATTGAAGGAAAGAAAATGGGATAATTCTTTTTAAAAAAGAAAAGGCCATTATAACCCTTATACTCTCAAAGAATTATAATACCACATTTAGAATCTTACTTATAAAACAACTTAATTCAAGTCACACCAGTGCTAAAGATGCTTTTTTCAAGAAAAAAAATACTCATTATATTTACCAAATAATGTAATGAAGTTTGTATTTGAAAGTTATGAAACTTGTGACTGATTTTATTTTTAACAAATGTATCAGAAATTATATATCCAAATGGATAACTTTCCCTTTAAATACAGTCACAGAAAAAAGAAAGAGAGATAAATACACTAAATAAACTTATACAACTTGTGCTAGAGAAGGTAAATGGGAATGAATGGAATTGGAGAGCCTGTGGGAAAAAAATAACAAGAATCAAATTAACTTAAAAGAAAAAATACCGACTTAAAAGAGAAAAGGGGAAAATGAACACATGAGAAATAAGTAGAGAAAAATAAAAACCTAAGAAGTATACTTTTAGATATAAATAGGTCAAACTGCCCAACAAAATGAAAGAACATGATGAAATAAAGAAGACAGAAAACCCAATACTTTATTGCAAACAAAAAAAAATTTAAAAACAAAAATATAAAATCATAGGCTCATAGATTTAGGAAGATTAGGGATATTAAAGTGCATCTCATCAACCCTACTTATTTTATACATGAGAGAAATGAGACTCAAAGATTTTGATTAAATAATTTGCTTAAGGTCACACAGGTAGTAAGTGAAAAAGCAAGATTTTTAATCAAGGTCATCTGAATTCAAATATTGTGCTTTGTCTATACTTCTCTCTATAGAAATTAAAAACAACAAAACATTCTGCACACTATATCTGCCATCCTTGAAATGTACTCTGTCCTCAATCTGCTTCTTAGAATTGCTGGTTTCCTACAAATTTTTACTTATCTACATGAAACTTTTCCTCATCCCGGCTGCTAGTAACCCTTGTAATATGTAATATTATAGGCAGATACATATGTGTATCTATGTATCTATGTATGTGTGTATATATCTATCTCTCTCTTTATTTCTCTTTTTTCTCTCTCTCTCATTGTATTTTCTTATATTGTGTATGCTATTTTCTCCAATAAAATGTAAACTTCTTGTGCAAAAGAATGTTTTTTTTGTCTTTGTATGACTATACTTATCATAGTGCCTGATATTTAATAAGTTGTTTTAATAAATGTGTTTAATTAATGAATACAGTAAACTACTGCTTCAAGAACTCTTGATCAAGGTTGTTTCTTAATAAAATTGTTAAGCCATTATTTGGTTTATTGCCCACTGTTTACATAGACTGAATGATTTCTTCTAAAATAAGTTTTACCTGTCATTTTCTATTTGTGGAACAAACTAATATTAGTCTAGGAAACTCTCAAATTCAATCAATTACATATATAGAATCAATAAGCTAGATGTTGATTAGCAATAGTCATTAAATTGGAAAAATGTCTTTTTCAAGGTGACAGAATAATGAGATTTCAAGGATTTTAAAAGTCATCTGTTCCAATTGACCCATTTTACAGATTAGGAAACTGAGCTCCAGAGAAATTAAATGGCCTGTTTAAATTTCTATGGATAGTAAAATAACAGAGTTTAAATTTAAATTGAAGATATATGACTTTCAACTCAACACTCTATAGTGTTAGTCTGTCTTGTATGTATTTGTAGCTGGAAGGGACTTAAAAGGATACTTAATACATTACTCTCACCTTATTTTACAGATAAGGAAACTGAGTAATAGAGAGGATATTCTTTTTCCAAGGTCGCACAAGTAGTAAGGGAAAGAATTGGGGTTCAAATCTAGGTCCTCTCACTCCAAATCTAGACACTTTCCATTACTTAATGTTACCTTCTGAGTCAGATTCACCTTTTAATGTCTGAACCTTCTATCTCATTGAATTCTTACAACCTGATAGATGGTTAGAGTGAATATCATCATCCATATTTCACAGATAATGAAACAGACACAGAGAGGTTAAATAACTTGTTTGAGGGCCCTAGCCTGCTAATGGCAGAGTTGGCATTAGAATACTGTTCTGATTTCCAGTCGAATTCTCTTTCTATGACACCACATCCTTCATACAGGCATAAAATATGAGTTCCAGGATTTTTGGAAGAAAAGAACTAACCGGTTTGTGTTTTTTGTAGTTAATTTCTTAGCCATAAGTATGTGTGTTCTTTAAATAGCCCTAAACTGAAGGGGTCATATTTGATTCAAGGTTTCGTGACTATTGGTGGGAAACTAAGCAGGAAATTAGTTTGTTATTCTGTTGTCATTTTCCCCATAAATTTTTATTTTAATTTAAACACACTTGCAAAGTTGCACTACCTCAGATAAAATGACAATGTTTTCTTCAGTAAAACAGCTTAGCAACTACCACTTTTTGCAGAATTTAAGAGCGGTGGCTCTTGTTTAAAGTGTAGCATCTCTATTAGTTACTTAACTGCTTGTAACAATTCAGCTGCAGAAACAATCTCATCCCTAATGACTGTAACATGAAAACAGCTTGCGTTTGCCAGTCCTCAAGACTCAGGAATTAATTGTGATGACTGTGTACCCCTCACTGTATTGACACTCTTCCTAAAGTGATTTATTGGGTGCTAATTACAAATTTGTGGTAAGTTAATTTCCATTTAGAGAGTGGTTGGAATTCCAGCTCAATGGCGTGCTTCTTATCTCATTTATTTTGTGACAGAGAATGGGCACCTCCTTCAAAAGTCTTCTTGAGCCCCGGTATTTCCCATGAATACTGTCCATATCCTTGACAAGGGAGCATTTGGTAGCTAATAGAATATAGCTGGGAGGACTGAGGAATCTTGAATTTGTGAAGTATCCTTTTTCAAATAATAAAGACTAACTACCTCCTCAAGAAGGAATCAGGAGCCTTGCAATATAGAAATGGAAATTGATTTGAGGAAATCGTGTAAGTAAAGTATGACTAAATAATGTTTTTTTTTCCCAAGGTGACAGAATTTGGACAGTTGTTGATTTATATTCTTTTTCCAGGTTTCAGCAGGACAACTAAAAACTCATATGAATCAGTCCATAGTACAGGGTGTCCCACACATACAAGTACTCAATAAATATTTGTTAAATTGAATTTTTATGGTTTTGCCATGTTGCTTTCTTCTTTAAAAGTGAAGTCACTTCTTTCACCTGTTGTGAGTTAGGGCAGCTAGGTGATATACTGGATAAAGCACAGGGCTTAGAAGGAGGAAGAGCTGCCACACATATTACTAATGATGTTATCCTGGTTGAATCACTGTCTTTCAGTTTCATTCCCTACTATGCAAAATGAGGGGTTTGGAATAGATGGACTCTAAGGTCCCTTCCAGGTCCTGATCTATGATGCTATTAGTCAAAAGCTCTTGTAAAGAAAGAGAAGGACAGATTTTTAGGGAATCAAAAATTTGTTCTAACTTGTCCATGTTCTAAGGTGAAAGTAAGAGTGGGTATGTGTAGAGCTAACTTAATATGTTGCATTCTTATGAGATGCTAAGGCAAAGTAGAATTCAACCATAAGGACAAAAAGGAAAAAAATAAATAAATTCAGAAAATAAAACAAATGGTCCCTAAAAATTTTGTCAAATGATGTGGTTAAAATTCACATACCAATATTCTATTCAGTTGCCTAAAGAGCCCTTTAGTGTAAAGAACCCAGAGGTAACTAAGTGGCACAGAAGATAAATTCAAATCTGGTTTCAGTCACTTATGATCTACGTGATCCTGGGCAAGTTGCTTACCCCTTGTTTGCCTCGTTTTGCTCAAATCTAAAATGGGGATAATGCTAGCACCTACCTCAGAAAGTTGTTGTGAGGATCAAATGACTTAATTTTTGTAAAACAAACAAAAGACCCCTCTTAATACAGTGCCTACTAGTATCTACATGTAGTAGATACTACATAGATGCTCATCCTTACTCCCTTCCCTTGATCAGAGTCACCCAAATAGTAAGTATGTAAGGAAAATTTGAACTCACTTTTTCCTTATTTCAAGTCTAGGACTTTCTCCCTTTGCCATATTGCCTTTAAATGATCCCTTGGTAATTATCATATAATCTTTGGTCAGTACTTACGTCGTTTGTGTATACGACTTACTTCAATAGTTCACTTGTCCATTGTCTCATCAGTGTGGATATTCATGGTAACATTGCAATCCACATCCTCTTATACTGTGTGATTCTCATCCATATAGATAAATACTTTGAAATATTGATGGATCCATGATCTTAATGTTATGGGCACTTCTTCCAATAATGAAGAGTGCAACCCTTTTATACCTGGCCATTGTAGGTTGTTCATGTCCACTCTTTCCCTGAGAATGTCCATGAATAGATTTAGATCTATGTATGTCTATACACAAATATGGGATGTTCAGGGAGGACTAGCACCTATGGTGTGAGGGATTGCCGAGCCCTTTTCAGAGCTGCTCAACTCAACTTTCATCTTTGGCTCCAGAAGGCTGTAGCAGGTCCAGCTGAAGTGGTTTTCCTTCTTCTTTCTCCATAGCCATTAGCATTATAGTGGATAGAGTGTGGGGCCTAGAATCAGGAAAATAGTTCAAATCCAGCCTCAGATGCCTAGTAGATATGTAAACCCAAGTAAGTCACTTAACCTCAGCCTCAGTTTCCTTGACTATAAAATAGGGATTGTAGTAGCTGGGATGTTGTGAGGATCAAATGAGATAATATTTCTAAAGTGCTTAGCACAGTGCTTGGCACAGAGTAGGTAATATATAAACGTTTATTTCTAGGTAATATATAAGTGTGAATTTGAACTCGGGTCTTTCTGACTTCAGGCCAAGTGCTCTATGCAACATGGTGACAACTAGCTTCTAGGAAAAAAAAAACTGAATTCAAATTCTTCCTTTGACAGTTAATAGCCACATGACTCTGTGCAAATAACTACTTCTCTCGGCCTCAATTTGTCACTTGCAAAATGAGAGGGTGGAATAGGTGGTCTCTAATATCCTTTCCAGCTTTGAATCTATGACCCTTTATTCTATAATTTATTAGTTACATATAAAGATAAGTTCTGAAACTAATAACTAGCACAAGGTTTACATGTAGACATTCTACTAGATTTGCCTTACTAAAGGAAATTCGACTTACTTTTTGTAATTCCCAGTTACTAAGATAAGAATTACTGAGGTTTTCTTTATTTTCCTACTTGATATATCTTTCATTGATAAGGCAAATTGATTTATCCAAGGTCACACAGTAAGTTATGAAGATGAGATGTGAACCTAAGGTCTTGAGATTTCAAATTATTTGCACCCCATTGGTATAGATCACAAACCAGCAATATCTCATCTTGTGTAATTTTATTCATGTCCTGGCACAAATCCTACATAAGGAATGCATGCAAAGGCCTTTTCTAATTCTTTTTCAGATATCAAATTGCCAATATATCACTCCAACTGACTTCTTATTATGTCCCTTGTTATGTTGTCTAGTCATGCATGCACTTAAACAAGGGTTTTTAACCTGGGGCTCATAAACTTTTTTGTAATTATATTTCAGTATAATATTTAATTTTATAAATTACTATTTAAACCAGAAAGGTCTAATATTTTATATTCAATATAGTTTTTAAACCTTTATAGACTATGTATTTTATTAATCTAAAATATTATTTTAAACATGCAAAGACGTCTATAGCTGTGTGACCCTGGGCAAGTCATTTAATCATGTTTGTCTTAGTTTCCTCATCTGTAAAATGAGCTGGAAAAGGAAATGACAAACCACTCTAGAATCTTTGTCAAAAAAACCTCAAATGGGGTAATGAAGACTTGGACGTGACTGAAAAGACTGACCAGCAACAACAAAAACAGGCTTCAACAGATTTTCAAGAGATCATGATAAAGAAGAGAGAGAGAAAAAGAGAAAAAAGAAGAGAGAGAAGAGAGAGAGAGAGAGAGAGAGAGAGAACCCTTGTTATTATTAGACAAAAAAAACAATTTGTGTTTTTATACGATTTATTATATACAGTTCATTGTGTTATGATTCAAGCTAATACTTACCATAAGTTTTTTTTCCCATTTTTTGATCCTCTGTGATTTTGATAGTTCTTATGTTGTATGTCAAAAAGGAAAAGAAAAAAAAACTCTCTTCTTTTCATGAATAGGGCAGGAAACATTAAGTTCTTGAATTCAGAATAGATTAAGACTTTTCTGAATCAAAATTTCAGGTACACTTAGCTTCGGTCTTAAAATAAGCAAAGCTCTTTATTTTTGAAGCAACACTTATAAAATGACAAGGACACTTGGTACTTGTATAGTAGTTAGCATTAGGTACTTTCTACCAGTAGTGGACACTTTTCCCTGGGATGTGCCTATGCTCTGAGTATCTGAGATAGTCAACAGTAGTTCATTAACCACAACTTCCTAAACACTATGGAAAAGAGAAATCTTAAGAAAGCCACGGTAACCTTACTGCCAAAGGTGTGCTATAATCTGGCATAGAATACTGCAACATTTACACTTAGAAACAATCTTGAGTAATGGAATAAAACTAGATACAAATGAAAAAAAAAATCTAGACAATTTTGGAGAGGAAAAATGTGGTATTGGTAGTGGTATTAGATTAAGTTTGGATACATGTATGAGAGAAAAATAGCCTTTTTTATAATGTCTGCATTAGTGGTAAAAGTGGGTCTACAGACCAGGGATTTTTCACCTTTTTTTGCATGTCATGGACCCTTTGGAAGTGTGGTTGAAACTATGGACTTTTTTCCACTAGTTTTTGAATACATAAAGTAAAATAATAGAATTATGAGGGAAAACAATAGAAGTACAATTATGAAAATGTTTATTTAAAAACCAATCAGAGAACCCGGGTTCAGACCCCCGGACCTAGATCATCTTCTTTGTTTAGAGATGGATGACAATACTCAGAAAAAGTAGATTGACTTGTCCAAGGTTGCAGAGACAGTGAACTATAAAAGCAGGATTTGAACCTAGGTCTTGTCACTCCAAATTTAATTTTAATTGAATTATTACCACCATCAAACTCTTAATCTGATGGTTCACAATGGTGTCAGAGCAACCATGAGCTCTTTAAGATGTAAAGGAAAAGACTCACTTTTTAGAGTGTAGGACACAAGACAACAAAAAGTATTTTATTGTTGTTCTTGTTTTTCATTTTTCTAAACCATGTTGTGGAGAAGCATTGGTTGGCTTATAGTGAAGGGAGGTGTTTTTGTTTGTTTTTATGGAGGTAGTAGATTTCTGAATATAATACATATTCTACAGGTATTTACAGAATAATAAAAAGTGTATAGAATGTTTCACAAATGTTCTGTAGCTGGTCTTTGGGGTCACTTTTTTGTGCTATTTTATCATTCATAATTCTTTATATTTTACTTATAAAAATGGAATAAAAAAGCAAGTGAGAGAGAAAAGTTCAAGAATCCTAGAGTTGCATGAACATTTCAGAGAGCAAAAAACAAAGTAACTAGAAATTTTCTCTGTGATATGAAAAATCTAATTTCTTTTATTGGCTAAGAGAAGCCACACAAGACAAGGTTGGCAAGATAGCTTGTCATTGGCCTTTGAGGTGCTGAGACAGTACGGACTCTGCCTTTTGATTGGCCTTGCACAGAAATATAGGCAGTAGGCATTACTGCCTCTTTACATTGCAAGAGGAGCAGGTAAGTAGCACAATTGATAGAGTACCAGGCCTGGAGTCAGCAAAACTAATTTTCCTGGGTTCAAATTTGGCCTCAGACACTTACTAGTTATGTTCCCTGAAGAAGTCACTTCACCTTATTTACCTCAGTTTTCTCATCTGTAAAATGACCTGAAGAAGGAAATGGCAAACCACTGCAATATCTTTGCCAAGAAAATCCCAAATGGAGTCACATAGAGTCAGACATGACTCAAATGACTGAATAATAACAAAAAACAAACAAACAAACAAAAAACCTAAGTAAAAAGCATTTAGGTCTGTCAAGAGAGATAAAATGCTGCTCCACTTTCTCTCTACCACCATAAAGTTATTATAAAGGATTTCAACTTCTGGTAGGTACTACTAACCTAGAAAGACATTGATCAGTAACAGATGATCACTATTCTTCCAAGACTAGCCTAATTCATAAGTACAGACAGACACATTAAATGGGCATTAGCTATTGGATTTTTAGAGAAAAAAATGGCCGACCACTCCAGTATCTTTGCCAAGAAAACCCTAAATGGAGCCATGAAGATTCATATATGACTAAAAAAATCAATCAAACAAACAAAAAAACAGGACTGAACAACAACAAAACAATGGATTTAGTTGGTTACAACAACTCATAAAGATCTGATTCTAAGGTAGATAGTGGTTTTGACCTGTGTCATAACTCATCCTGGTGAACTCATGGCTTCTTTAAAGGATGGGCTTACCTATGAGAAGGAGAGTAACAGAGGGGAAGGTATATTCAACTAATGTGGAGAGAACATATGTTGAAGTCCTAGCTCTATCTTGAATAAGTCACTTACTTTTTCTGAACCTGTTTCCTCACCTGTAAAATGAGAACCTACTACAGAGGCATGGTGAAGTTCAACTGAAATGATTGTGAAAATACTCAATAAGTTAATAAGTGTATGTACATATAGTTTTATTATTTTAAAATAAAAAAAATTAAGGATGAGCTCACAAAAGACAATATGGTTCAGCATAAATCATACTGACTATGGATTCAGAGGAACTAAGTTCAAATCCCATTTCTACTAATGACTACCTGTGTTACCCTGTGCCAGCCTCAACCACTGGACCTCAGTTTCCTTCGCTCTAAAATGAAACAGTTAGATTAGATGACCTTGAGAATCTCTTCCATTTCTAGATCTGTGATTCCATGATGGCCTCATTCATTTCATTTCTAATTTATTTTTGAAAAAGGCCTGTACAGATTATTTAATGTCTCCTTCCACTTCCCTCGCCCCAATATATTCTACTCAAATCCAGTCAAAGCTTAACTTTAGCTTCTATTATTTTCAGGGACCAAATTTACTTTCAAAACAAGCTCCATATTTTTAATTGATCTATAACCAGGTGCTTTAGCTGCATCATTAGAGAGCACCAAAATCAATCAACCTCCATCTATCACTCTGTTTTTAAATACAGTGTTATAACACATCATGTTTCCTGTCCATTTTCTAAGCCTCACAGTATTCTCTTGTTACTTGTTGAAAAGTTTCCAGCTAGTGATTCTTCTCTCGCTGCGTTCCAGGAGCATGAGGTTGTCTTGTGCGGTTTCCCTTAGCCATTGAAAGAAAACATGTTTTTCACATCTCAGGGAGATTTCATTGTTACCATTTGTGCTCTGAAATGTTCAAACAAATCTATGATTCTTGCCTTTTTTCTCTTCACTTGTTTGTATTCCCTTTTCACAGAATTATGAATAATACTGTAATCCTTTAGGGAACCAGGACAGAAAAAATGGTTTCTATTAGACTTTATTACCATCCCGCTTTGCAAAAAAGCAAACATTGTAACCCCTTGGGGTAAAATCCCCTAAATTCCTAATCACAGGCAGTACATATGGGACAGCTGTTTCTTTATATCATACTGCTGCTTGATTTTCTCTATGTATATGTTCCTCAAAAAATATTTACTCATTAATTGCCTCAGTATCAGAAGATGCGGCTGTTCACAGTGTGTGTGTGCCGGTGTTCATATTTATGTCTGTGTTGGTATGCCACTGAAAATATTAGTACGCATCCTTTCAATTTTATGCATATGTGAAGACTAGTCTTTGGTTTGCTTCAAGGGTCTTTAACAACTTCATGATCTGCTGTGATCAGGAATCTTAATGGTAATCTATTCTTATCGGCTAAATAGTTATTTTGCAAAAAAACAGTTAAATTCTTAGGGCCTCAATTTCCCTGTCTGCCAAATGGGAATGATAATACCTATTTTACCTATGTCTATAAGCCATAAAATCTTAAAGTTGAAAGGCACCACATAAGCTATCTAGGTCAAATCATTCCTTACGCACCTCTTTCCTAGCAAAGTCATCATATAGTTTTTGCTTCAAGATACCAAATGATGGGAATTAACTAAACTCAAAACAACCTGCTTTGCTTTTGGTTAGTACTTTTTTTTCCCTTTTACTGAAGTGAAGTGTTTTGTGCTGTAATTTCTACTCATTGATTTTATTTTAGCTCTTTAAAACCATGTGGAACACCTCTCATTTGTCTCTTATATAACAACCTTCAAATATGTGAAAATAGGTATTATATCTCTTTTAAGACCTCTTTTGTCTAGACTAAAAATATTAGTTGCCTCAATAAGTTATTTTATGTGATATTTTCTAGTCCAGGAGTTCTTAATCTGGGGCCAATGGATATCCTTAGTGTCTGGGGATAGATTTCAAGGGATTCATGAAATTGGATGGGAAAATTACACCTTTATTCCATGTAATTGGTTTCCTTTGCAATCCTGTGTATTTTATTTTATTTTATTTCATACATTTAAAAACATTATTCTGAGAAAAGGTTCATAGGCTTTACTGAAGACTGCCAAAGGGGATGTATGACACAAAAACAATTCTGATCCTTATTCTAATCCCTTCATGGTCTTGGTCATGCTCCTTTGAATGCACTCCTACTTAACAATGTCCTTTATAAAATATGATGCCTAATATGGAAATGTTTTACATAATTACATGTGAATAACCTATATCAGATCACTTGCCATCTCATGGAGAGAAAAATGAAGGGGGGAAAGGGATAGAATTGGAATTCAAAGCTTAAAAATAAAAAAGGAATGTTAAAAAATTTACATACAATTAAAGAGAAATAAGATATTATTTTTAAAAATAAAATACAGTACTCCAAATTAGACACTGCAATTTAAATATGTCTTTACCAGGACAAGCTCAGCATTATCTCTTTGGAGATTATACTTCTATTAACAAAACCTAAAATCATAATTTATTTGGCCATCACGTCACACCTCAAAGGCATACATTGACCTCACAGCCTTCTACCATACTTCCCTCTCATCTTTCACAAATAAATTGTTTGGACAGCTAAGTTGCACAGTAGATAGAGTTCCAGGTCTGAGGTCAGAAAGACTCATCTTCAATCTGAGTTCAAATCTGGTTTTAGACACCTACTAGCTGTGTAACCCTGGGCGAGTCATTTAACTGTGCTTGCCTCAACTCCTCATCTGTAAAATGAGCTGGAGAAGAAAATGACAAACCACTCTAGTATCTTTGATAGGAAAACACCAAATAGGGTCATGAAGAGTTGGACATGACTGAACAACAAAAACACACAATTGATTTTCTGAACCTTAGCACTCTTCTGGGGGGAGGGAAACCTTCTAAACTTTATAGAACTTTACATTTACGCCTGTTTTTTTTTTTAACTTCTCTGACAAAGTAAAGTTTTTAAAAAAATTTTTATTCTGATTCCACCATAGTGAAATGAAATACCTTACATTTGTTTAGTCTTTTATAGTCTTCAAAGCACTTTAATATCTGTCATTATCATTATCATCACCATCATCATCTTGTTCTCATTTCTTAATGAAGTCAGGGAGTCTTTGGACAAGATATTATTCTGTCATTATTCATTATATGCACTATTTTATAGCTAGGCAAAATAATTATTTTGTGTAATTTAATAAAAAAATTTGGATGTTATTTTCATACTTTATAGGGAATCATTGAACTTATTTTGTGTCATGGACACTTTGGCACTCTAGTGAAGTCCATAGGTTCTCTCTTTGAATAATGTTTGTAAATGTATACAAAAATACATAGAAAAACAAAGGAAAGCGAGTTTAATGAAATGCAGTTATCAACATGTTTTTAAAGCTCATAGACCCCAGGTTAAAAATCATTGCTCAGTGGACTCCTTGAAGACAGCGACTATTTTCAGTTTTGTCTTTGTGTTCTCAATGCCTAGCATGACACTTTGCACATATTTTGAAAATAATACATATTTACTGAACTGTATTTAACTCCTTTTAAGAACAAGATACAACAAAGCAAATCAATAAACAGTTATTAAACATTTTTTATACAGAACACTCTATTAGGTTCTAGAAGACATTGAGCATTCAGAAAATATACATTGCTTGCCCTCACTTAATTCTATAAATTTTCACCTAGTTAGGGGTTCCAGACACAATCTAAAGGGATAAATTACCTTTTACATAAAAAGTGCAAGATAGAGTTACAGAATGGCATGCTAGGTGAGGACTGCAAAGGAAAAGTTGGTACTTGTGGCTATCCGGGAATGGTATTCTTAACAAAATGGTATTTTTTTTTAACAAAGTCATGTTTGAATTGGACTTTAAGAAATAGGTGGGTAAAAGTTTAAAGGATATGACAAGGAAGGAAGACACTATAGGAATGCCTGAGAATAATTATTCTGAAAGGAGAATGAAAAATTGATTGGAATGGAGTGAGACTTAAGGTGGTCAAACCTATAAGAACACTATTGCTGGGGGTACAGGATTGGGTAATGAAAGCATGAACCAAGCTGGTGGTAGAGGAAAAGCAGAGGAGGGGATCAGTATAAGAGATGCAATGAAAATGAAAAGAACAACACTTAATAACTAATTAGATTAGAGATGTGAGGAGGAGAGCAAAATGTATCTCCCAGATTCCAAAAATAGGAGGCTAAAAGAATAGTGGAACCATAGATAGGAACAGTAAAGATAAGAGGAAGTGGTTTAAGGAGAAAGATAATGAACTCAATTTGGGATGTCTTGAATTTACAGTGCTATAGGGACATCTGAGTAGAGGGGTTTTATAGGCAGTGGGAAATATAAGTCTGGGACTCAAAAGCCAGGAGAGAGCTAAAGATTTGATCTAAGATTTATCTGAATAGAGATGAATGGTTGAAGCTGTTGAACTGGGTGAGAATACACAGGGAGTGGATATCTAGAGTGGGGTTGGAGAGGGGTGAAGAGAGAAGAGGCTAAATCTTTTTTTTTTATTAATTTATTTTGATTTATCAACAATCACCTCCATAAGCTTCCGAGCTTAAAACTTCTCTGCTCCTCCCTTTCCCCCTCCCTCCCCAAGATGGTGCACAATCTGATACACATTCCCGTTAAACATACTTTCACCTTAGTCATAGTCATGTTGCAAGGAAGAACAAGGACCAATAGGAGAAACCACAAGAAAGGAAAGCAAAACAAAACAGAAGGAAAAAAAAAATAGCAAATAGTATGCCTCGATCCGCACCCAACTCCACTGTTCCCTCCTTGGATGCAGACAATACCCTCAACATGAGAACCCCAGAGGTGCCCTAGATCTCTGCACTGCTGAGAAGGGCTAAGTCTACCAAAGCCAGTCACCACACAACGAGTCCCCTCCTCCCGAGTTCCGCTCACTCCACTCAGCACCAGTCCACACAAGGCCCTCTAAGTTTTTCTGAAGTCCTCCTGCTCATCATTTCTTATAGCACAATAGTATTCCATTACATTAATATACCACAACTTGTTTAGCCATTCCCCAATTGATGGGCATCCCCTCAATTTCCAATTCTTTACCATCACAAAAAGAGCTGCTATCAATATTTTTGTGCACTTTTCCATTTGTATGATCTTTTAGGGATACAGCCCCAAAAGTATTATTGCTGGGTCAAAGGGTATGCACAGTTTGGTTGCCTTTTGGACATAGTTCCAAATTGCTCTCCAGAATGGTTGGATCAGTTCACAACTCCACCAACAATGCATTAGTGCTCCAATTTTCCCACATCTTCTCCAACATTTATCATTTACCTGTTTTATCATGTTGGCCAATCTGATAGGTGTGATATGGTACCTCAGAGTTGTTTTGATTTGCATTTCTCTAATCAATAGTGATTTAGAGCACTTTTTCGTATGACTATAGATGGTTTTAATTTCTTCATCTGAGAAATGGAAGAGTTTAAATCTTATACAATTATATCTGCCTGAATGAGAAAAGAATTTTTGAACATGGCTAATGTGGGAATTTCTGTTGCTGGCCTACCCAACTATGTATTGAAGTATTTTTTTTCTTAAAAGTCCAATGGAGATAGCAGGATGGATAGATTAATAAAAAAGTGTTTGTTAATTAAAAAATAAAAAAATAATCTATTTAAAAATAAATTTGTCTTTATGAAGCTTTCCCTGATTCTTCCAGCAAGAACTACTCTCTCCTTTCTGAGATATTTGATCCTCCAATGTTTTACTTCTCCTAAGTTTTAATCATTGTATAGATGTCTAAATTTCTACGTATATCTTAAATATGCATGTGGGGTGTCCTTTATGTTTTTATTTTCTAGCACCTTGCATAATGCCTTACACATAGTAGGTGTTTCATAGTTATTTGTTGAATTAAATTGAAGTTCCTTCATGTATACATTTTATTTACCGAAAGATCACTGTATCTTTATTTTTATATTCACAATAATATTCATCACAGTTCTATGTAAGCAAACATCCGCTCATTCCTCCATTGCTTAATCAAACACACCTGCATCTACTATGCACAAGAAAAAGAATGGATCAAAGTGTGTTAAAAGAAATAAATTGAGTGGTTTTTGGGTAATTATGAATCTTAGTCATACTTTGCCCCACATGTTCTCATTCATATTTAAAACTGGGAATTTCAAGTTCAAAAAGGATACTTATACATATTTTAAAAGGTTTTTTTTTGCATAGGCTCACAAAAGAGTTTTGATCTTCCAAGAGTTTCATGTCACTATCAAAAAGGGTCTGGCTGCCATCTTGTATTATATGTTAATAAGAATATTACATATGAAGTAATGAGCATCACTCATCACCTCACATATCTGCTACCCCTGTGAGTTTTGACTTTGTTAATATGAAAATTTAAAAGGGAAGTGGTGAGGAAACGGTGAGGATATTATATACATTGGGAATAGTCATTTACACTTTAAGACATTTTCACAAGTGATTTATGCCGTTTATGTAGATCATATATCATAGTTTTTTCAAGAAGCTTAGCAGCTAACTTTTTAAAACTCCAAGGGGAAAAAATCCACACAAAGCCCAGTAATACTATCTCAAATGTCTATCTTATATTTATAAAACACTTTTATGACTTTTTTGTTATTTTTAGTTGGTTATTTATTTTCATGGGAGTTAAAAAAAAATACTCTGATCTCTAATGATCAGAGAAGATGCTAAGGCTCCCATGGTCTTTTTCATGATAGATATTGTTTTAAAGTCTTATTCTCTATAGATTTCCTCTTATTTTCTTTTCTTGCTTGCTTCAGTTTTAGAAAATTTATTTGCTCTTTTATTTAACCAAAATGTTGTTCTTTATAGGCAATTTTTGTATTGCTGGAAATTTGTGTGCAAATCAGATTTTTGTAAACTGAGCAGTATTTTAAATGTACCAGGGGAAGTGGATATTTTAAAGAAAACCATAGTGATTGTTTTTGTAAAATGAATTTAACTGATCTCTAATTTATATCCCCCCTACCAATCTAGATTTTGGTAATAATAGTAACTCATTTAATGGGAATTAGTATTTATCAAGATTTTTTTATACAATTATCTCTTTCAATCTGTACAACAGTCCTGTGGAGTAGATTCTACAAGTATTATTTTCTCCTTTCCTCACATGAGAAACTCTGCCTCAATGGGATAAAATAATGTGCTTAGAACTAGCAGGCAGTGTTAGTAGAGAATCCAACTCAGATGTTCAAATTCATTTTATCACACTGGTTTGCCCCAAGTAGGCTGTACTCATATTCCTATTTTAGAGAAGTAGTTCTTATGGGTGACCCTTAAAACTAAAGAGACTTAATTGGAATTGTTCCTTTTCACTGAAAGATATAGAAATCATTCAAATGAGATGCAATGGAAACTGGACTTTGTTATAGGTATTTAAGACTGTGTACACAAGTCTGTTTGATCAAGAGTTCCTGGGTACATAGCACTTTAAAGCTTATGGAGCACCTTTTACAACAACCCTGCCAGAGAAGTAGTGCACATATAAGCATCCAAATTTTACAGTTGAAGAAATTAAATCTCGTAGTGTAAGCCTCAGAGAAGTTGTATGCCCACCATTCACCCAGCTAATATATAATGGACCCAGAACTCAAATTTAGATGTTTATGTGTCAAAGCCACAGTGACTCTGAAACAAACAAAATACAACCAAGCTTGAATTTAGTTAAATAGTAGTTGATTTGCAATTAATTTCTTAACAAACTGAGGACTCAAGGCCACATATAGCCTTCTAGGTCTCCAAGTACAGCCCTTTGATTGAATACAAACTTTAAAGTTTGAGGACCCGGAGGGCTACAGGTGTCCTCAAGGCAACAAGTTCTCCAGTCCTGCTTCAAAGGCTGCTGGATGAAATGAAATCACTTATTTCTCGACTGTTTTATGGAAGTAGACCCAAACGTATCTAAAAATGGAGGGAATTTTATGTTGTTTCATAACATGAAGGTGCCTAAGATGTGAGATGTTCTGAATTTGTAAAACAATGCCTGGGAGGGTCTAGTAGCTGGAATCAAGTCTTGAGCAAAAACATCTGGTGGCTGATGTTCTTTCTTCTTTCATTTCCTTGGCAACAGGATGGAGGTTGAGTCAATTACCAGATGTCCAGATGAAGACATGAAGTGTTAGTGAACCAAATTATTGTTCAAGAGCTAGGGGGGTCAAGTTGTGATGAAAAGAAAATTTCCAAGTTGAGGAATAAATTAGAGTAGTGAGAAATCCAGTGAGGAAACCTTGATCAAGATTAAGTACAGAGGGACCTGAAATAAAGGATCCTAAGATGTAGACTATTCAGAGGGAAACTGACAGAGACCTTACTTCTCTACTGAAGGTACCTTTTGATGGCCCTGAAGAAGTCATATCCTTATGCTTCCTTCAAGCTATAGACCCTTAGATTATACCATAGTGCAGGTCAAGGATGTTGGGGAAAAATATCTCCCAGAACTGACCAGAGGAGATATTCACTAAGGTTCTTCCTTCTGATGATAATTCCTTTTTTAGAGTGTTTCCATTTTGTTAATTCTGTTTGAAAAAAAATTTTGAAATTATTTAGTATTTTATTTTCCCCAGTTACATGGAAAAGCAAATTTTAATTCGTTTTTAAAACTTTGAGTTCCAAATTAACTCCCTTCCTCCATAACCACCCCACCCCCATTGAGAAGGCAAGTAATTCAATATAGGTTATAAATGTGCAGTCATGCAAAACATTTTCATATTAGTCATGTTGTGAAAGAAAATATAGTCCAAAAAAAAGCCTCAAGAAAAACAAAAAAAGTTTAAAAAAGTATTTCAATTTGTATTCAGACAACATCAGGTCTTTCTCTAGGGATGGATAGCATTTTTCATCATAAGTCTTTTTTAATTGTCTTGAATCACTGTATTGCTGAGAATAACTAAGTCATTCACAGTTGATCGTCTTACAATATTGTTTTTACTTTGTACACAGTACATTTTGCTTTGTATCAGCTCATGTAAGTCTTTCCAGGTTTTTCTGAGATCATCCTGTTCATAGTTTCTTACAGCATGATGGTATTCCATCATAATCATATACCACAATTTGTCCAGCCATTCCCCAATTGATGGGCATTCCCTCAATTTCCAATTTTTTGCCACCAGAAAAGAGCTACTATAAATATCTTTGTGCATATATGTCATTTTCCTTTTTGTTTTTTATCTCTTTTAGTATACAGACACAGTAGTGGTCAAAGGGTCTGCACGGTTTTATAGCCCTTTATGTATATTTCCAAATTACTCTACAGAATGCTTGAATCAGTTCACAACTCCACTAACAGTGCACTAAAGTCTCATTTTTCCAGCATGCCCGCTACCATTTGTCATTTTCCTTTTCTGTCCTATTAGCTAATCTAATAGGTATGAAGTAATATCTCAGAATTGTTTTAATTTGCATTTATTCAATAAATAGTGAGTTATAGCATTTTTTTTTTAATCTGGCTGCAGATAGCTTTGATAATTTTGTCAGAAAACTGTTCATATCCTTTGATCATTTATCAATTGGGAAATATGTCTTATTTTAATAAATTTGATTCAGTTCTCTGTATGTTTGAAAAATAAGGCCTTTATCAGAGAAACTTGTTTCAAAAATTTTTTTCACAGTAACAATGACTAACTGTATTTCCCTCCATCCTATTTCTCTTCCATCCCATTTATTCTATTCTCTCTCTCTCCTTTCACTTTGTCCCTCCTCCAAAGTATTTTGCTTCTGACTTGTCCCACCTCCAAATTGCCCTCCTTTCTGTCACTCCCCCCCTCTTTCTCTTATCCCAGTCTGCTCCTACTTTCCTATAGGGTAAGATTGATTTCTATACCCAATTGAGTGCATATGTTATTCCTCATTCCCTCTTTGAGCCAATTCTGATGAGAATAAGGTTTATTCACTCCCACTCATCTCCTCCACCTTCGCCTCCACTGTAAAAGCCTTTTCTTGTCTATTTAATGTGAAATAATTTACTCCATTTTACCTGTCTCTATTCATGTCTCCCAGTATATTCTTCTCTCACCCCTTAAATTTATTTGTTTAGATATCATCTCTTCATATTCAACTCACACCTGTGTCCTCTGTCTACATATAATCTTTCTAACTGCTTTAATAATGGAAAAGTTCTTACGAGTTATAAGTATCATCTTCCCATGTAGGAACGTTTTATCTTATTAAGTCCCTTATGATTTTCCTGTAACTTTTTAATGCTTCTTTTGAGTAAAATCTCCTATTGATCTCTGTGTTTTTCTTCATTAAGAATGCTTTAAAGTCCTCTATTTCATTGAATATCCATTTTTTCTCCTGAAAGATTATATCAGTTTTGCGGGGTAGATGATTCTTGTTTGTAATCCTAGATCATTTGCCCTCTAGAATATGATATTCCAAGCCCTCTGATCCTTTGATGTAGAAGCTGCTAAATCTTGTGCTAACCTGACCTGGGTTCCATGATACTTGAATTGTTTGTTTTTGGCTGCTTGCAATATTTTCTCCTTGACCTGTGAGCTGTAGAATTGGGCTATAATATTCCTGGGAGATTTCATTTTGGGATCTCTTTCAGGAGGTGATCAATGGATTCTTTCAATTTCTATTTTACCCTCTCATTCTAGAATATCAGGGCATAATTTCTTGAAAGATGAATGGTTCTTTTTTTTGATCGTGACTTTCAGGTAGTCCAGTAATTTTTAAATTATCTCTCCTGGATCTATTTTCCAGGTCAGTTGTTTTTCCAATGAGATATTTCACATTTTCTTCTATTTTTTCAATCTTTTGGTTTTGATTTATTGTTTCTTGATTTCTCAAAATATTATTAGCTTCCATTTGCTCCATTCTAATTTTTAAGGAACCATTTTCTTCAGGGAGCTTTTGTACCTGCTTTTCCATTTGGACAATTCTACTTTTTAAGAAGGTTTTTTTTTTCCTTCCATGACTTTTTGTGCCTTTCTTTCCATTTGGCCAATTCTGCTTTTTAAGGTATTCTTCTCCTTATTTTTTTGGACTTCTTTTGCCATTTGGCCTAGACTGTTTTCTAAAGTGCTATATTCTTCAGTATTATTTTATGTCTCTTTTACCAAGCTGTTGACTCATTTTTCTTGATTTTCTTGTATCACTCTCATTTATCTTCCCAATTTTTCCTCCACCTCTCTGAACTGATTTTCAAAATCCTTTTTGAGCTTGTCCATGGCCTGAAACCAATTTCTATTTTTCTTGGAGGCTTTAGATCTAAGGCCTTTGACTTTGTCAGCTTCTTCTGAGTGTGTGTTTTGATCTTCCTAGTCTCCACAGTAACTTTTCATCATTGTGGTTATTTTCTTTTATTTGCTCATTTTCCCAGCCTATTTCTTGACTTTTAACTCTTTGTTAAAGTAGAGCTCTGCTTCCGGGGTGGAGGTTGCACTGTCCCAAGCTTCAATGCAGTTGTTTTTAGAGATACTTCTAAGGACCTGTAAGTTTTCAGTTCTTCCAAGGTGGTATGTTCCAAGGAGAGGTGTTTACTTCTCTCCTAGCCTATGCTTTGGTCTGTGAGTGACCGCAAGCACTCTTTTATGCTCTGGAGATGAGAGTTCCTGCTCCACCGTGGCCACAAGCTGTCATGTGCTAATGTTCCTCCTCACCCTGGTACTGTCACCCAAGACTGCAGTTCTGAGTATGAGCAAAGCAACAGAGTCCTGCTCCAGTGCTAACAAAGATATCCCTGTAATCTCCTTCTCACCAGTTGTTTGATGCCCTTATTGTCTGTCGGCTGAGATTTCTGGAAGCAGCCGCTGCTGTTGCTGATTCAATGACTCCCAAGGCCTGCTCCTAGTTTGCTGAGGCTGCATCTATGCTGATGTGGCCTGTACTGAACAGTGCTTCACTCTTACACAGGTGCTACAGACCTTTCCTACTGATCTTCTAAGTTATCTTTGGCTGGAAAATTATTTCATCCTGTCCTTTTGTGGGTTCTGCTGCTCCAGAATTATTTTATAGCATCCTTTAAAACTGTTCTGAGAGGGTTGGGGAAGAGCCTGGGCAAATCACTGCTTTTTCTCTGCCATCTTGGCTCTTCCCCCTCTGCTTGTACTTTTTTTTTTTTTTTAAGAATAATGGGACCAATGAGCTCTATAAATCCATTCCAAATGAAAGTTTTTAACCCTGGTTTTGGTTCCAAACTGAGTCTTAATGTTTCAAGATTGCACATTTCTGGAGTCCACATTATTGTGTAGATAAATAGTGATACTCAGACATGAAAAAAAAATATTGCTTTTCTGTGACTGCCCACAGCAGCATGTGTTTTTAAATTCCCTTGAAGCTTAAAACCAGTCAGAAAAGATAACTTAAATCTATTGCTTTCTGTCAGTAGGGACATAATTTTCCCCTTGTTTTGTCAAAGGATTTTGCTTTCTCCTATGACCTTGATGTCAAGAGGGCTAATATCTCATTTTTGCAGCATTCCCTGGAGGCCATCTAGACCCAGAGCTGTCAGAGAGGTCAATGGGAACTTCACACTCAATTGAACCATGCCAGAATACAGAAAGATGAGAAATGGGTACACAACATGGGATCATTTTTAATGCACTTATTTCTTAGGCTATTAGTAAAGAAAAATAATGAAAGAGAAAATAATGATACAGATACCAGATCCAACCAACATCATATATTAAGATATTCATGGATGGCAACTTTTTTAGAGTCCAGATCTCATTGGCTAATGTTGGATTTCTATATTATTAGCAATAAAACCTGTAGTAATGGCCAATTTTCATATTAATATCTCAGTACTTGAGAAACATCATACATCATATTAATGAAGCACTTTATATTTTGAAAAGTACTTTATATACATTCTTTCTCATTTGATCTCTAAAGTAGTCCTATCTTGAAATAGATATTGTTTAATTGATCTAATTGTGTTCGACTCTTCATGATTCCATTTTGGGTTTTCTTGGCAAAGATACTGGAATGGTTTGCATTGCCTTGTCCAGTTCATTTTATAGATGAAGAAACTGAGGCAAATAAGGTTAAGTGACCTGCCGAAGGCCACACAATTAGTAAAGGGCTGAAGCCAGATTTAAACTCAGATTGAAGATGAATCTTCCTGACACTCTATCCACCACCAGCTGCCAAAATAGATATTATTACCCCTATTTTATAGATGAGGAATCTGAGGATCAAAAAAATCATGTGACTCTTCCAAGGTAATACATTAATGTCTGAGGCATGATTTGAAACCATTTCATCTCAACCCTAAATGTGATGCTTTATTGTCTTTTCTTTCTTTTATATCCCTCAATGCCTAGTACAGTGCTCTAAACATCTATTCTTCCCCAAATAATCATAACTAAAATGAAAATATTTATAAATGCTTTCCAAACCAGAAAGTACTATATACATACAATTATAATGATGTGAATGGCACAAAATAATTGTACAAACCACTATTTTAAACTACAACAAGTACATAAGTATATGTGTATATATTAAATGACTTGCCCAGGGTCACTCACCTAATACTTGTCTGAAGCCAGATTTGAACTCAGCAAAGAGTCTTCCTGACTTCAGACCCAGTACTCTGTCCACTGTGCCGCTTTACTGCTCCTTTTCTGAATTTCACAGTCTCTATTATTATTTTTAACTGCAACCCTATCTGATAAGTTCTTACTTTTTAGTGAAGCACAGTTTCATCACCCATCTTAGGCTGACAGTTTGACCAAGTTTTCTTAAAGCAGTGAAAAGATGATGGCATTTATGGCGGACACTATTATTTCTGGGAATTCTTCTTTGTGTCAACTCTCTTCAATTTCTAAAAGCAGACAGTTTTTCTCTTCCCTTTTCAAAGCTTATATCCAGTAAGTTCTCAGTTCCTATTTGAAAGACACCTTTAATACTCAATTCAGTTTCAGAGTAGAGAAGACTGATAGGCCATGTGTTCAATGAATGATTACTCCTTCCTAACTCAGCTTACCACCGCTGCTCACCTCTCTAGGCTCTCTTTTGTGATTCATCAATAACATGCTTCAAAGGACTCACTTTCCAGAATGCTATTACTAGAATTTTAAGCAAAGCAAGGCAAATGAAAACAACAACCACAACACATTTGTTAAGTGCTTATATCTATGAGGTGCTATGTTAACTGTTGAGGATGTAAATGCAAAGGAAAAGAAAGGTAATCTCTATCTCTGACCTCAGGAAGCTTATATTTTAACAGGGGTAGAAAAATAACCAAAGTGAGGTGAAAAGTAAAAGGAGGGACCCATGGAGGATGGAATAAGGTTTTGAAGTCAGGGAAGTCAGAAGTATAGACATAAAGGGAATAACTTTCCCTTTTGGCCTGAATCCCTCCCCAAAATAGAGGCACCAGAAGGGATCCATTAATCAGAGGAGGCCAGCATAGTGAAGAGATGTTCCAGTGTTGGAGTGAATACAGTAACAATATCAATACCCAAAGATAAGAAAGCATTTTTGCCTTCATTACTTCATCTTTAAACTTAAACTGGGTATGAATAAGTCTTGTCCTTTATTTACCTGATTAAAAAAAACAAAACAAAACAAAACAAAATTATGTGAACTTCTAGATTGTCTTCAACATTATTCTTCTTATGTCTTCGCTCTAATAATACACATTCTGTAGATACTTTGTGAAATATATCTGTCAACCTGAAGACCCTTGCTTAACCTACAACCATTTGGGAGAAGAATAAGATCTGTAAATCTATAAATGTTCTGCAGAAGGAACTCTTCTTGTCTTTTGTTACTTCACATGAGTGAGTGAGTGAATGAATGAATAGATGAATGAATTAATGAATGAATGAATGGATGAACAACAAAATATTGAAGTGTTTACTATATGCCAAGCACTTGCTAAGTACTAGGGATACAAATGTACGCAATTATGAAAGCCTCTGCCCTCAAAGAACTTACATTCTAATTGGGAGAAGAAGAAAAAAATAAAGGGGAGGTAGAAGGGGGATGGAGTATGTTTTGGTTAGGAAATGCCTAATGGAGACTTAGTTCCAAGCAGCGTAAAGCTAAGTGTTATTCTATAAGAACCCAGACAGATAAGGACAGAGTCTTTGTGGTTCCAGTAGGAGGGAATATTCAACTCACAAGTTTTGCTATGTTGCTACAGAGAAAGCAGTCAAATGCAGTTTGATGGCATAGTGGTATTTCCACATCAAGGTATTCTGTGCCTATAAACACATTTGGGAAACAAATACAATGTTCTATATTCTGTCAGTTTGCACAATTCAAGAAGAGGCAAATACTCAGTTTTTAGCTAGGTAATTTACTGCATTGAGTTGATATGCTTCTACTAATAGAGTGGCACTATCTATTAGGAGGAAGAGCAGAATATTGAAATAACTTTGGTTTGTGTTCTGAGTGTTTTATTGGTCATTGTCATATTTGGCTGCTGAGGTCCACCTCCCAATTAGTGGTGTTACACATTTCCAATTTTCCTCCAAGTGAAGGAACAACTCTTGTATGGGATTCAAATTATGTATTCCTTATTGTATATATGAACACCAGTGTGACCTTGAATTTTGGCATTTCCTTTCCTCAAGAGAAGAAACATCCATACTCTGTATAGTTTACTGAAATTCTTCTTTTTGCATACACATTTAATACTTTTAAAAAAATCCTGCTTCATAGATTGAATACTAAAAATCAAAGAACTTTTCCTACCTTGTAACTGTTGCAAGAAGTCTTAATGGGCTGTGTGTCTTGTACTAATATAATTGCAGTTTCTTCCAAGTGCATGCTCAGAATAATTAGGAGCACGTGTCCTGAAGAGGCTGCTTGTGCCTAAGGTCTTTCTTTCTTTCCTTATATGTTGAGGCAATTGGGGTTAAGTGACTTGCCCAGGGTCACACAGCTACTAAGTGTTAAGTGTCTGAGGCTAGATTTGAACTCAGGTCCTCCTGACTTCAGGGTCAGTACGCTATCCATTGTGCCACCTAGCTTCCCCCCCACCCAGGTCTTTAAAGCCATTGAAATTATACCAACTCCAGGTTACCAAAAAGAAAAAAAAAAAGATTGTCCCAAACCCAGTCACTAGTACCCTATTCAATCAGTGCTTCCCAAACCACAAAGTCCAGATTTTTGAATTGGAACTTTACCAAAAAGTCATGTAACAAACAGAGATAGATTGTACAGGGATCAGAACTCTGGACCTAGAATCAGGAAGAGCTGAGTTCAGATACTATCAGCTGTGTTACCCCTGGGCAAGTCACTTACCCTCTGTCTACCTCAGTTTCCTCATCTGTAAAATAGCAATAATAAGCGCGCCTACTTCCCAGGTTTGTTGAAAACATACGAGATGTTTCTTTAAGTGCTTTTCAAACTTTACAACATTGCGTAAATGTTAGATATCATTATTATTAACAATTTCCATTATTCCGATTAAAACATAAACAACCCAAGACTACTTACCCTCTCTAGTCTCAGGCTCTACGATTGTTTGGGAGCTCTAGTCCAGGCTCCACCAAACTGAGTCTTAGCTTTAGCTCTGATACAAGCTCCTAGATTTGGTTTAGAGATTTCCTCTCTAGGCCTCAACTATTTTATCTGTAAAAAGAAAGAGACTAGACTGGATGTTTTCTATTACACCTTGCAATTTTAACATTCTGAGTCTGTTTTGAAAGCCAGCTTAAATTTAACATTCTAAAGTTAACATTCTTTGGTAATGATTTTATTTTAGCGGGTAAGGAGTGAGGTAAAAAGGAACACATGAAGGTCCTTTTATTATTTGTGTAATGAAAAATGTGTGTATGAAATTCATGTTAGTTCAACAATACAGTCTGTATATTTCAAATGTTTGTCTCATATACTTTTAATTTAGTGTAAATTATATAATAATTGCATATGTATATATAGTTATATATATGTGTATATATGTGTGTGTGTGTGTGTGTCTGTGTGTGTGTGTGTGTGTATGTGTATAGTTACATGGTTACACAAATCCTGCAGCTTTCTAAGAACCCATCTTGTTGAGTATAACATTAGGGTGGAACTCTGTCCTTGAAAATGGTAAGGTGAATTAAGTCTTCATACTATGTAATATCCCCAGGGATCAAGCACGAGGCTGGGATCAGTGAGCAAAGTTAAATTTGGATTATAATTCAATCACAGTGTGTTCTATGACAACTGAGGTATGAAAGTCTACAGTGAACTCCTAACCAAATCCATAAAACTAAAAATCTTTATCCTAAGAAACCTAGCACCTGAAGATTCACTTTTGTAGTTCTTGTTCTCTGTATCATAAGAAGCAATTTAAATAAGTGGAAATAGGCACAATATTGACTAATATCTGTATAAAGAAGAACAATTAGTAGCTATGAAAGATTTCTATTTTAAAAACAAATAACAGGGTATTTTAAATAAGATTTGGCATGTAAATTATGGTTCTCAGTATAAGAAACCATTGACTTAATTAGTCTTGGCTATGAAATTAAAAAAACAAAACAAAAAATAAAAATCGATTTCAAATATTGCAAATTTCCAAAGCATTTTCATGTAGCCTTGAAATTTTTATAAAGGCTGTATAATTCAGTTAAACAAATCATTAGCTGAGCCAATGACCTTGTAACACTCTCATTTTAAAGTTTACTTATTACTTACTATTTACCAGGTAGTTATTTCTTACTATTTCAGAATTTTTCTCAATCTTTTTTTTTTTTTGGCTAGGCAATGGGTTTAAGTGACTTGCCCAGGGTCACACAGCTCGTAAGTGTTATGTGTCAGATGCCAGATTTGAACTCAAGACCTCCTGAATCCGGGGCCAGTGCTCTACCCTCTGTAACACCTACCTGCCCCCTCAATCTTAATATTTAAATGTAACACGTACATAAACACTTGCTGCAAGCCAACCCACAATGTCTTCACACTACTTTATTACATATTATATTGCATTTACTCTCTCACTATAGAAGGGATTCTTGGATTGGAATCGATGTTGGAATGAATGAATGAGAGAAGGAAAGAAGGAAGGAAGGAAGGAAGGAAGGAAGGAAGGAAGGAAGGAAGGACAGAAAATTATTTATTAAGCATAATGTGGCACACACATTGTTGAAAATTGTGACGATACCAATAGAAAAGTAAGTCTGTGCCTATGCTCAAGGAGTTTATATTCTGATAGGCAGAAACAGCACCTACAGAAACAGCTACTGCAACTGGCCCAGTGTTCCTCAGGGTACAGCGCCTAGGCAGATTACAACCCTTTTATTTTCATTTACATTAATAAAATCATGTCTATTTCAGATGTTGAATCAATTGATATTGCCAAGAAATTTAATGGAAAGAATTTTATGGTCTTGAGTAGCTGTGATTGCTGAGGAGGCTGGGGCTGCAACATTTGAAGAGGAAGTTGCCAAATCTCAATTTCATAAAACTTGCTCCCCTGGGAAAGCAGATCTACAAGTTAGATTTAAACGAGAGTCAGTAGCTTGGAGTAGGGGAGAAGGAACAGGCCGGGCAATGCTATGCCTGGGGCTATTGGGTGTAAGTGCCAAGCTGCCTCTACAAGGGTCTGAAAGGTTAAAATATATGACCTTAAACCTTTTCATAAGCCTTACTATATATAACCTCAGATACCCATAGCATCAGAAGTATAATTTATTTCTTTCTTAAATTTTTTTTTCTTTTTTAGTTTTCAACATTCACGTCTATAAGATTGTGACTTCTAAATTTTCTCCCTCCCCCAGAGCCCCTTCCCCAAACATCATGCAATCTGATATAGGCTCACATGTACAATCATATTAAACATATTTCCACACATTCAGATTCTATAGCTCTTTCTCTGAATCCTTGCATTGCTGAGAAGAGCTAAGTCTATCAAAGTCAGTCATCCCATAAAGTGGCTGTTACTATGCACAATGTTCTCCTGGTTCTGTTCATTTCACTCAGAATCAGTCATTACAAGACTTACCAGCTTTTTCTGAAGCTTGCTTGCTCATCATTTCTTATGGCACAATAGTATTCCATTACATTCATATACCACAACTTGTTCAGCCATTCCCCAATTGATGGGCATCCTCTCAATTTCCAATTCTTTGGAATTCTTTCACCACAAAAAGAGATGCTATACATACTTTTGTACATGTGGGTCCTTTTCCCATTTTTATGATCTCTTTGGGATACAGCCCTAGAAGTCTATTGCTGGGTCAAATTGTATGCAAAGTTTGGTTGTCTTTTGGACATAGTTCCAAATTGCTCTCCAGAAAGGCTGGATCAGTTCACAACTCTACCAACCATGCATTAGTGTTCCAATTTTTCCACATCTTCTCCAATAGTTATCATTTTACTGTTTTGCTATGTTACCCAACTGAATAGGTGTGATACAGTACCTCAGAGTTGTTTTAATTTGCATTGATCTAATCAATAGTGATTTAGAGCATTTTTTCATATGACCACAGATAACTTTAATTTCTTCATATGAAAACTTCCTGTTCATATCCTTTGACCATTTATCAATTGGGAAATGACTTGTATTCTTATAAATTTGACTCAGTTCTCTATATAGCTTAGAAATGAGACCTTTATTAGAGATACTGGTTGTAAATTTTTTTTTAAGTTTTCAACATTTATTCCACAAGGTTTTGAGTTCCAAATTTTCACTCCATCTCACCCTCCCCCCACCCCAAGATGGCATGCATTCTGAATACCCCTTCCCCTAGTCTGCCTTCCCTCCTATCTCTCCTGCCCCCTTCTCTTATCCCCTTCCCCTTCTATTTTCCTGTAGGGCAGGATAGATTTCTGTACCCCATTTCCTGTATTTCTTATTTCCCAGTTACATGTGAAAACTTTTTTTTAAACATGTGTTTTTAGAACTTTGGGTTCCAAATGTTCTCCTTTCCTCCCTCCCACTCACCCTCATTGAAAAGGCAAGCAACTAAATATAGGTTATACATGTGCAGTTATGCAAAACACTTCCATAGTAGACATGCTGTGAAAAACTAACTCTATTTCCCTTAATCCTATCCTGCCCTCCCCCATTTATTCTATTATTTCTCTTGACCCTGTCCCTCCTCAGAAGTATTTGCTTCTGATTACCCCCTTTCCCAATCTGCCCTACTCTCTATCATCCCCCTACTCTCTTGTCCCCTTCCACCCCCATTTTCCTGTAGGGTAAGACAGATTTCCATACCCAATGTGTGTACGTTATTCCCTCCTTAAGTCAAATCATATGAGCATAAGACTCACTCATTCCCTCTCACATTCCCCCATTTCCCCTCCACTGTAAGAGCCTTTTCTGTTTTTTGTGAGATAATTTATCCCATTCTACCTCTCCCTCTCTCCTTCTCCTAGTATATTCCTCTCTCACCCCTTAATTTTATTCTCCAGATATGACCACTTAATCTTCAACTCACCCTGTGCCCTCTATCTATCTATCTATCTATCTATCTATCTATCTATCTATCTATCTATCTATCCATCTACATATCTATATACATACATAGATATAATTTTTTCCATCCAACTACCCTAAAACTGACAAAGGTCTCATGAGTTACAAATATCATCTTTCCATGCAGGAATGTAAACAGTTCAACCTTAATAAGTCTCTTATGATTTTCTCTTTCCTGTTTACCTCTTCATGTTCCACTCGAGTCTTGTATTTGAAAATGAAATTTTCTATTCACCTCTGGTCTTTTCATCAAGAATGCTTGAAAGTCCTCTATTTCACTGAACGACCATTTTTTCCCCTGAAGGGTTATACTCAGTTTTGCTGGGGAGGTGATTATTGGTTGTAATCCTATCTCCTTTGCCCTCCGGAATATTATATTCTATGCCCTGCAGTCCCTTAATGTAGAAGCTGCTAAATCCTGTGTTATCCTGATTGTGTTTCCACAATACTTGAATTGTTTCTTTCTGGCTTCTTGTAATATTTTCTCCTTGACCCAGGAATTCTGGAATTTGGCTACAATATTTCTAGGAGTTTTCCTTTGGGGATCTCTTTCAGGAGGAGATCAGTGGATTCTTTCAATTTCTATTTTGCCCTCTGGTTCTAAAATATCAGGGCAGTTTTCCTGGATAATTTCTTGAAAGATAATGCCCAGGCTTTTTTTTTTTTTTTTTTTGATCATGATTTTCAGATAGTCCAATAATTTTTAAATTCTCTCTCCTGGATCTATTTTCCAGGTCAGTTGTTTTTCCAATGAGATATTTCACCTTGTTTTCTAATTTTTCATTCCTTTGGATTTGTTTTACAGTGTCTTGATTTCTCATAAAGTCACTAGCCTCCAATGGCTCTATTCTAATTTTTAAGGAAGTATTTTCTTCAGTCATCATCTGGACTTCCTTTTCCATTTGGCCAATTTTGCTTTTGAGGGCATTCTTCTCCTCATTGGCTTTTTGGACCTCTTTTGCCACTTGGGTTAGGCTATTTTTTAAGGTGTTATTTTCTTCAGTATTGTTTTGGGTCTCCTTTAGCTAGCTGTTAATTTGCTTTTCATGATTTTCTTGCATCACTCTCATTTCTCTTCCCAGTTTTTCCTCTACTTCTCTTACTTGCTGCTCAAAATCCCTTTTGAGCTCTTCCAAGGCCTGGGACTGATCCATATTTTTCTTGGAGGTTTTGGATGTAGGAGCTTTGACTTTGTTGTTTTCTTCTGGTTGTATGTTTTGATCTTCCTTGTCACCAAAGTAAGATAATATAGTCTGACTCTTTTTGTACTGCTTACTCATGATCCCGGCCAGTTACTTGAGTTTTAAACCCTTTGTTAAGGTAAGAGTCTGCTTCCAATGTGAAGAGTGTACTGTCCCAAGCTTTGGGGGTTTTGTGCAGCTGTTTCCAGAGATACTTCTAGGGATTTGTAAATTTTCAGTTCTTCCAGGGTGCTATGATAAGGGGCGAGGTGTTTCCTCTCCACCACCACAACAAGCTCCACCAGGCCAGCACTGCTCGCCCTACGACCGCCCCTCAGAACTGTGACCCAGATCCAAGCACAGGCAGAGCAAGAGATTCCTGCCTCAGCACTGGCAAAGAGATTCCTGCAATCCCCCTGTGATCAGCCACTCGATTCCCCCTCTGTCTGTGGGCAGAAAGCTCAGGAGGCAACCGTTGCCCCAGAGGCCTCACTGGGAACTTGTGACTGAGACCTAATATCTCTTTCACCGCGGACACAGACTTTTCCCACTGACCTTCTAAGTTGTCTTTGGCATTCATGGGTTGAGGAGTCTGGAATCTAGTACAGCTGCCCATGATTCAGTCCTCTGAGGCCTGCTCCAGGGTTGCTGCGGCCTGCATGCCCACACTGAGGTGCCCTCCTCTCCCCGCCTGGTGCGATTTACCTTTCTGATCAACCATCCAGGTTGTCTTGGGCTGGAAATTTGTTTCACTCTGTCTTTTTGTGGGTTCTGCTGCTTTAGAGTTTGTTTAGAGCCATTTTTTTTAAAGGTATTTGGAGGGGTTTGGAGGAGAGCTCAAACAAGTCATTGCTTTCACTCTGCTGTCTTGGCTCCACCCCTCTTTACAGAGGATATAAAGCTATAGTTTTAGCTTTATCTACACATGTGTGTATATACAGGTATATGAAGAAATATGTATGTGTATATAATATTATATATATATGTATATAGATATATAGGTATATATTTGAAAGGCCAATATATATATATATATATATATAGCTAGTAAGAGTCTTAGGTCGCATTTGAACTCCAAGACTCTTACTAGCTATGTGGCCCTGGATGTGTCATTTAACCTTGTTTGTCTTAGTTTTCTCATCTATAAAATGATCTAGAGAGGGAAATGATAAACCAGTCCAGTATCTCTGCCAAGAAAACCTCAAATGGGGTCATGAAGAATCAGATATGACTGAAATGAATAAACAACAACAACAAATATATCTGTATCTATATCTATATATATCTATATATAGTCTATATATCTATATATCTATCTATATCTATATCTATCTTATATATCTATATCTATATCTATCTATATCTATATATAGATATAGATAGATATAGATATATATATGTGTGTGTACAGAGGGCTTACTCCTAAAGTAGTTTATCACACCTCTAAAACACCACAATGCTTTTTTCCTCTTTCATAAATCATCTTTAACATAAGATCATCTCCGTTGTATTTCATCGAAGAGGTATGCTGACAAAGATAATACTATTTGACAGAATGTAATATGTCTCATCAGTCAAACTATATGGGAAAATGGTTTTGTGTGTATGTGTTTTCAAAATATATTTATATAATATAAAGTGAATTTTTGAGAAAGAAAGACCTCAATCCCATAACACCGTTACCACCCCAGTATTTTTCTTCTGAAGTCATTTAAGGTCTAGGAGGTGCAGTTATAGGATGAACCATTCACCCCTGAGCCATGAGTCTGGTATTGATCAAAAGCTAAACAAATTTAGCACCCTCAACAATAGCACCTCTGTCTCCTCCCCCAACAGATGCATATTGATTATCTGGCTATTTCTCAAATTAAAGGAGATAGATAGGTCTGTATTCTACCTTTGGGTTCAGTTATGAACTAGGAAGAATTTTTCTAATGTCTTTGAAAAGAAGATGTGGTTCAGAAGCAGGGAAGGCAAACCAAGAGGTGTCTGAATTCTAAACTGAACTTTTGAGATAAAAAGAAGGAAAGAGGGAGAAGGAGAAACTAGCAGTGAAATTCCACAGGATTTTCTATAAAGAATACGAAAAGGAAAAGTAAGTTAGAGAGTATGGAAATATTGACATCGAAATAATTGAAGAGACAACATTAATACTGAGAATTTCTCTGACAACTTTCGATCAAACTAATCAGCCTCTTCCATCTCTATAGTAGTAAATTGAAGTTACTGATACCTTGGATCTTTGTGTTTCTTCAGTTTTACCAAAATGTCTGGTCAGAATGGCAGCCATTTTATGTGCAGACACACCCCATCTTTTTATGTAACTAGAGAATGGTTTAGAAGCCAAACTGAAGCAAACAAAATGAAACGAACAAAAAATTTGTCTCATGTCCCAACTTAGATGTGCAGTATGATTTTACAGTAATGTTTCCATAAAATAAACATTTATCTATGTACTGAATGATGTGCCCAGTGTAAGAGAAGGGTCAGGCCTCAAAGAATTTGCCATCCACTAATAATCAAATAGAAGCTAGAGTTCAATCATTGATACTATTTTCTCCCGTGGGCAGCTAGGTGGCATGGTGGTTAAAGCATCAGGCTTGGAGTTAGGAAATTGTTGCTGTTTAGTGGTTTTCAGTTGTGTCCTGACTATTTTTTTGGCAAAAGTTCTGTAGTGGTTTGCCATTCCCTTCTCCAGATCATTTTACAGATGAGGAAACTGAAGCAAACAGGGTTAAGTGACTTGTTCAGGGCCACATAGCTATAAGTGTCTGAGTCCAAATTTTAACTCAGGTAGGTAAATCTTCCTGACTCCAGGCCCTGAACTCTACCCACTGTACCAGCTGGCTGCCTGGAGTCAGGAAGACCTGAGTTCAAGTTCAGCTTCAACACTTACTAGCTGCGTGGCTCTGGGCAAATCACTTAACCTTGTTTACCTCAGTTTCTTCATCTGTAAAATGAACTGGAGAAGGAAATGGTAAACCTCTCTAGGATCTTTGCCAGGAAAACCCCAAAAGGTGTCATGAAGAGTCAGACACGACAGGGGTAAAAAAATAAATAAATAAAGACTAAACATTTTCCACCATGGACTAATTTAATCACCTGACCTGGATTTAGCCTGTTCCAGACTAGGGGTGGTTGGGAGAATTTAAAACCACTCAAGGCACTCAAATATAATCTTTACACCTTTTTGCCATCATAATGTGAAAAAAAACATTAGATGGAAAAAGGAAAAGTATTGTTATTCTGGGAGATATAATAACAACCATGGAAAGGAATTTTTAAAACTAAGATTTGCACAGTACCAGGCAAACTTTGTTGTTATAATAAATCTTCCCTGGCATGGAGAACAAATTGTAGAATAAATTAGAGTTGGTATGAGAAGTAATATAGGAGGTTTATCTCTGTCTCTGTCTCTGTCTCTGTCTCCTTTCTCAGTCCCTCTCTCTCTCTCTCTCTCTGTGTGTGTATATGTGTGGATTATATGTATATATATATACATGTATAGATAGATAGATAGATAGATAGATAGATGTGTTTGTGTGCATGTGTGTGTGTGTGTGTGTTTATATATCTAATCAGAAAAATAATATGAGGAACGGTAGAAAGTACCAGGTAATAAAAACAGAAAAATGTTGGAATAGAGGGAAAATGGAAGGTAATTTAAAACTTACATTGCTAAAACAACTCATAGAATAGTTTTTTTTTAATTTTCCCTTCAGAAATAGTGTTCTAAATCTCAAACTTGCTAAAATTATTATTACTTCCAAAATAAAGATTTTAATCTTCTCCCAGAAACTCTCATTTTTTTTTTAATTCTAGCGTTTCTATGTGGCTGCAAATCATGGAACCAAATAGTTTTTGAAGAACTGAGATAAAATATCACAAGAGGGACAATGGAGAGAGATGGTGAATGTGTACTCAGGCTACAGAATATAACAAATTAGGAACTTTAAACAAATACAAGAGCAAGATATGTTGTCATGGAAATTTATGGGCTAATGGGGTAATCACTTGTATGAGGGTAATCACTTGTATGATAGGTGGGCAACCTGAGTCTTGAACTGGTATCCCTTTGATGTTAGAGGAAAGTGGACCCTCTGTGGTGAATTTGCGGGAAGACATATAGTGTCTATAGTGGAACAGTAGTTCCACAGGATGGGAAGGGATGGATGAGTTATGATCATTTGTGGAAGCATCCAAATTGATGACTAATGAAGAGATTTTCCCAGTAAAACAGCTTAACACCACACAGGTGTCAATGACTTTCTATCCAGCAGAGAAGCTTATCCCTTCTGTACTGTATTTGTAAGGTGACATGAAATTACAGGACAAATTATGTTTAAAAAAACAAACCTTGAAAGTGACAGATTGCAAACTTTAAAGTGACATTCAATTACATCAGCTAATAATAGGATTAAAAGAGATAGAGGGAAGAAAACATAAGGTTTGAATCTACACATCTCCCAGCCAATTTATATTTAAAAGGATTATGTTTTTGCAAGTTGCACATGATTCCAGCATATGAAAGGTCTTGTACTGTTGAACTGTTTCCTTTTTGGACTGTTCCTTGCTGATAAAAGTAGTACAAAGAAAACCAAATTTTGAGAACTCCTTTATTATAGCTACCCCCCTTTCTGTTACTAAAATTAAAATTCATTTTTAAAGTATGGAATACAATTGTTGCTAAACAGAACAAAGGGATTCTATATTAGTGGCCTAATATCAGTCAAAACTGCTTTTGTTTACAGTACAGTATGCAAGCCTTTGACCTCTTCTGAAAGTTAATCTACTTAGTTACTGAGTTATTGATTATCATAGTATCTAATTCATATGCCTTAAAACAATGCATGTTCTCAAAAGGAGAGAACCCAAGCAATGTGATCGGTTCCATTATTGCATATTTGTCTGGTTTTAGGTGCAGCTAAGTGGTACAGTAAACAGAGTGTTGGGCCTGGAGTGAGGAAAAATCATCTTCATGAGCTCAAATCTGGCCTCAGATACTTACTAGTTGCATGACTGTAGGGAAGTCACTTAACCCTGCTTGCCTCAGTTTCCTCATCTGTAAAATAAGCTGGAGAAGGAAATCACAAACCACTTCACTATCTTTGCCAAAAAACCCCAATTGGGGTCAGACACAACTGAAAAATGACTAAACAATAACAACAATGCTTATGTGTTTGGATGTCAAAGCACTTTGAAATGTTTTGTAATTGCAAGAATTATATTTTTTTTTCCAGAAAAAAGAAAATATAACAGAGAAATGAGGAAGTCTTTTGTCTCAAGCATAATCAGTCAACAAAGAAGTCAGGACTTGAAAACATATTTAGAACCTTAGTCTAATCCTTTATTGTTTTGTATCATACTTTTATATTATTTACAGATTTATATAATTTTATTATATTTATGTTTGCATTATTCATTCTAAATAGGATTCTATACATTTACCTGCATTAACCTCGTAAAGAATCCTTTTCACAAGATGAACGTGTACTATACTTTTCCTCTGCAAGGTGAGGGACACCAAGAGGAGGAAACAAAACGGAAGGTAGTTGGGGGACAAGGTCAAGCTGTGTTCAGATTTTTTTATCATGATCAGCTATATCATGTCTCCTCTTCTTCCTCTATCTTCTTCTTCTTCCTCCTGCTCTTCCTCCTCTTCCTCCTCCTCCTCCTCCTTTTCTCTCTCTCTCTCTCTCTCTCCAATTTTTCTTTCTTTGCATATTTATAATCACCAAATACAAAGGAAGATCACTTGACTTCTCCAGAATTAAATATTTGCAGGTACTAGAAACATGTAATAGGACTTAAAATCACCAAAGACCAGGTCTGTTACAAGTCCTACATTACATTTTTATGAATTTTTAGCCCTTTGATGTAAAAACCAGGAAGGCTGCTTTAAAAAAATGAGTAGTTCAAAAAAGAGTAGGTTGATGTTAATAGAGCATTGAAAATACTTTGTAGGGACAAAAAAAGAAATATTAAGATGAAACCCATATGATGATAAAATGGATAGAGAGGATTCAGATTGAACCTTTTGATAGAAAAACAAAATTTTAAAGCAAAAGGGTGTGGGAATGACAGGGATAGAAATACAAACAAAGAAATATGAGACGTAAAATAAATTGATACGATCAGGGAAAAATAAACTAAATTGTTGAGCCAACTAGAAATAAAGTACCAAAATTAGAGCCATGTGTGTGACAAGGGAATGGATGACATATGAAGCATTACAGAAATATGACTTACTCCTGAGGATGCTAAACTATTCATAAGATACATTTAGAGGTCTCCGCCATCAGCAAAACAAAGTTTAAAAAATGGAGTGAGAGTCTGCTATTTTAAGGGAGAATTTAGAGTTTCCAGAAATGTAAAGCCCTGATCACTAAAATGTAATCAGTCATTTTAGGCTGAGGCTAATGCAGATGACGATGAAAGGGAGAATGCACAATGGTCCCTGGACAGAAAGAAATGAAAGACTGATGGACAATGAAACCGCAATTATGTGCAATTTCAACATCTCTTCAAAATTAATTGTGGGGCCTCTGAGGTTTAGAACAGTAAAGAAAGGAATGATGAATGGGGCAATTGACTGTTTCCTGAACCAAGACGTCAGATACCCTCATTTCTTGATCTAGTCTTAACCAATGACCAATATTACTTTAAAAAAAATTAAAAAAAGAACTACTGGCCCAAAGTGAAAGTGAAGTGAGTTAAGATGATCTATAAATGGAAAACAAATGTGACCAAAAGAAATTAAAAATTTAGGAGAATCATTACAACAAGAGTCCTATGTGGAAAGTGGAGAAGAACAAATGGTTTTTAACAATTATGAAATCTGAAATTTTTGTGGAATAAGGTGTAGCACAGGTTAAATATGAAAGAATGAAACAATGGCACCAAGTAGATTTTTTAAAGTTTGAGAAGATCAATGAGAAAATAGGGATTTTTTTTAGACTCATAAATAAGATACATAATATAAAATTGATATGGGTTATAGAGCAAATTAACAGAGATTCAAGAAAAGTAGGAAAGTCTTAAAGAAGAATATTCAGAATGCAAAAATATTGTTCAGGAATTTGAATAATATAGCTTTCAGAGTCCCCCTCCCCCACATCATTGCTATGACAACCTTGAAACATTCCATTCATAATTATAAGAACAATTCTGCTTCCAAAAAGAAGGCAATTCCAGAAATACATTGAGTTCTCTTGCCCACATGAATATCCCCTGTAAGAATCAAAAACTTTTGTTATTCTATTTGACTGATGTACTGAAACATTGCAGAAGCTGCAGTTCTAACATGGAAAAATATCTTTTAGCAACATGGGGGTATTTTGTTCTTTGAAATATAAGCAACACATCAAAGTCAGAGATCAGATTTATTTCCCCCCTGAAGGATCACATTTCCAATTCTATAATGTAAATCTGTAAGGAAACAGGCTCTAATAAATAAAATTTTGCTTTATGGCCAATTTTTTTTTTCCAGAACACAATCTTGTATGGTAGATTGAAAAAGAATATACCTATCATTGTATTACCCAGCTACTTTGGTCAGAATGCTTATTGATACTCCTCAAAATTTTAGGGATACAATGACAAGGATAATAGAATATTACACCTGGAGTTATGAGACTCAAAAGCAAATACTGCTTCATACACTTACTATTTGGGTTACTCTCTGTCAAAGCCTGTTTCATCATCTACCCATACTACCTAACTCACAAGGCCAGTGTGAACAAAGTTTTGTGTAAGCCTTAAACCATTATATAAAGGTGAGTTCTTATTTGATGATTAAAAAAAAAAAAACTTGGTCATGACAAGGACAACAGTTCATAGCTATCACCCAAAAAATAACCCCTCCCTCTCTCTCTCTGTCTCTCTGTCTAGCTTTCTCTCTCTCTCTCACTCTCTCTCTCTCTTTCTCTCTCTCTCTCTCTCACACACACACACACACACACACACACACACACACACATCCAACAACATGGATAGCCTTTACTTTTTCTCAAATGAGACCCTATCTCTAGACTCCTGGAATGTTCTCCCTCCTCATCTCTAACTCGTCATTTCCTTGACTTTCTTCAAGTCCCAGCTAAAATTCCACCTTACACTGGAAGGTAAACCACTCACCTCCTGACTTTAATTCTAGTCCCTTCATTCTGTTATTTACAATTTATTCTGTATATATATTGTTTGATCATCATCTTCCCCCATTAAATTGCAAGATCCTTGAGAGCAGGGCCTGTCTTTTATCTTTCTTTGTATCCTTGGTAATTAGCATATCACCTGACACATAGTAAGCACTTAATAAATGCTTATCAGTTGACTGACTGACTTAATTCTATTTATTCCTTCTATATTCATCTCACTTGCTAAGAAATTCAACAGAAAAATTAATTTCCCACTTCCCCTTGATAAGGGCTGAAAGATACTGGTAGACATGAAGAGCAAAAGTATACATATATTTCAAATAGCAATGGATGTTGTTGAACTCTTAGCATATACAAAACACCATACTAAGTGTGATGGTAGGGGATGCAAAGCTGATTAAGACATTATCTTGTTCTAAGGCAATTTATAATCCATTAGGGAGGAATAAGATACACAGGGAGCTTAAATATAGAACACAATAAAGTGTAGAAATGCATAAAATAGGCACAGAATACAATTGTGCTTCAAAAAACCATGTGTCTCTATTATAGAAATAATGCAATTTTTCCATAAAAAGCTAAAAATCCATATTCTATGAGCAATTAATAATCCTCTACAATACATTTCCACAGCCAGCCTATGCAGACCCAAAGAAATATTCAGGAGGAAGTCTGGTGGAAGTAACTCTATTGTATTTGGAGTCTATAGATCTGGGTTTGAATCCAGCCTAAGACATTAACTGTGTGAATCTGGGCAGATTGCTTCACTTCTCAAAACTTCAGTTCCCTTATCTCTAGAATAAGAATAATATCATTTGTATTACCTATCTGTTCTCATGGAGATGTTGTGAGGAAAACACTTTGCACATCTAAAAATGCTATATCAAATGGAAACCATCAGAAGTTTCTCACTCAAGTAAGATGAGGAAAAACAGAAAAGAAGGGATCAATTTCCAGGAAGGATAATTGCTGTTATTTAGCAGAAAAAAAAAAACTAAACTAAACTAAAAACACCTCAAGATGGTAGTATTAGGAAACAGTGACTATGATTCACCTAATGATATTTCTTTGAAACATTTCTTGTATAATCTCAAATCTTCTTTTCAAATTAATGGGTCTGAGGTTAAATCACAAAACCATTACTCATACCCTGACCATTATTCCCTCCTTCATTCCTTCATTTATTCACTCATTCATATATTCACTCATTCATCCAACAACATAATTCACATTGCAGCATCTGTCGTTCTGCTGACTATTTAAGTTCATTCAAAAGTTCAGTTTCCTTGCTTTTCAGATGGATTGCCATGAGCATTCTCACCATGCAACATTTAAAACTCAGTTGCACAGTTTCCTCACAAGGGTGTTCACACTTCAGTGGTAGGTGATGTAATCTCTGTGTATAAATTGCATATATTTCTGTGGCAGGTTTTGGCCCTAATGGATGAGAGACTTTATAATATCAGATGAGCATGTGAATCAGTAGTTGGGAACTGCTTAAAAAACCCTATATTTGGCAAATGTTTAAATGATGCATGAGGCAGAACTGAACCCAGCCTGCTTTTCATCTACTCTCATTACCCCCAAAGTTCTAATGAAAGATTAGCCCCTTATATTTTTCCCTGAGCTACAACACAGGATAGAAGATATTCACTTAAAAAGAGAATCATTTTACGTGAATGCCAAAAGGAAAAGAACCTAAAATCAATTTGGGCCATAACCACACTTTTAACATTTCTTGAAATGAACACAGCACATGGATGTTATAGAAAAGAGAACTGTATATATTCCATGCTGAGTCTAAGCCCCTGAACTTTTCCCCAAAGCTTAAAAGATTAATTTACTTACTTCACAGCTTGCACAGCTGTTATTCCCTATAATTGGGCTCTTTAAAAAAAGTATGAGTCACTTGGAATATTTATATAGAGCCAAAATAAAAGGTTCCTAACTGTGATGAAAGCAGCATGGGGGCATATTATAAAGAAATGCGCCATCTATTCAATAAAAAGGTCTATGGAAGATGACGTTTCTTGCCATTTGTTTCTGACAGGATGACAACTAATAAGGGCTAGAATGGAGAAAAGTCTCCAAATTAATATATTATTTGGATCTTTTTGATTTTTTTGTTCATTTAAAATCATTAATAAACATTTTCCAGTGGTCATAGCTCTGATTTGGCAACAATGTAAGTTATCCAAATTACCAACATATTCAATGATTAATTTTAAGAAATTGTTTACCCTAATATCATTCCCCTATTCATAGTACTCAATGGTGACCAATGCAATTGGAATCCAAGATTAAGAAGCAGATAGAATTCTGACACTTTACTACTTATTACAAATTTCTAAAACTAGATACAGAGGTGTCAAACTCATGGTTAGTGGGCTCTGTGAAACAGAAAACAGATTAAAATGCAATTGGAAAATGTTTAACAAAATAAAAAATAGATGATGTTTATTTATGGTTTTCTAAATCAACATACTTCCTCCAGAGATTGCATGGATCTCTTTTTATTTTAAGTTTGACACCACTGGACTATGGCCGTTAGTAGACTAAGAACTAGGAACTGATACCACTACCCACAAAATATTTTTATCAAAATTCAGAAATGTAGCAGTGAAATAACTTTACACTCTTGAAGTTTGCTAGCTACTCAAGAGATTATTGCCATGTGATACCTAAAAGCTCCTCCTGGATCAAATCATTGGCATGGAGGAGGGGCTTTCTTGGCTCAATAAAGCTATGAGGTGTGCCATGCAGAGTTACCGAGACAGAGAAGTCATAGTGGAAAGTTCTGACAGAGGTGACCCATTGAAGAAGACGATGACTAACCACTCTAGTATCTTTGCTAAGAAAGCCCCATGGATAGTATCAAAATGCCAAAAGAATTGACATAGGAAGGTAAGCCCCTCATGTCGGAAGTTGTCCAACATGTTACTGGGGAAAAGTGGAGGACAAGGACAAATAAGTCCAGAAAGAGTGAAGCAGCTGAACCAGAACCAAAAGGATGTTCAGCTGTGGATGTGTCTGGTGACCTATGGAAAGTCTGATGCTATAAAAATCCATGTTATGTGCTGGGAGAGACTGAAGGCAAAAGGAGAAGGAGACAGCAGAGGATGAGATGAATAGATAGTGTCATGGAAGCAACAGGCATGAGCTTGGACAGACTTCAGGAGATAGCGGAAGACAAATGGTCCTGCCGCGTCCATGGGTTCACCAAGAGTTGGACATGACTGAATGGCTGAACAGCAGCAACCTAAAAGAAGTCAGTAGTAAATCAGATGATTTAGGAAATAAAATGCCTCACGCTTGCTGCTTTACATATTATTAGGCATTTCTGGTCAAAGACATATATCCATAATTATATGAATTACAGAACCATGGGATTGGAACTAAATGAGATTTAGTCCAACCTATAGCAAATTGTCCAATTCCTACATTTTTTGACAAGTACATGGAGGTCCGAAGAAGTTATATGACTTAAGGTCCCACCAAGTCAGCACTTTAACTAGATCCTCTAATTTCAAAACTGATTCCTTTTAGATAATACCGCATGGGAAATTCAGGAGGGTGGAGTGGAAAATTTACTTCCTAGGTTTGCTTTATTTTGTTTTCCTGAAATACCTGAAAAATTCAGACCATCCCGCCAATCCCCACTCAATTAGGGAAGACATAACTAAACAGAAATTATTTTGAAAACATCTTGCCATTTTAATAATTGCTAGCTAATATTTACAGATAGCATTTATATAGTGCATATAGTATTTATGTAGTGCTAGTATGGGTATAACTTGCAAAGCGTTGTTATCTCTTCTGATTCTGACAGAGATATGTAGAAATCTCCTGGGAGATATGTGTTTTTTTTTATCCCTATTTTATACATGAGGAAACTGAAACTGAGAAAGGTTTAGTGACTTGTCCAGGGCAATATAGCTATTAAGTGTCTTAGGTAGGATTGGAACTTAGGTTTTCCTAACTTGAAGTCCAGAATTCTTACCCTCTGTTTCCCTAGCTGCTGCCCCTAGCTGTGAGCTCAATAGTGTGGCATGGCAGCCCCCCCAAAAAAAAATTAAAAAAAATTAATATTAGGTTACAGTGAAGACTTCCTTTTTATTAGGACAAAAATTCACTAGAGAAGAATGTTGAAAGTAAAAATGGCAATAGATTTTATCAAAACAAAGCTTAAGAGAGGCAGTGTTGGAACATAGGATGTGATAGTGAGCTCTGATATGTCAAACTACTTTCATAGTATTGTGCTCAGATCTGGGCACTGCATTTTTTTTCCAAGTATATTGCCAAACTAATGAAAATCCAGAATATTATCATGGAAGGTGTGGGAACTGGTGACTATGTTATATAAAGATCAGTAATAATAACTGCTAAAAAGCCTAGAAAAGAAAATACTTAAATGGAATATTATATCCAGCCACCTTTTTTTGTATTTGAATGCATTTTTTTTTAGAAAAGAAAATGTTTTTTTTTTTTCTTGTCTGCTTTGCCTCACAGGGCAGAACTAGAATTAATGGTATGAAGTTGTAGAGAGACAGCTTTTGGTCACCTATCATATCTTTGGATGTGATAGCTAGGTGGTGCGGTGCTGGGTTTGGAGTCAAGAAGACTCATCTCCCTGAGTTCAAATCTGGCCTCAAACACTTCCTGGCTGTGTAACCCTGGGCAAGTCATTTAATTCAGTTTGCCTCATCAGTATCATGTATAATGTATAATCATCAATTTCCTCATCTGTATAATGAGGGGGAGAAGGAAATTACAAACCACACCAGTAACTTTGCCAGGAAAACCCTAAATGGAGTCACAAAGAGTCAGAAGTGGCTGAAAAACAACTAAACAAAACTAAATAGATATGTCCTTGGATATTAGGACATTCTTGATTGGGTATGAATTGGACCAAATCATCTTTTATGTTCCTTTAAACATTGAGATACCATGAACAGTTTGAACAAAATATCTTATAAAGATGTCAAAATCAACGTGTCTAAACAAGAACTCATCTTTCCCCTTCAAATCACCCATCTTTAAACTACTTCTGTTTCAAAGACAACTCTATCCCTAGAGTCATCCAGATTCACAAACTTTTAAAGTCATCCTCAATCCCTCAATCTCAGTCACCCTAAATGTCTAAATATTGTTCATTCCACTTATACATTATCTTTCATATCTTTCCCCTTTCCACATCAGTAGTGACTACCCCAGTCCAGATCCTCATCACTTTTGTTCGGGATTATCAAAATAACCTCTTAATCATTTTCTTTGTCTCAAGTTTTCTTTCTGCAACTCATCCTCCAAAGATGCCAGAGAGATTTACCTAAAGTACAAGTCTGGCCTTGTCACTCCTCCACTTAAGAACCTCCGGTGGTTTCTTATTACGTTAAGGATCAAATACAAACCCCTCTGTTAGACACTCAAATTCCTTTAAAACTTTGCTCCAATTTCCCTGTCAGCTTTATTACATGATACTCTGATTTCCATAGTCTCCAGTTAAACCAAACTATCTCCCTTACTGTTCCTCATACATGCCACTCCAACTCCCATTTCCTTGACTTTGAACACCTTGCACCTATCCCTAAAATCCATTTGTTCCATATCTCTGCTTCTTACAACAGAATTCCTGGTTTCTTTTAAAGCTTAGCTCCAGTGACAACATGTATGCAAAGCCTTTCCTAATGTCCTGAGCTACTGGTCCCTTTCTTCTGCATCTTCTTAAAAAAAACTTGTTTATTTTTATGAACTTGGTACACATATGTTTGTCTATAGACGAACATGCATATTTTCTACCTCTAAAATATGAATTCTTTGATGACCTGGATGAATCATTTCTATCTTGTTCAGTGCCTGGAACATAGAGGCATTTAATAAATGCTTGCCAATTAATTCTTTGAGATACTAGCTCCTTTATTTATTTGTGACAAATATTTGTGTAGATATGGCCTCTACCATATTTATTGTGATTGCCTTAGGATCATAGTATCATAGATTATAGAATCATAGATTTAAAGGTGGAAGGAACTTTAAAAGACTGTTAAATCCTAACTTCTCATTTCATAGATTACAAAACTGAGTCTGAGAGACGCTAAGTCATTTGCTCAGAGGGACATAACTAGCAAATGCCTATGGCAGGATTTGAAGTCAGCTCTTCCCAATAGTCTATCCCCTAGCTGTTGCTGCTGTGTGTGTGATTATGCGTGTATGTTTGTGTGTATTGTGTGTTTAATCAGGGTCCAAACTAAATTGTAAGGGAAAAATAAATACTCCTTCACATTCCTCTATGATTATGTTTTATAAGTTTTCCCTCAGATTTTGCTATCTGGAGTTGTTTTAATACTCACTGTGATTTCTTCTTATACTTTCTTGTATATGTGTATGTGTCTGTTTAATCAGAGTCCCAACTAAATTGTAAGGGAAAAATAAATGTTCCTCCACATTCCTATATGATTATATTTGATAAATTTTCCCTCAGATTTTGCTATCTAGAATTGTTTTAATACTCACTGTGATTTCTTCTTATACTTTGTAAGTTTACCTTTTCCCAAACTTTGTCTCTAAAATGTCCTGAAGCAGGATGTTAAATAAACCTTTCTCTCCCTCCCAAAGGGGGCAAAATGTAATTTGGAAACCTGTGTTGCCTGATGTTCTTTTTTCCTCCTCTTTGTGTTAAAAAGCCTCTTGGATCTTGTTACATAATCAGTATACAAAGGCATTCCACTATAGTTTCCAGAAGACTGTTGCATTCATTTTTCTTATGAGACTTTCTGCACGTGTATCACTTGCAAAAAAGAGAACTTTCTTTTTTCCCTCTAAAAATCAAATCCTCATACTCTGTTGAGAGGAATATGTAAAAGTTTGCCTGGTTCCAAGATTATTCTTTTATCATAACCTTTCACCCCAAATGTTATTAGTCATTTTATTAATGCTGGGGGGCAAAAATCTGTGTAATCCAGTTCTTGGCTTATATTTTTAGCCATATCAAGTGAAGTTCTAATTTTTTTTCCATGAGAAGAAAATGCATTCAAATAGAAGAATTGGAGTATCCACAGCTGAAAGTATTTGAGTCAAGATACCCATTAAAAGGGTGGGTGGGAGGGGACTCAAAATATTTCATAGTTGCTGTTCATAATCAGCTGTTAGTTTCTTTAAAAAAAATACTGGGCTCACTGCAAAGTAGTTCATAGTTGTTTGTAATCAGCTGTTGGTGCTTCTAAATCCAACTTCATTTGTTTAACAGCTGCATAGTTAGGAATCAGAAGATTTTATTTCTGATGTCATTTTTTAAAGATATTTAGTAACAATGAAACATGTTAGAATTCTATTCAGTAGATAAGAATTTATTAGGAACTTACTAGATGCCACACATTCTGCTGAAAGCTGAGGATACAAAAATAAGAAGAAAGCGAAAGAAAAGAAGAAAGCGAAAGAGGAAAGGAGGAAAAGAGGGAGGAAGGAAAGAAAACAGAGGGAGGGAGGAAGAGAAAGAAGGAAGGAAAGAGAAGGAAGGAAAGAAGGAAGGAAAGGAGGGAGGGAAGAAAGAAAAAACAAACGTGACATTCCACTTTTATTTAAATAATCTGTGTAAATTATTTCATTTGTCAATATGTGTTGTGAGTGATACAGAAGTAGAAGAACATCTGCATTCTTGATGAATTACATTACCCTATTGGCAACTTGATGTAAAGAGACTGACCTAGATTAGGAGGAAGACCTAGGCTAGAATCCTGTCCAACTATGGAAAATCACAGGAGAATTATAGAGAGTTCATGGGAGAATCATAGACTAATTATGATTACAAGGGACTTCAGTCATTATCTAGAAAAACCTCTACCTAAATTATGAATGTTGTCAACAAAATTCTTCAAAAATTGACTTCTAACCAGTTTAACAACTTAACTGGTATAAATTCATGACTCTGCTGAGATAATCCATTAAGATGTTAGGTGTTCCATTGGATACAATGCTTGACCAGGATTTAGAGAGACCTGCATTCAAAATCATGCTCAAACATTGCTGTATGACCTTCTTCAAGTATCTATTCCTTAGTGTTATTGTGAGGAAAAAATGAGATAAAATTTGTAAAGTGTGTTGGAAACCATAAAGAGGCACATAAATACTAACTATAATTAGTATCCCATTGTTGCATTTCTTTTTTTTTGTAAGATTTTCCTTCTGTTAAGCCAAAATCATTCTCCCTATACCTTTCACCAGTCCTAATAGCACTCTATGACCAAGTGAAACAAGTCTAATCCATTCTCTATTTGGTAGCCTTTTAAATATTTGAAGATACTAATCATTTCCTCCACAAATATTTCTTCAGAAGTTTCTCTAGCAGGGAAGAGAGGAATAGAGATATCATCACCTTTATTTCAGACATGATACTTTTATAAACATTGCATAGGATCATGTTAATTTTGTTGGCTTCCATATTACTGTTTGCAGTCTACTAAAAGGCCTGAGACTTTTTTGTCCTCACACGAATTGCTTCCAAGACATCTCTTTCCCATGCTGTTCTCATACAGAATTTTTGAACCCATGTACAGAACTTGATATGTACTCTAATTCAATTTCATCTTGCTACAATTGTTGTAGTCTTCTATCTTGTTCAGATGTTTTAAAATCATACTTTCATCAAACATCAACCCCAGGTTTTGTCATCTATAAATGTGATAATCATATGCCCTAGAATTTCATTCATTTTATTGAAAAAAAAATAAAGTTCCAGTAAAAGTAGATACCCCTAGGGCACTTCACTAGAGAACTCCCTTCATATTAACATCAGTCTCTTATTAAAAACCCATTGACACTGGTTATTCAATAAGTTCTTAGCCAGTCTAATAACATCATTTAAAACATCTCTGTCAATCTTTTCTGTTGAAATATCATCAGAGAATATGTCAAATGCTTTACTAAATCCTAGATATATTATGTACTATGAACTTAATAATGTTATTAAAATCACTATATTTCTCTTTAAAATCATTTTGAGATGTTGTTTTTATATCATAGTCATATCCATACTTTCCTCCTCTGTCCTATACCTCAAAAGAGTCTTCCCCTTAAGCAAAGTAAAAAAAAAAAAAAACAAACAAAAAAACAAAAAAACCAAAAAGCAAAACCAATAGACACATTGACTGTCTCTGATAGCATATGCAACACTTTGCAGTGAAAGTCTCCCACGTGTCTAACCACAATCAACTAATGGAGGTGATGGTTGTTGACCTTTGTTGTCAAAGAGGACAATGTGTCCAGCTATGGATGATCAGACCAATATGAGTTTGGAAGGCTCTGCCACAAATAGTCCATATGAGCATTCCAGGTGGAGATGTCTCTAAATTTGTGTATCTCATGTTTCTTTTGAGCTAATGAAATTCTGCTTGGCTCATAGACCATTTGACATGGACATGCCATGGTGGGTGGTCCTTTGCTAGTGTCCCCCATGTCTCACAATCAATTCCAAAGCTCTTCAGAGAGACCTTGAGAGTGTCCTTGGGGCAGAGTCAAGATGGTGGAGTAAAAGCAGTGACTTGCTTGAGCTCTCCCCCAAACCCCTCCAAACACCTATAAAAATGGCTTTAAACAAATTCTAAAAGCAGCAGAACCCACAAAAAGACAGAGTGAAACAAATTTACAGCCCAAGACAACCTGGATGATTGACCAGAAAGGCATATTGCTCCAGGCAGGGAGGGGAGCAAAGTTTGGCATGGGTGTGCAGGCAAAATAGTCCTCAACAAACCTGGAGCAGGCCTCAGAGGACTGAATAGTGGGCAGCTATGGTTGTTTCCAGACTTCTCAACCCACTAACACCAAAGACAACTTAGAAGGTCAGTAGGAAATGTCTATGACTGTGGTGAGAGAGAAGTGCAGCCCCAGCCCCAGTCCCTGAGCTCAGCCCTGGAACGGCAACTGCTTCTAGAGCTTCCAGCCCACAGACTGAGGGGGAATTGAGTGGTTGATCAGAGGGGCATTGTAGCGATCTCTCTGCTGGTGCAGGATTCTCTTGCTTTGCCTGTTCTTGGATCTGGGACACAGTTCTGGGTGGCCGTCCAGGGGCTAGGAGGAGTACTGGTGTGGTGGAGCTTGTAGTGGTGGTGGAGAGGAAATCCTCCTCCCAGTTCCAAGGCAGAAAAGAGTGCTTGTGGTCACTCATAGACCAGAACACAGGCCAGGAAAGGAGTAAACACCTGGCCCCTTATCATACCACCTTGGAAGAACTGAAAATTTGCAGGTTCCTAGAAGTATCTCTGAAAACAGCTGCACAAAACCCCCGAAGCTTGGGACAGTACATCCTCCACACTGTAAGCAGACCCCTACATTAACAAAGAGTCTAAAACTCAAGTAATTGGCTGTGATCATGAACAAAAAAAGGCACAAAAAAAGTCAGAGCATAGAATCTTTCTTTGGTAACAAAGAAGATCAAAACATACAACCCGAAGACAACAAAGTCAAAGCTCCTACATCCAAAGCCTCCAAGAAAAATATGAATCAGTTCCAGGCCTTGGAAGAGCTCAAAAAAAGTTTGAGAAACAAGTAAGAGAAGTAGAGGGAAAACTGGGAAGAGAAATGAGAGTGATGCAAGAAAATCATGAAAAACAAGTGAACAGCTTGTTAAAGGAGACCCAAAAAAATACTGAAGAAAATAACACCTTAAAAAATAGCCTAACCCAAATGGCAAAAGAGGACTAAAAAGCCAATGAGGAGAAGAATGCCCTCAAAAGCAAAATTGACCAAATGGAAAAGGAAGTCCAAAAGATTAGTGAAGAAAATACTTCCTTAAAAATTAGAATAGAGCCATTGGAAGCTAGTGACTTTATGAGAAAACAAGACACTGTAAAACAAATCCAAAGGAATGAAAAATTAGAAAACAATGTGAAATATCTCATTGGAAAAACAACTGACCTGGAAAATAGATCCAGGAGAGAGAATTTAAAAATTATTGGACTATCTGAAAGCCATGATCAAAAAAAAAGAGCCTACACATCATCTTTCAAGAAATTATCAAGGAAAACTGCCCTGATGTTTTAGAACTAGAGGGCAAAATAGAAATTAAAAGAATCCACCATTCTCCTCCTAAAACAGATCATGAAATAAAAACTTCTAGGAATATTGTAGCTAAATTTCAGAGTTCCCAGGTCAAGGAGAAAATATTGCAAGCATCCAGAAAAAAAAAAAAAAAAAACAGTTCAAGTATTGTGGAAACACAATCAGGATAACACAGGATTTAGCAGCTTCTACATTAAGGGACCACAGGGCATGGGATATAATATTCTGAAAGACAAAGGAGATAGGGTTACAGCCAAGAATCACTTGCCCAGCAAAACTGAGTATAATCCTGCAGGGGAAAAAATGGTCATTCAGTGAAAAAGGGACTTTCCTGCATTCTTGATGAAAAGACCAGAGCTGAATAGAAAATTTGACTTTAAATACAAGACTCAAGTGAAATATGAAGAGATAAACAGGAAAAAGAAATCATGAGACTTATTAAGGTTGAACTGTTTACATTCCTGCATGAAAAGATGATATTTGTAATTCAAGAGACCTTTGTCAGTATTAGGGTAGTTGGAGGGAAAAAATTATATGTATGTAGATAGATAGATAGATAGATAGATAGATAGATAGATAGATAGATAGAGTGCATAGATTGAGTTGAAGATGAAGGGGTGATATCTGGAGAATAAAATTAAGGGGTGAGAGAGGATTATACTAGGAGAAGAAGAAAGGGAGAGGTAGAATGGGGTAAATTATCTCACATAAAGCAGACAAGAAAAGACTTTTATAGTGGAGGGGAAATGGGGGAATGTGAAACGGAATGTGCAAATCATATTCTCATAGAATTTGGCTTAAGGAGGGAATTGGGAATGGAAATCTATCCTACCCTACAGGAAAATAGGAGGGGAAGGGGATAAGGGAGCAGGGAGATGATAGAGGGGAGGGCATATTGAGGGAGGGGGTAATCAGAAGCAAACACTTCTGAAGAGGGACAGGGTCAAAAGAGAGAATAGAATAAATGGGGGGCAAGATAGGATAAAGGGAAATATACTTAGTTTTTCACAAGATGACTACTATAGAAGTGTTTTGCATGACTATGCATGTATATACTGTATTGAGTTGCTTGCCTTTTCAATGAGAATGGGTAGGGAGAGAGGAAGGGAGAAAATTTTGATCCCAAAGTTTTAAAAACAAATGTTTAAAAAAATTGTTTTCACATGCAACTAGGAAATAAGAAATATAGGAAAATGGGTATAGAAAGCTATCCTGCCCTACAGGAAAATAGAAGGTGAAGGGGATAAGAGAAGGGGGGGAGAGATAGAATGGAGGGCAGATTAGGGGAAGGGGTGTTCGGAATGCATGCCATCTTGGGGTGGAAGGGGGGATGAGATGGGTAGAAAAAAAATTTAAAAAAAGAATGTGTCTTTGTATTGTTTCTTCTGACCACCATGTGAACACCACCTTATGTGAGTTCTCTGTAAAATAGTCTTTTAGGCAAATAGTTTGGCCTTTGAATAATGTGACCAGCCCATTGGAGTTACACTCTCTGCAGTAGAGTTTGAATATGTGGCAATTTAGCTCAAGAAAGGACAATTTCCATCTTGCTAGGTGATCTTCAGAATCTTCCTAAGACAATTCAGATGGAAGCAATTCAATTTCCTGGAATGGCACTGGTATACTGTTTAAGTTTCACAGGCATAAAACAATGAGGTCTGCACAACATTGCTCTATAGACCTTCAGTGTGGTAGGCAGTCTAATACCTCTTCTCTTCCACATTTTCCTTTTGAGCCTCCCAAACACTGAGCTAGCTCTGGCAATGTGTGCATCAACTTCATTATCAATGTGTATATCCCTGTAAAGTGTACTATCAAGGTAAGCCAACTTACCCACAGTATTCAAAACTTCTCCATTTGCCATAACCGATGTCTCCATGTATTGATGGTGCACTCAATGCAGCATCAGAAGCTGAGATACAACGGAGTATGGATCAATTCTCTGGTGCTTGTGCTAATTTTGGCATGACAATTAACACCAAGAAAACACAGATTCCCCACCAGCCAGCATCACCCTCATAACAACTATGACAAATATGAATGACAAAAGGACAGAGGTACGTTTCTTCAGCTCTTCTTCAGATTTATGATTGGTTATTAGAAATAGTAAGCATTTAGGTTTTTTTTTTTAGTTGTGTATTATTGTTCCTTTGCTTTGTTTATTTATATAATGTTTTCTTGATTCTACTTATTTTGTTCTGCTTCAGTCCATATACGTCTACCCACGTTTCTCTGAATTGCTCAAATTCTTTGTTTCTTCTAATACAATAGTATTTGATTTCACTTATAATTGTTTTAGTCATTTCTAAATCAATGGATACCACTTACTTTTCAGAGTTTTATTATTACAAAATGTGCTATGTTATAAATGGCATGGATGGGTATATATATTGGTATAAATTTTTCTGTCTACCTCCTTGGGGTAATAGATCTAACAGATGGATGTCTGGGTTAAAGGGTATGAACAGTTTCATCTTTTTTTTCTTTAAATCCTTAATTGTTTTCAAAAATGTTTTAAAAGACATATGTAGGTAGATATATTCATATATGCATATATAAATACATAACACACATAGATACATACATATATATATAAATATTCGGTGATTTGTTGCTCAACAAGCATAAGGAAATCTATCTACTATTAGTTATATGTAGAAATAAGAAGCATTTCAATTAATGCACAGATATGGTATGATAATCCTATATTACTATGTGGCTGGTTATTTTCTTGAATAATAATTGAGGTGTATGATATTTGAACTAGTCTTGGGATCTGTATTCTTTTAAAATAGACAAAGGATGAAAGGGAAATAATGTATATATTGCTTCATGTCCATTGACATAACATTACATTAGAGTATAAAAAATATTTATTGCCAAAATATTTGTGATAAGATAAAATTTGTTGCATTCCTTCATTGATGCATTCATTTTTATTAGATGAACTTTTACTCAGTCTGTTGGTCTGTGAAAATTTCTATATAGGAAACGTTCTGAATTATTTAGGAAAAGCCCCCAAAGCAAAGGTGTACTAGAGCTACCTAGCGTATTGTTAAATTTTTAGTGTGGGTGTTTGCACCTGAAAAATCAGCAAACACTACAATCAGGTTTTGATTTATTATTTAGTTGATTGTCCTGAATTGGAAGAGTTGTGGATAAAGTTTTAATAATATGACTTAAAAGTACCTTGTATGTAGATTATTTGTTTGTTAAGATCCAGTTGTTAAACGTTTGCCAGTACATTCCTTCCCTAGAGTTATAAAAAAAAAAAAACCAAAAAACACTGATTAGTGACTGATTACATCTCAGTTGAACAATCAAGTTATTTGCTTTGCTCTTCTATTTTGTTTTTCTTGGGGTAGCCCATAAATGTAAGATAACAGAATCAGAATGTATGGAAAACTGTAAAAATCACTTGATCTTTCTGGGCCTCAGTTTCCCCACTTGTTGAAAGGTTGAATTAGAAGACTTCTTTTTACTATTTTATAATTCAAAGACATACTCCTGTTGATTAAACTACTGCTCCTGAATGGGGAATCAGGAAAAGATCATGTAAGACCCTCATTAAAGATTTTGTTTTTGGCAATTAACACTAGATTTTTTTTTTAAATTTTGACTTATACACTTATAATTTAAACTTACAGTGATGTATAATCCTTGCCATATTGGAATTTACAATCAGGTCTAGACAATATTGATGGAGAGTCAAGATGGCATTACAGTATATGTGATCTCTCAACCTGATAGTTCCACCAAGGCAGTTCCAGATAATGTTTTACTTTTTATTTTCTCACATATGGTTTCCAATTCAGAGTAAAACTGACTTTTCCAACCACAAATAGAGAGCAGCTTTATCTTGTCACTGTGGATGCGATAAGGAAATACATTCCTGGGCAGTATTTGTTTATTACATTTCTTTCTTTATATAATAAATGGAATTACTGAGGCCTTTATTTGGTAGGTTGACATTCTATATGACAACAGTTCATATAAGATCAGAGATTCTATCTTAAAAGAGTATTTTTTTAGGTCAAAGCTGAAATACAAATTCTTGAGAGAGTTGACCTCAAGTCCTACATTCCTTCTTATACTCCTAAATAAAACTGCTTCCTTTTTATTATGACATAGTCTGTCCTTCATTTCCTCTTAGTAATTCTGAATTATTAGATTACTAATTAACAACTTCAGGGTCAAATGCATTCCTTTAATTTTTTTGTTAAATCAAACTAAATCATCTGGCAGGTCCAAAAAATTAGTTTTTCCTTTCTGCCATGAAAGTTGATTCCATCTTCCAAGAATGCTACAAACAAGCCTCTTTTTTTTTAGGCAGTTACTGATGTTCATAATCTTCATCAGCGTTTTTATCTTCATCATCATCATCTATATATGTTCATGTGTATGTAGGTTATAATTTAGTTCAACTAAACAGAAATATATTATGTGCACATTAGTTTATTATACTGCTTCTATACATAGTCCCTACTTTTATTATTATTCTTTAAAGTGATTTATTAGGAAGGTGTTTAGTCTAAATGTTTTAATTTATATTTTATTTTTCCTATTTTGAGTTTAAAAAATATTCCATATGCAAAGAACAGAAAAAAGAATGATGTATGTGGAATCATGAGCCTATATTTTAAAAAAAGTTTGTTCATTTTTCCCATTAAATGCATATTAAATTTAATGAATAATACCAAAACTGCTGATTTGTCCATGTCACTTTCTGAACATTGTTTGGCATGCTTTTAATCTCTCTCTGTCTCTGTTTCTCTTTCTCTCTCTCTGTCTCTCTCTCTCATATAATTTTTAAGTGTTTCATTGATGTTTTTTTCTTCCCTTAAAAAAATTAAAAAATTATCAATAAACCCTCATGTCTCCCCACAATACCCTCCATCTCCAGCCCCTGAAGATAAAAGTCATCCCTTATAACAAATAAGGGTAATTAAGCAAAACAAATTCACATGTTGATGGTGTCAGAGAATGTATGTCCAATTCCACACAATCTCTCTGCCAAAAGGTGAGACACACACTTTATCTTTTATGCCTGTTTTCTGGCATTGTAATTGATCATTGAATTCACCAGAATTCTTTCATTTTTCTTTATAGTAGTCATAGCATAAATTGTGCCCCTAGTTCTGCTCACTTGCTTTGTACCTGTTGCTATAAACTTCCCTATTCTTCTATGAATACACTATGTTACTCAATTTTTAAGGGACAATAACAAACAATTTAATCAAAGGTACTTAACTGTTTTGAGTTCACAGACCCTTTGGCAGTCTGGTGAAGCCAATGAACCTCTTCTCAGAACAATGTTTTCAAATATATAAAATAAATAAAAGACTTACAAGAGAAATCAATTATATTTTTAAAAAGTTATAAAACATTGAAAAGAAAAATAATTTTACACTCTCTGGTTTAAAAATTACTACATTACATAAATATAAAATGCTTGGTTAAACCATTCCTAAATTGACTCAGACCTACTTTATTTCTAGTTTTTGAATATAATGAAAAATGCTGCCATAAATATTTCTGTATACATTGGTTCTTTTTCTTCTATCTTTGATTTCTTTGGGGTATGTGATTAGTAGTGGTAGTGCTATGTCAAAGAATATGCACAATTTTGTGACTTTTGATGTTTAACTTCAAATTATGTTTCAGATTGGTTAGACTGGTTTAGTTCATAGCTCTCTCAACAGTGTATTAATATTTTTATTCTTTCATAATTCCCCAATAAGTACATTTTTTTCTTTTTGTCATCTTTGCCAATATAATGGTTTTTATATAGAATATCAAAGTTATTTTATTTTGCATTTCTTTTATTATTAGTGATGATGAACATATTTTATATGCTTGTTTATAGCATGGACTTTCTACTGAAAACTGTCTGTTCATATTCTTTGACCATTTGTCTAATGGAACTTATTCTTATGTATTGTTTTACTTGCTTATATAACTTGGATTATTATGCTTTTTCAGAGAAATTTCTTACAGAAAAAAATTTTCCATTCATGTCTTTTTCTTTTAATTCTAACTGCATTGGTTTTGTTTGTGTGAAAACTTCTTGAATTTATGCATTCAGAATTATCCTTAGTATCTTTTATGATCATCTCTATTCCTTCTTTGAGCAAAAGCTGCACCTCTTAGCTATAGTTGAGAAACATATCTCTCTTCCTTCCTCTCTAGTTTCTTTAAGTTATAACCTTTTTATATATAGGTCACATATCTAATTGGGAATTATTTTAGTAAGTGGTGTGAGATGTTGGTCTAAATCTAATTCATGTTATTTTGTTTGTGTTTTAAAATAATAATTAACATTGAATAATGTTTGAATAAAAAATGGACCAATAAAATAATTTTCAAAGACTATTTCAATAAAAATGTAATCATCATATCTTTTTTCTTTCTTTATTTACTTCCTTCCTTTTAAATGTTTTGCAAGAAAGGGAATTATAATTTCATATATCTTGGAAAGCTCTCCTTCAGAGGATTTAGAATGTACTATGTACACCTAAGTTATACTCATCATATTTCAAGGAGGTGGCGCAGAAAAGCATGCTGATATCTATTCAAATTGAATCCCATATTGTCAACAGGAGATCATAAAATTCAAAGGTGACCTGTGAAGTAGAGTGCCATCAATCTTTGGATCTCAATGGTTTTATGCATGAAAAGTACTCAATACAATTAAGACTTTTTAGTAATGTATATGCAATATTTATAAACTACACATACCATTAACAAAGGAAGAGAAAGAACTGGTACAATAGAAGTTCTTTCTACACAATATTTCTTGATAACTAAAATGCTTAGTTGTGAGGAAGTGAGAGAGATAGGATATCTGTATATTTAGGTCGGGATTAAGGAGTTGGTTGGCTCACGTTTTTATAAAACATGCTTTTACATTTGATTGAGATAAAGAGAGAGTTCCAAGAGCCTCAAAGCATTCCAAACGATTATATAAGAAGTAACTTGGAAATGTCATTAACTCTGACACTTAATTGCATTTCAAGTTTATTTCACACTTTTGAGTCTTAAAGGATTTATAATTTAAGTCTCCTCTCTGAAGGAAGAATGCATAATTTGTTTCAATTGTCTGTTGTTTCAATTAGCCTCCAGTGATAGTTTCATATTTAAAAGCTTCATTTTGGAAAGATTTGTTCTTGCCTTCTGAACAAAAGAGGAGAAAAGAGCAGCCCTGCCTTTGCATCCCTACAGCTACCACATCCTGCTAGAGATCACATTGAAGAGACGTGTCTTTTGTGGGTAGGATTACCTGATGGAAACTTTTTCCCCCTAACTATCCCTTTACAGAATTATTCTGTGTGGGAATAAAGAAATGAAGGAATGCACATTTTTTCCTCCTCTATTCTTCAGATTCACCCCTATTCATGGTGCTGCAGCAATTTTTGATGAGAGCTGCTGAGTCTTTGCAATGTAGTGATAAAGAAAATAACTGTCCTCTTGGCCTCGTTGGTACCAAAAACACCCAATTTTTTATACTCCTGCTAGTCTATGAATAGATAAAAGATATCCTTTTGCTAACAACTAAAGGGTTTTTTATTTCCGTGAGAGATTAGGATTATAATAATCATAATCACATCAAATCATTGCAGTATGACTTCACATATATAATCAATATCAAATTGCTTGCCTTCTCAAGGAGAGGGGACAGATGGAAGTAGAAAACTTGGAACTCCAATTTTTAAAAATGAGTTAAATTTTTTTACATGTAATTAGGAAATATTTGGAGAAATTCATCATCATCATCATCATCATCATCATCATCATCATCATCACTATGCTATAAAAAGAACTGTGGATTAAGATCCCAGAAACCTATAGTTGACGCCAAGTTCAAAAAGACTGACAATAACTAGTTGTTCACAACCTTGTACCTAGGGTTAGTCAACCAGAATTTTGCCCCAGTTTGCCAAAAATTAGAGTTTACTGAGATCATTTGCATTCCTGCAACAGTGTAGTGTGTGTGTATGTGTACATACATAAACAAATATAAATATATGTATTTTTGTATTTAAATAATACAGTTCGTACAATACTATATACATATAAGTTCATGTATATATACACACATACATATATAATATATAAATACATGTAAACTGTTTTTCAAAAGAAATGGTTTTATTTGTAATTCTATTTTAGCAATATAATTCTGAGACAGGATCCCCAGGCTGCAGCAGAATATGAACATTATCCATGACACCAAAAGCTTAAGATCACCTAGACTAGAAGGAAATCTATACAACATAAAGCATATAAACAAACATACATAACATATAAACTAAGTAACTATAATCCAAATGAGATTAGGATAAAATCATAAACGATGCAAAGAAAATTTTATTGAACTTCAATGGAGGGAATGATCATTTCTGACTGAGGGCATCAAAGCTGTAATCCATGATGATGGCTTCATTTTAGGTAAATCTTGAAAGGTAGGTAGTATGTCAACACATAGGAATAGCAGAAGCATTTTTCTTTGTAAGAAATAGCCTGATCTATGATGCAGAATTGAGAAGGTGAGGAATGTATTAGTTGAATGACACACAGTTCAGTTTGTCTACACTAGAGGCTCTGTGGGCAGTTAAAAGCCTCATCCACTCTAGAATGCTAATGGCCTAGGTCGTTCCAGTTCTGGAACTAGGATTACAGCACATTGTGCTCAAGATCACCTGCATCTTCACCTGAATAGGAAGACTATGTTCAGAAATATCTTCAAGTCACAGCAGAGAGCTCTGGATCATCCAGATAACATATAATACCCCATGGATATTGACACTCATGGAGACTACTGGTGTTTGCTGGCATAGGATAGCAAAGAAAATTGAAGGCACATAGAATATATTTAATATTTGCTATATTTGTTACCCTTTCGAATCTGCTTTTTACTCTTCAAACTTCACCTCCGTGCCGCAGTTGCCCAGTCACACTGAAACTTCCTCAGAGCATGGGGCTTTCTTTTTTAAGTATTTATATGGTCTGTAGTTATTTTATTTTTACTTTTTTTGTGAGGCAATGTGGGTTAAATGACTTGCCCAGAGTCACACAGCTAGGAAATGTTATGTGTCTAAGGCCAGATCTGAACTTAGGTTCTCCTGACTTGAGGACCGGCACTCTATCCACTGTGCCACCTACCTGCCCTAAGCTATGGCTTTCTCAACCTGAGCCATTCCTCTACCGGGTGATTCTTACAGATGGTAGGGTGTGAATTGAGCCTTGAGGGAAGCCAAGGGAGCAACGAGGTGGAGAGGAGAACCACTGGGAGAATTCATAGTTAAGAGATGAAGTGCTATATATTAGGAACAACAAAAGGCCAGTTTCAATGGATAGTAGAGTTTGTTGAAGGGGGATAAAGTCTAACAAGACTAGAATAATAGGAAAGGGTCAGGTTATTCAGTGCTTTACAATCCACACAAATAATTTTATATTTAAGCCTGATCTGAGGTAGCTAGTTGGCACAGTGATTAGAGCATTGGGCCAGGAGTCAGGAACCTTAATTCAAATACATCCTCATACACACACTGTTGATTCTGGGCAAGTCACTAAATCTCTATTTGCCTAAATATCCTCAAATGTAAAATGGGGGTAATAATAGCACCCATTCTTTTTTTTGAGATTTTTGTTTTGTATTTCAAAACTTTTTTTTTTAAGATTAAACAACTAGGCTAGCAAAAAAAGTACTCAATACATAACTCTCCTTATATCAAACAAGCTAGTATTTCAGTACAATGTTACTATACAGAATATATATGGTACACATAGGATCACAAAGCAACTACAGGCTCAGAACAGATTTGAAAAAAACATGATATTCACATTGATTACAACAACTCTAAAAATGATTGTAATGTTCAAACGGCACTTAGTTTATAAAAAAGTCGCTCTATATATATTATATATATGTGTATGTATGTATGTATGTATATATGCAAATATATAGCCTCCAAGAACTATGGTTCCTGAAAAATATTAATAGCCAGATACCAGTATAAAATATGTGAATTTTTAAACATTATACACATTAAACAAAAGCAAAACAAAAACTATTGCTGTTGTTGAAAGTCAAACATGCCAAGTAATTTAGCTGTGGTCACTGTCACCAAAAGAAGGTATATTTGAATGAGATGACAATTGGACATATAGCTGGTGACTGGGTACTGACACAGTTAAAAGTTTTACTGATACTAGGAGCTGGGGGGGAGAGGGAAGAAGTGGGAGAATACACACCACCACCCATCTACATAATTTAATTCACCTTTTTCCTCCAGCAATATCCTATCTCAAGGGTTTCACAAACTGCCAGTGCAGGGTTAAGAAAACCACCCCCAAGTTTCCTTGTTGCCAGGGATATAGGCAAAATATTAAAGCATGAATCAGTTAAACAAAGCATCACTCATCCGGAAGACAGTGGGATATAGTTATCATTTATTTTTTATTTTTTTTTTTTGCTGGAGCCAGACCTGTTAGCTCTGTAAAACACTGAGCTGCTATGGCAGCTAATATGAAATCATTAAAAAAAAGCACACTTTTATATAAAAATCTAGTTCTCTTTCATTAAAATCATGAATCGTTTTCATGTGTCTCTTTAAGGGTCATTGCTTTTCGTAATGTTTTGCATTAACCACCACTGATTTATTCTATGATAGGCAGGTTATGGTCTTTGATTGCAATTTGACTATCTTTTTACGTTGCTATAGAGAAAGACAATTAGAGTCTTGGAAAGTTCATTTTATTCTAAAAAAATGAGAATTTTAAATTTAAAAAGGGGTCCATTCTAAAAGTATCTTTCACAAATATATATTTAAATATTAAAATACTAGGACTCTTATAAAATGGCTTTTGAAAAGATGGTATATGTGCACTTGAGACATATACTATCCTCCAAGTTGGATATAAGGAATAGCACCTATTCTTCACAGACATGTGATATCAAACTAGATGATATTTGTAAAGTGTAAAGCTCAGTGGTGCTGTGGATAGAGTGTTGAGCCTAGAGTCAGGAAGACTTGTGTTCAAATAGACCCTCAGACACTTACTAGCTTTGTGACCATGGGCAAGTCACTCTGATTGCCTTAATCCACCGGAGAAGAAAATGGAAAACCACTCCCACATCTTTGGCAAGAAAACCTCATGGATACGATGGTCTATGGGGTCACAGGACTGAACAACTGAACAACAACAACTAGCACAGTATCTGATACATAGTAGGTACTATATAAATGCTTATTCCCTTCTCCCATCTCCCATCCTAGAGATAATATGGAACCATGAGAACTTATTGAGTGAGGTAGTGATAAGGTCAGACCTACAGTTTTAGGAAGATCACTGACAATGTGTTAGAGGGTATACTGCAATAGGGAGACAGGACTAGGAAATCAACAAGGTTTTTGTAATAATCCTAGTGTGAGGTGACAGGGGTCTACACCAGCGTGACAGCAGTGTCAAAGAGGAAAAGAGAAAGTGTCCAAGATGGGTTATGAAATTGAAACATGTGTCCTTGACAACAGATTGTATATGTGAGTATATCTTATCACTAAAGTATGTCTTTAGAGATTTGGGAAGTATCCATAGTTTCAAAGAGTTCAGACAAACCAGCAGGTCATAATGGATGGAACGCTAGCTTCAAAGCTGGTAAGACCTGGGTTCCAGTCCTATCTCTGACACATCTTGGTTGTGGTACTCTGAGCATGTCATTTAAACTCTCAGCATTCTAGGTAACTTTCTAAGATTCTATGTCATAGAGAAAGAGTTGAGTGACATTAGAAGAAGGATTTTCCTCACCTGATATTTCTCTATAGCAATGTAATCACAGGTCTAATTCCCAGCCTTACTTTTGTTACACAAGGCAGATGCTACATTAGCATACCTTGAATATCTTTTATACATACTCAGTGAGTCCACAGAAGTCTGTGGCGTCCTTTCAATGTTTCCACAAGCAAAATTTGTGGATACCTCCAGAAACAATAATCCTTTGTTAACTTCTATACTTATTCTTCTGAGTCAGCTTGCCATAGCTATTACTCATTATCCACTCTACTCCTCTGCAGAAGCACATTAGGCAAATACCTCCAGGCTGCCTCTCAAAGAAGGGAGACAAGTTAGTGGCTATTCCAAGTACTGGAATGTTGTAGCAGCAGCAGCAGCAGCAGCAGTAGCAGTAAGAGGAGGAGGAGGAGGAGGAGTAATGATGATGATAATAAAAATAACAATAGCAAACATCTATATAGGGCTTAATATGTGCCAAGCACTGTGCTAAGAGCTTTATGATTATTATCTCATTTAATTCTCACAACAATCTTGTGAGGTAGGTGTCATCATTATCTCTATTTTATAGATTGGAGACTAAGGCAAACAGAAGTTAAAGTGGCTTGCCCAGAGTAACACAGATCATCAGTGTCTGAGGACAAATTTAAACTCAGGTCTTCCTGAGACCACAGAGCAACTAGAAGGTACAGTCGATAAAGAACTGGACTTGGAGTTAGGAAGATTCATCTTCCTGAGTTCAAATCTATCAGACACTTACTAGCTATGTAACCCTGGAGAAGTCATTTAGCTCTGTTCCTCTCAGTTCCTCATCTGTAAAATGAGCTGGAGAAGGGAATAGTAAACCCTCCAGTATCTTTGCCAAGAAAACATCCAAAATGGATTCACAAAGAGTCTGAAATGACAACCAAACACCAACCAACCAAAACACACAAAAAAAAAACCCTGTGCACCTTATCCACTGTGCCACCTAGTGGTCCAATGAATGAATGCTAAATGATAGCTGATTTGACATTGGCCTCCTCACTGATTCATGTATTTTTAGGGTTGGAAGACATCTCAGCAGCCATCTAATCCAACTCACTAACAAAGTGACTGTACTTTGAAAATAACTGATATGCAATTGTTTAGTCTCTGGTTGAAGATTCCTCTCTGTGCCTTTGTCCCTTGATGGTTTTGCATTCAGTGCCCCATCTTGCTCTAATGCAGCAATTCCCAAAGTGCTGTCTCCCTTGATGTCCTCAAGACACTTTCAGGGGTTTCTTGGGGGCATAATAAATTTTAGCTGTGTTAATTTCTAATACTTTTAAAACAACTTCTTTCCCAATTCCTCTTAATTCTAGTGCCTCCCCACTTAATTATTTCCTGTTTATCCAGTATGTAGCTTGCTTTGTATACATTTTTTTGCATAATACTCCCCCATCCTCATATTAGACTATAAGTTCCTAGTGGGCAAGGACTCTTACCTCCTTTTGTATCCCCAGCACTTAGTACTGTCCCTTGAACATAGAATATGCTTAAAATATGTTTTGTTTTGGTTGGTTGATTAATAGCTAAATATAGGTATAACCCATAAAACAAAAATTCCTAGGAGGGGTCTGCAATATTTTTTTTTGAGTATAAAGGTGTCCTTAGGCACAAAAGTATGAAAAGGGACTTTCTAATGTATTAGCATGTTCACACACCAGTTTTCCTCCTTTCTTAAGGAGGGTAATAATAGAAGAAAACAGGACAGCTTGCTGGAGATAATCTCTTATCATTAGTACCTGTTTTTCTGCCTTCTCAGGTATAAAAACCCATTTTACCTTTGTCACTTGGAAAAGCCCTATAAAACAAATATACACTAAGCTGTTAATGACAGATAATCTTCAATGGCTTACTCCTAGGACCATGCAGCCCTAGAATACTTGAACTAGAAGGAACATTAAAGAGTCCTCTCATTTTTCTAATTAGGGTTAAGGTCACACCATAATTCTGAGAGGCATTTCCTTTTTAATAGAGGGGATTTGAAAGAATGAATCTCTAATGGTGGAATTTGCAGTACTGATAACTGAATATTATGAGAAATTTTTGGTCTTGGGGAGAGGAGGAGAGCTTTTTGGTACTTCAAATCACAACTCACCTCATGACTAAGATGAGGCCTTGAACTAATGTGGTACAAAGCTTTTCCAGAATAGTAACTCAAGCCATTCCCCAGATACTATGGCTGCTGTAGGGCTTTAGTACTGCTGGTGCTGGCTAAAGCTGGCAAGAGAACACTGTCAAATTTTCCACATGAGGTTTTATACCTTACAAGTTGGTAAACCACTACAAAATAGGGCTGTATTGACTGTCTAGCCTTAAGAAAGTGATTGGGAAAATGCCAATAATTCAGATTAAACTTAAAATAAAGTTTTGTAGAGGCTATTTGTTAAACATTTAGCAGTACACCCCTTGATAGTGAGGGGGAGTAGAGGAATAAGCAATAGCATAATTGTAGCAAGACAAAGTATGTCCCTAGGACAGCTAAGAATCAAAAGAAATATCAAAATTACCCCAATGAAATAAACACATACACATACACAAACACACATGTGATTAATGAGGGTAGATATTGGGAGGTATTGGTCAAAGAAGACAATGGAAGTGATACTTTGGAGGAAAGCATCAGAAAGTTTCTTGTTAACATCATTTCTATGAAGAAGAAGATATCACTTATCAATGTCAACAAATCCAAATTTTACTAATAAGAAGAACATGATGGGGAAAACCAAAACAAACAAAAAATGTATTAGAAAATCAAGAGACCTAGGTTCAAGATTGTTCTGCTATTTGTAACCTTGGGAAAGTCATCTCTTGTACGTAAAAGTCGGTGATTGGAGCAAGACATCTTTACAGTCTCCCCATCCTGTATTCCCTCTGAAAAGACATAAAGTGACAGGGGATATTGTTTCAGACTGCTGCTACCCACAGCAAGTTCCTACTGGGAATACATGCTGAAGGAATCTCTATTGATTGTAGAAGTAATGTTCAGGTTACCAAACCTAATTATACCCTCTAATCATTAAAAATGAGATTTGTTCCCACAGTAATTATACTATGGGCTATATTGTCTGTCCCTTCACATAAGTGAAGGTTGTTCTGTGGTTTGTGGCTCCAGCTGATAGGTTTAAAAGCCTGTTGCTGTTTAGGACTCTTTCTCACACGTACATCCTTGTCTTTTCACTCATTCAACCACCAGGCTACTTCAGGTGATCATCCCCTTTCACCTGGACTATTATAATAGCCTTCTAACTGATCACCTAGGATTGGGTCTCTTCTCTGATAAATTTTCCACATTGCCAAATTGGCACTCCTAAAGCATCCATCTGACAATATCATTACCTTATTCTACTGGCTTCCTATTGTTTCTGGGTTAACATACTATTATAATAATATAGTATTGTCTTTAGGCTTCACCTAAAGCCCTTCACAATCTGAAAGTAGCCTGAAAACTATACCTTCTCTGCATAAGAGAGATGCTACCTACAGCAAATTCCTATTGGAAATACATGCTGAAAGAATCTCTATCTCTGCCCCTGGGACTCTGGGATCTGATAGCTTTTGCTTTTTTGCCTCAATTTAGCTTTATTGAGTTGGGTCTGATTCTTCATGACCTCATTTTTGGGTTTTTCTTGACAAAGATACTGGAATGGTTTGCCATTTCCTTCTCCAGATGAGGCACTGAGGCAAACAGGGTTAAGTGGTTGACTTGCCCCAGGGTCACATAGCTAGTAAGTGTCTGAGGCCAAATTTTAACTCAGGTCCTCCTGACTCCAGGGCTGGTGCTTTATCCAATGAGTCACCTCACTGCCTTTTTTGCCCCAAACCAGGTCTTGATGTCACTTCTCAATAATTTACAATCCATGCCACCATGTGCATCACCTCCTTCCACTCCCACAACTAGCTCCCCTTCAAGATTTGTATTTCTCCATTAAAATATGTTGAGATTCTTTTATCTCCTCACACTTCCAGCTAAGTTCCTGACTTAGGACTTGATGTTAGGGCAGGTCTCTGTTGTGCTTCTGGAGGTAATATCTGGATTGGTCTTGCAGATGCTTTCTTGAGGGTATTGAGAGTTGATTTATCCCAAGATTTTAGAGACAACTCAGTCTGGGGCCTTCAAGTTTTAGGTGTTTCCAAAGTAGCCTGATCCAGGACAAAGTCTGGTCACTGCCCCACCTGGGTCTGATGTCTTTAAGTTCCTGAATGTGGGTTTGGGTCTAAGTAATAGGGCTATTGGCTCACTCTATTTGGGGTTTCTGTAGACTGCTGTAGGATTCAGCCACTATCAACCAGTTAGAAACCAGTCTAGTGACAAAACTATAGGTTCCTCTTTAGTCTGGAATTACTGCCCTTGTTAGTCCTGCAGGCTTCAGATTGGACTAAAGGTTGAAACAGCCCTTTGCTCCTAGGTTTGAGCTCCACAGTTACTCTATGCTTTTGAACTTGCTTCTCAATCAGTACACAACCTAATGCCAATGATATGCACAGGTCTTCTTAGTCCACCCTGCATCTGTGACCCAGAACTGGATAGTGAGTAACAAAGATGCTAGTTGGGATCTGCTCCTACAGTCTGAATGAGGTCAGGGTATGCCATTGTGAATCTGGGAACTTGTTTTAACCCAGTGCACAGTCTTCTTCTTCTTTGGGCACTGTAATGCTTCATGTGCTTCAGGTCAGACCCCATCCCTGGGATACATGGAACTCTCTATCTCCACATGCCAATCTGTGCCGTACAAATGGTTTGCTATGAATGTTTCTTGGCTGTCCCATCAGGATTTGGTCTGTTCGGAGTTTTTTGGTTTTGTTCCTATTTTTGATTTGTTTTGTTTTGGGGGAAGCTCCTTGTACTCTTTCTTGTGACTCTACCTTCTTGGCTCTGCCACTGTCCTATTAGAATGTAAATTTCTTAAGGGCAGGGACTGTCTTGTTTGAGAATATTTATACTTGAATATTTAGTGCTTATCTTAGTGTCTGGCACATACTAACCCTTTGCTCAATGTTCCTTCCTTCCTCCTTCCTTCCTTCCTTCCTTCCTTCCTTCCTTCCTTCCTTCCTTCC
>NW_020954723.1:9265537-9274006 GCF_900497805.2 Vombatus ursinus
CCTTCCTTCCTTCCTTCCTTCCTTCCTTCCTTCCTTCCTTCCTTCCTCTCTCTCTGTGTCTCTCTGTCTCTGTCTCTGTATTCCTCTCTGTTTCTGTCTCTCTCCATCTCTCTTCAAGGTTTACATTACTTCCCTTCATGTGCATTAGATTCTGATACAACTCTAATATTTGTTTTTCCTATCTTCTACCTCCCCTGCCTGGACTTCATTGCTCATGCTACTTTCTTCCAATTCTTAGAATTCCTAACTCCTTCCATGGATCAGCAAAAATACCAACACAAGGCCTTCCTAATCTTCCCAGTTTTAGAATGATCTCTACCTCCAACCTACCACCATATACCTATCTTTACTTTCTACATGTAAAGGAAACTATGTAGAGATAGAGCACTGGACTTGGGGGTCATGAAGGCATAAGTTCAAATCTGGCCTCAAACACTTACTAGCAGTGTGACTCTGGGCAAGTTATTTAATTTTTTCTGCCTCAATTCACCCATATGTAAAATACAAATAATACTACTACCTACCAATGTTGTTGTGAAGATAAAATGAGGTTAAATGAGGTTTTATATATATATATATATATAATGTAGTGCTTTGTAAAATTTAAAGGTTTTCTAAATGTTAGCTAATAGTCATTCTGTATTGTAGTATCTGAATTTTTATTGTTTTTCTAAGTAGCATGAAAGTTCCTGGAAGGCAGAAACTACTTCATTTTATCTCATAGTCTAAGTGCTTAATATATGCTTTTTAATTGATTGATGTACCTGCAACTTGCTTTTGTATCTTACCATGCCTGTGATTCCTAAGAATTAAACTCACTTTCCTGAACACATTTCTCAATTATGTTTTATCTCCTTCTATTAAAATGCAATCTATCTGAGGGTAAAACCTGACTCAAGTTTTGTACTTCTACCTCCTGATCTTAGCACATTGCCTGACTCAAAATAAATGCTTAACAATGCTTTCAAGTCATTCAGTCCAAATAATGAATCATACAATCTTATGGTTAGAAGGAGCTTTGGAGGCCAACTTGCACTATTTTTGGCAGAATTAACACTCCTCTACAGTATCTTTAACAGGTGGTTATCTAGTCTCTGCTTGAAGACCTCCAATTTAGGGAAATCCATTAATTTCTAAATCAGCCAATTCAAAGATAGAGAAAAATGGTAATCTTTATATTTATGAAAGATTAATAATTGTTTAATATTTAAATTAAACAACTGGTGTAATGGATAGCTCTACCCATTACACCAGTTGTTTAATTTAAATATTAAACAATTATTACACAAATATTAAACAATCTTTTTGGTAGTTAGGACAACTGACATTAAATTTCCACTGGAATCAAACTAGCTCCTGCGAATACTTACTTGGTGCCAATAAATTGTTCTGCTACCTTAGTGAAGTTGTTTGTCCCTATGGGTTATATCTATAAAGTGAGGAAGTTGAATTAGGCATTCTGTGAGATTCTTCCCAACTTTAAAATTATGTGTCATTAGTAATATTTGTTAAACTGGACTGATCTTACCCTAGGAATAACCTCCCCTTATCCAACACCCCAATGACAAAATAGCTCCTGCCCACAAGAAATGTATATTCTACTATAGAAATATAACATGAATCCAGAAAAATATAAAATATTTGGAAAGGCATATAAATTAATGGTGGGAAGTAGCAGTAATGTTCCTTGGAAATCAGAAAAGATTCCATGTAGCATGTGACATAGGGCAGTCCGGTGGAACAATGGATAGAGTGCTGGGCCTGGAGCCAGAAAGACTCATCTTCCTGAGTTTGAATCTGGTTTCAGACACTTACTAACTGTGTGACTCTGGACAAGTCATTTAATCATGTTTGTCTCATTTTCCTCATGCATAAATTTAGGTGGAGAAGGAAATGGCAAACTACTCCAGTAACTTTTCTAAGAAATCCCTAAATGGGGTCCCAAAATCTCAGACACAACTGAAATGACTGAACAACAAAAGGATATGAACCTTGAGTTGAGCCTTGAAGTTAACTACAAATTCAAATGACAGAGGAAAAGAAACATTATAAATTTTCTTTTCTTCAAAGTAAGCATTCCCAATTCTTTGATTCATTCTCCATGTGATATGCACTTGAGCCTTCTCAACATCTTATTTGCTCTTTTCTGAACACTTCCAACTTTATTGCCTGTATTCTTTGTAAAATATGGTACTCATAACTGAGCATAATGCTCCAGATATGCAGTGACTTGGTTCTGAGTATATCAGGAGAGATATATCTTGAGACTTGTTTCCTGCAACTCATGCCCATCCTCCCTTTCCTTTTCCACCATAAAAAGTCTGTCTTCCTGTTAAATGGCCCTAATTCCTCTACCCCAGAGATCATTCCATCTCCCACCTCCAAGTCTTTACATTGGCTATAATGTTTCCCTTCCTTTCCTCTGCCACTTGATATTTGTAATTTGCTTCAAGTTTCAGCTCAAGTGTAACATCCTGTATGAAGCCTTTTCAGATTTCCTCAGGCATGTTTTTTTAGAGTAAAGGCCAATGTTCTTTTTTAAAAACATCCTATTCCAATCTCTTTTTTGATTTCTCATAAAACAGGGGCAATCTGGAGCTCTTCAAGTTGATTTTACTTCGTAAGTTAATGTTTTTCTCCTAGCTTTAAATGTTTTTACTATTCAAATTCTTAAATTCAACCAAAATAGACCTTGTAATTCCAAACATCAGTTCCATTTCTCTTCTAGTGATATGCAAATTCTATAAAATTGTTCTTTTTCATCTATTTTCAAAACTTCTGAGTGGTTTTGTTAGATTAATCTCTATCATCATTTGGTAGATGAACTCATGTTTTATGTGGCATCTATGACTCTTGTGCATTATGTCTTTGAAGTAAATTATTTTTATTACTCTAGAATTTATGGATTTATCATGGTTATCTTCCTCCTTGTGGTGTCATCGACAATGCTGTTCTTCCTCTCTTCCTCTTCCTCCTCTTTCTTCTTCACTACTTCTTCAAACACATTATCTCAGGGGATGATTTATCTATTGTATGTCTTCATTGTCTCCAATGTTTCTATTATATATTATTTGAGAGCTCTGATTTCCACAATATTTTGATCCTAGGTTTATTTCTCTTTCAAATTGCACTAGAGGTTTTTAATATTATTTTGTTCTCTAGTGAATCCATAGAATTCAGTATCTTCTGGTTTTTTTCAATGGAAGTTTTTTAATTGCCTCATTATTTCATAGTCTTCTTAAAATTCTTGCTCACTTTTCCTTTGATCTCTATGAGGCTTATTATTGGTCAATCTTGGGAGCTGGGCTTTATCCTGGGGTTTTTAATTTAATCATTGGAATTTTTTAAGGCTTCCTTTCTCATTGTTCAGCCTTTACTCTTTCCATTGCTGTTTTCTTTCTTTTTTAATGTAATATTTTATTTTCGTCAAATACATGTAAAATATTTTTAACATTATTTTTCTCAAATTTTGACTTTTAAAATTCTCTCCTATGCTCCGTCCTCTCCGCTCACCCTTCCATTAAGAAGACAAGCAATTAGACACAGGTAATACATGTGTATACACCTTTCCATGCAAGTCATTCTGTGAAAGAAAACATAGACAAAAAAATAAAGAAAAAATATGCTTCAATCTGCTTCAGGCTCCATCAGTTCTTTCTCTGGAAATGGATATATTTTTCCTCATAATTCCTTCAGAATTTCCTTGGTTCATTGAATTTCTGAGAATAGATAAATTATTCACAATAGATTATCCTACAATATTGCTGTTACTGCGCACAATGTTCTCCTGGTTCTGCTTATTTCACTTTGCATCAGTTCATATAAATTTTTTCAGGTTTTTCTAAGAGCATTCACCTTATCATTTCTCTCAACATTATCATTAACCTTATCTTTAATATATTAACATTTAACATATTATCATTTAACATATATTTCAACATTATCAACAATCACTTCCATATGCTTTTGAGTTTAAAATTTTTCTCCCCCTTCCTCCCCACCATCGTCTGCAAGATGGCACACAATCAGATATAGGCTATATATATATATATATATTCCTATTAAACAATATTTTCACATTAGTGATGTTGTAAGTAAAAATTAGAACCAATAGGAGGAACCACCATAAAGAGGAAACAAAACTCAACAGAAGAGAAAAAAATAGCAAATAGTATGCTTCTATCTGCATTCAAATTCCATAGTTCTTTCTTTGGATGTGGATAGCATTTTCCATCATGAGACCTTTGGAGATATCTTTAGATCCTTGTTTGCTGGGAAGGGTTAAGTTTATAAATATTAGTCATCACACAACATGGCTGTTATTGTGTACAACATTCTCTTGGTTCTGCTCACTTAACTCAGCATCAGACCATACAAGTCTTTCCAGGTTTTTCTGAAGGCAGCCTGTTCATCATTTCTTAAAGCACAATAGTGTTCCATCACATTCATACACCACAACTTGCTCAGCCATTCGCCAATTGATGGGCATCCTCTCAATTTCCAATTCTTTGCCACCACAAAAAGAGCTGCTGAGAATATTTTTGTACATGTGGGTCCTTCTCCCATTTGTATGATCTCTTTGGGATATAGCCCTAGAAGTGATATTGTTGGGTCAAAGGGTATGCACATATTTATAGACCTTTGGGCATAGTTCCAAATTGCTCTCCAAAATGGTTGGATCATTTTACAACTCCACCAACAATGCATTAGTGTTCCAATTTTCCCACACCTTCTCCAACATTTATCATTTTCCTGTTTTGTCATGTTGGCCATTATGATAGGTGTGATGTGGTACCTCAGAGTTGTTTTGATTTGCATTCCTCTAATCAATAGTGATTTATAGCATTTTTTCATGATAGCTTTAATTTCTTCATCTGAGAATTGCCCGCTCATATCCTTTGATCATTTATCAATTGGGGAATGACTTGTATTCTTACAAATTTGACTTAATTCTCTATATGTTTTAGAAATGATCACTTCATCATTTCTTATAGCACATTATATTCCATCACAATGATACAGAGCAACTTGTTCAACTGTTCTCAATTTCTCATACTTTGCAACTAGTAAAAGAGCTGCTATAAATATTTGTATTCATTTTTACCTCTTTGGGATATAGATCTGGTAGTAGTCTGGTTGGGTCAAAGGGTATGCATGGTATTATAGCCCTTTGGGCATAGTTCCAAATTGCTTTCCACAATGGTTGGATCAGTTCACAACTTCACCAACACTGCATTAGCATTCCAATTTTCCAACATCTTCTCCAATATTTATAATGTTCCTTTTCTGTCAATTTAGCCCATCTGATAGGTATGTGGTGGTAAAGTAGAAATATTTTAATTTGTATTTCTCTAATGAATAGTGATTTAGAGCATTTTTCACTTGACTATAGATAGCTTTGATTTATTTGTCTGAAAATTGCCTGTTCATATACTTTGACTATTTGTAAATTGAGGAATGACTCTTATTTATATAAATTTGACTCAGTTTTCTATATATTTGAGAAATAGTTTTTTTATCAGAGACTTGCTATTCATGTTTTTCATAGTAATGACCACTATGTATTGCCCCCCATCCTATTTTTGCTCTCTCTCTCTTTTTTTTTTTGTTTGTTTGTTTTTGTTTTGATTTTTGGGTTTGTTTTGTGTGTGTGTGTGTGTGTAGCTTTGTTCAGAGCTAGTTCTGAGAACTTGTAACTTTTCAGTTCTTCCAAGGAGGTATGATCTAAGGAGAGGTGTTTTTACTACTCTCCTCTACTGTGCACTGGTTTGTGAGTGACCACAACCATTCTTGTCCATGTGACTAGGGTCCCTGCTCCCCTGTGGCTGCTAGCTCTGATTTGCTAGTTCTTCTCTTTGGCCTGAGATTGAAATCCAGGGATACAACCCAGATCCTTGTATGGACAATGTAACAGAGTCCTGTCCCTAGTGTCAGCAAATGGACCCCATAATCTCCTTCTGACCAGTTGTCTGACCCCTATACCACCTGTGGGCTGAGAGGTCAGGAAGAACTGCTGCCACCATTGATTCAATCAGCTCCTGTTTTTCTGGGGCCTGGTCTGTATGGGCTTGATCTTGCAAGGGACTGAGCTGTACTTTTATCCTGGTGCAATAGACCTTTCCTGCCAACTTTCTCAGCTGTCTCGGACTGAAAAATTGTTTCACTCCATCTTTTTTGTGGGTTCTGTTGCTCTATAATTTGTTTTTGAGGCTTTATTTAAAGGTGTTTGGAGAAGTTTGGGGAAGAGCTCAGGCAAGTACCTGCCTTTTCTCCACCTTGCTTTTCCCCTCCCTCCCTCGTATTTTCAACTGCCCATATCTCTGAGTCTGTGTGGGCTCTGCCTACTCTGGTTGGAGAGGCCTGGTTTAGAGCCTGCTTTGTACAATTTCCACTGAAAGAGCTAGATTTGTAGGTTTCTTTTATTCAGGCAGAGAAGTCCTTTCCCTATCGCCAGCTCCACATCACCACATCTCCCCATCTTAGAGTTGGGGTAAATCCTTTCCATTTCATAATCGGGCAAGGTAAATGTTTTCTGTTTCTTGTGAGGTGGAAGGATGATGAGTTCATAATGAATCATTGCCATGAAGGTAGTGGGTAGAAATTTCCACAATTAGAGCTTGAAAAAACATGTTTTTCAGATTATTTTCAGTCTTTACCTGGAGACAACTGGGGGTAATTAGGGCTAGTGGGAGCTTGTTTGATATACTTTTATTTCAGAAGGCTTTATAATATAGAGGAGGTGTTAGTACTACCTTTCTCTTGTTGATATAGTTTGATTACTATACATTGGACTTATTTCTACTTGTTTTAAGTTTGTTGCAGTGGAAATTTAGGGTTAAAAAATACTGTCATATTGCTAATAATAGTCGATAAGTATTCATTTTTCTTGGAATCCCTTACTCTCCTAGAATAATTTTATACATACATGATAGATGTTTATTTTATATAAAATCATACTTCTTATGTAAAATCTTAGTTGACAATAACATGAAATATATAGATATTATAGCTATCATTCTATGACACAGATAAAAGACTTTCCAAGAAATTACTCTATTTTTTTTCTTCAAATATGCCACTTCCTCCTTAATTTTAAGTTATATTTAGAGTGAACAGCTTACCAAAGAAAACTTTGTTGCCCTTGGAGATTTCTTCTAATCTAAACTCTCTCCTCATCTTCCTAATCCTTCATATTATCAACCTTTGAACATAGATTTTGGGTCATACAGGGAAAAATTGGGAGAATGATAAAGCACATACTTTGGTGTAATTATAAGGTCTGTTGTGTTCAGTTTGGCAGCACTCACTGCAAAAATCAAGTTTTTAACTCAAAATTTTACTCCTTCAATTATTCAAAGGCATTGGCAACAAGGTATGGAAAACTGGTGTTGAAAGGTAGACAGATTTACAGTTTAAGTCTAATATCCTGGAATGTTTCCCTAGCAATGAAAGGTCTTTAATGAATCCTCATACTCAAGCCAAGAGAAATTAACAGTAGCAAGCAATAAGAGCTTTTATTATACTAAAGGGCATAACACACATGAACCTTACATTAAATATTTTATCCCAATAGACAATGCAATCTCTCAAGAGTTTCGCTCATTCTGAAATCTCTAAGATATAATTTAGAGAACTGGGCCTTCAGAATTATTTTTTCAATAGGCTGGGCCAATTTAAGAACAGCTGAATAGACTTTTAAATTGATAATGGCACATAACCAGCAGTAGAGGATCACAGCATGGAAGCAGTGGAAATAGTTACTGATGGGGAGACAATTTTGAGCTCATAGGTACACATACAAAAGGAAATTCATACCCCAGCTTCGCTTGGATTTGATTTGACACTTTTACTGTGGACTATTAGCAGTTTTCTATCTCAGTTATCTCGAGTCTCAGTTTTTAAAACAAAGCTTTTAGAAAATGAAATTTTAAGATTTTTCAAAGGGAAGAGAGATGACAGTGACCTTAAATTTCACAAACTGTTTGAAGAGCACAATAATTAAGCATTATTTTAAATAATATAAATTAGAAAGAAATAAACATGATTCAGTGCAAATATCACTGGGATGGAAATCAAAAGATCTCCTTGTGCCAAGTATGTGAATTTGGCTAAGTCAATTAATCTAACTGGGCCTTATGAGATGTTTCCTCATCCACAAAATTGAGGTATTCTGGTCCTCCTATGATTCTAACCTTAGAGATTACCATAATAAAATCTTAGGATGGTAATCTGAGATAAATTTAACATTTCATCTACTTTTCAAGGAGTGGTAGATTTATGTCTCTTGGAATCAAATACATATGGCATTATAGTTAAAATCCCATAAACTGACAGGCACCTATTCAAAATATGGTCACATTTTTTTTTTCTTCCTTCCTTTCTTCCTCCCCACTTTCTTTCTTTCTCTTTTTCTTTCTTTCTCTCTTTCTTTCTTTCTTTCTTTCTTTCTTTCTTTCTTTCTTTCTTTCT
>NW_020954723.1:9274016-9285215 GCF_900497805.2 Vombatus ursinus
CTTTCTTTCTTTCTTTCTTTCTTTCTTTCTTTCTTTCTTTCTTTCTTCCTTTTTTCCTTCTATCATACCTTTCTAACTTCCTTTCTTCCTGTCTCTAAAAACAAAGTCACCTCTACTGTAGGATGTCATTTTGTCCAAAAAAAAATAAGATTTGTGCTTTTTTTTTTACAATCTGAATCTAGGCATTTTAATGCAATGAAAAGTGAGTATGAGTCAGCAATGTGACAAGAAAGAATCCAGAAAAGCTAGTATTATTATGGACCTCATTGAAAGTATCAATGCTTACAAGAATAAGGGTGTCATAATCTCCTGTATTTTGCACAGGTGAGGAAATATATTGTGTATTGAATTCAATTTTGAGCACCATAGCTTAGGAAGGCCATGGAGAAAATGGAGAATATAATGAGGAAGGCAACCAGAATGGGGGTCTTAACTCAAATCTAATCTTCTGTAATAAGCCTTTCCCAGTTCATCATAATGCTAGCATCTTCCCCCTGTGACTATATCTGATTAATCCTGCATATATCTTGTTTGTATATAGTTATTTGAATATTGTCATCCATAGTAAATTGTAGCCTCCTTGAGAGAAGAGATTGTGTTTTGCTTTTCTTTGTATCTCCAGCTTTTAGCATACTATCTGACACATCCTTAAGTTTGAAATAAATACTTGCTGACTTGACTTGACTTGTTGAAGGGTTTTGAATATGGCTTAGTTGAAGGAACTGGGATATTTAGTTCTATTTAGATATTTAGAAAGGACTAAGGAAAGGAAACAGGAGGTGAATGATTTCTTCAAGTACGTAAAGGCTGTCAGGTGGAGGAGAGGTTAAACATGTTGGTCTCAGATAGAAAAACTGGAAATAATGGGTGAAAGTTTCAAAGGGTCGAACTTAGGCCTAATTTCAGGACAAACTTCCTAATGATTAGAGCTATCCAAAAGTAAAATGTCCTACCTAGGGAGGCAATGTATCACCTCTCACTGGAACACTTTGGGCAAAGGATGAGTAACTACTTGTCAAGTATTTTGTAATGGGATTTTTGTTCCAATATTAATTAAATTACATGACCCCTGATGTGATATTATGACCTGTGCATAATTAGAAAGTCTATAATTCTGACCAGGTGTTTAAGAATGAAATTTGGATATTTTGTTTCATTTTTCCTCCATCCCTATGCCCTCACTACTGTATTGAATCCTATCAGATCCATACATTTAGATCTGCTCTATAGAAAGAAAAAGTCAATAAACTGTTTCCTTGAAAGTAAAGCCAGAGTGAACAAAAGCTAATTATCAGACTCATTTGGAGCTTTAATACATGTATTTCTGTGGTTATCTTGGTCTCTGGAAAAAAAAAATGTGGCTTAAGGGTGCCCCTGCATATGCTTCTCCCAGAGAGAAGTGATAACCTGGTAGGGCTTGAAAATGATTTCGATCCTTCCTTTGATTGAACCAATATCAACAATGTCATTAACTTGAAAGGGGGAAGAGGGGTTATTTTTGCATTTAGTGGATGGGAAAAGGGAGTTCCTTTTAGAATAGGAAAAACAACTTTAAACTTTCTTTTGCTTTTTTAATGTATTAATGAAGGGGAAAATAAAGGAACATTATTTTATGTAAGCTATTACCAAGCACAGCAGACCATTGACAAGGAAAAGAAAATGAGAAGCCAACTTTCTATGGATAGTTTTCCTCTGACTAACTCTATCTTTCATTATAGAATTCTCTCATTCAAATAAGAAAAGATGGATATGATGAGAAATAATGCACAGCCCAAACTTCCATCTCTAGCAATAAAACTATGAAGGGTGTGGCAATAATACAATCTCTCCCTTTTGGCTATTTACCAATGGAAGTGAATTATAAATGGAATACTTAAAAAGTCTATTTTTTCATTTACCTGAATTTTCTTAAAAAAGTGAAAGAAACCAAAACTCACAAATACTTATTCTATTTTTAGAATTCTAAGACAACAATATCTAATATAGCAAATCAAATCTAAACAAAACAATTCATTTTTAGGGTATCAAAATCCATGTTCTATTAAACTCCTAAATTCAGTGTAATTGGTATTGTATAAATAGGACTTAGCTATGAATTATTTATACCTCTACTCTGGAACTTTTTATCTTTTTTTCATTTCAAAAGAAAAAAATATTTCATAAATTTCTTCTTAGTACTAGAAATTTTACCCTACTGTAAGGGGAAGGACCATGACTAACTGGATGACTAGAGAATACTTTTCCAGCACTAGGGCCTAGAGAAAAAGGAGGCATAAGCAGAGAAACTAGCAGTTGAAAAGGTTAATTGAAGAGTAAGAAAATTAAGCTCCACACATAAATATGTTAAAAAGAAAAAAAGAGAATTGCACTTTATATTCCCTTCACTCTGATAAGAGAATCAATATGGTGCAGTGGAGAAAGGACCTCAGATAGTAAGATATGGGTTTAACTTCTGCCTCAGGTCACTTATTGGCTATGTGACCATGAGCAGATAATTTTGCCTATCACAGCCCCAGGTAAATCTCTAAAATACAGGTTTGTAATCTGAGGTCCATGAACCTAAAAAAATTAATTATTATATTTCAACATAGTTTCCTTTGTAATAATAATATTAATAGTAATAATAGCTAGGATTCATATAGCATTTTAAAATTTGCAATGTTTTAAAGACAGTATCTCACTTTGTTGTAACAATAAAATTGGAAAGTAGGTAACATAATTATTCCCATTTCATAAATGTGGAAATTGAAGCAGAAAAAGGTTAAATGACCTCTCCTGTGTCACACAGCTTGTAAGTGTTTGTGGCCAAATTCAAATGCAGATCTTGACCCTAGGTTCAGTGCTCTATTCATTGAGATATGAATATACCAAAAAATATTTTAGGAAGGGGTCAATAAGCTTTATTTGATTTACAACATAGCATAGCACTCTAAATAGGCTAAGAACCCCTATTCTAAGGCTTTAAATTGAAAAGAAAAATAAAAACCAACTACTAATTTATATTGGTAGAGGGATTTTTCTTACTAGGAGTTCACTTTTTTTGTTTTTTAAGAATTTATTTTATTTTTTAATTTATGTCATAAATGTGGTATGGTATAAATAAATACTATAAAACAAACATTTTCGTAACACAGTAAAAATGATTGCACGTGAAACTGCGAATCTACTACATACAACTTGCTATTCCTTTCAAATATACAAAAACATGTAAATGTACATGTAAATTTCCTTTTTTTTCCTCTTTTTTTTTTTGGAGTTCTCTTCCCTTATGAAAGTACAGCTCCAGTCAGGAAAACAAAAAAACAAAACAAACAAACAAACAAACAAACAAAAAACGAGTAGCTTGTAGGTACGTTGGATGCTGTGTGGTTGGAATTGGGGGAGGGAGGAGAAACACATAACATTTCTACGTTCTTCTTAGTACTAACAACAATGCAATATGCAGTGTTTCACATATATGTATTTACTATTTTATATGTTAGAGTCAAATCTCTAAACACTGACATTATTTATGTCAATTTTTTAAGGATCCATAATTTCGTCAGCTTAGGTAATCTCTTATCTAATGCACATCTTGATCCCAATTAGGTAGTTAATCTTTGAGAGTTTCTAAGACAGCAAAATGCAACACCTTGTCCTATCTTCAACTGAGGGATGGGCAGTTTTGAACTTTTCTAGACTTATCCTCAGAAAACATGCATGTATCTCATCATGATCCCATCCTCAAGGCCTTTCAAGTGCTCACATGCAAGAACTTATTCTTCACTTTGTATAACCTTCAAAAACCCAGGATCCCTTATCAATCATGATGAGGCATCATAGTAGAAATTTAGTAGAGACATTAATATTACATAAAAATATAATCTGGATGATATTACATAAAACTACAATATAGTAGAAAATGTAAATTGTTCTTGGGTATGTATTTTTAATTTTTCTAAAAAATTGGTATTCTTGTTTTAATATGATTGCCATTCGATGATTCCCCTGGTTCCCCCTACTACTTTTAAAGAACTCCCTTTAATAAAGATGTACTGCTAAGAAAAACAATTTAGATCCTATTCCACTCTATTGACTAAGTATTGTTATTATCTTAAAATTTCAGATCTTCTGTCTTGAAATGAAATATCATCATATTAGAATTTTGGGCAAGTGGTATCAGTTTAACTCTTGGTGCCTTAATTTACTCACTTTCAATAAGAGAAGATTTAAATGGATAATTCCTGAGGTTTCTTCCAACTTTGTAATCTTCTGATCCTTTTTCCCACTAGATGGCCATAGCCCACTGGTATTGTCTTCTGAAATGAGGGAAGCCAAATCTCTAGTACTTTTTCCAATGACTTTCTTTTTCTTCTTCTTCTTTTTTTACATGAAAATTTTTTACTATGACAAAGACATCATACAATTTTTGTGATCTTGTTCTTTCCTTCTTGCCTTTGTACAAAGCCAAAAGAGAAATATTTGCAACTTTTACAACCTCGAATTGGACTCCAGGAATATCACCAACAGCATGACCTTTTTGACCAAATCCAGCAACCAAAACTTCATCATTTTCCTCAATAAAGTTCAAGCAGCCATCTTTGAGAACAAAGGCAGTGATTTTTTTACTGTTCTTAATCAGCTAGACTCTCACACACTTCCTGATGGCAGAACTGGGCTGCTTGGCTTCCACACCAACTTTTTCCAAGACAATCCCTTTTGCATGAGATGCTCCTCCAAATGAGTTGGCCTTCAAGGCAGTGCTCAAATGAGCTTTCTTGTATTGTTTGTCATACCACTTTTGGTCTCTCCTGTGGCTTCAGAGCTTTCTAGCAGAACAAAGAACATGACACTTACCCATACTGCCGCAGTCTGAGCCCAGAGAAAGGAGAGAAGGCCAATGTTTTTCTGTTTCAAAAAAAAAAAAATGGTTGGAAAAAAGACATACTCTAAATAAAAGATTGTAAAAGTCTGTACTGTTAAAGGGATAACTTTTTCTAAAGGAATGGATCCCACAAAATGGGGCAGATAGAAAACTTGGACAGAACAAGGAATGCTTCTGACTAAAAATCACTTAAGAGATTTAGGATTTTTAAGTCCTGGTATGTTAATGATTAGTCAGATTTGATGACCAAAAGAATTGTCTATTTGAAATGAAAGGCTTTCTTGCCTCAGAATCCTATAGAAATGCCAATGGCTGTATCCGAAAGATTCTCAGAAAGCTATTCTTCATGTATTTTTGATACTTAAAGCCATCAGCTGAGAAGAAAGCTATGCACAGGTAAACATTATCATCTGATTGATGAGTTCATTTCTCCCCTGAAAGTATCTGAAGCACAATGAATCAGGTAATAAAGAGGTCAAGTGACTGCAGGTTTGTACTTAACTCCAGTTTATTATGTTTTAGAAATGATTCAATAAGGCTGCAAAATCGACAGCATAAATCAAATGCTTCACATTTCAATATTCCATCACAGCCGCAAGCAGCTGACATTTTCTTTTGAACTACTGGGAACATAAGTATCCATTGCAGGACCATCTTTTTTTCTGCCTATGACTTTCATTATTTTTACATTAAGAATCATTTGGAATGATAAAAAAGCAATGTTCTTGGTCATTTGAGCAGCACTGTATCCTGTGAATTACAGATTCTCCCCCACCATCTGCATAAAGAAGATATAATTATGGCTAGTACAATATCCAATGTTATTACTCTGGAATTATAGAGAGACAGTTAGGAAATCAAAGGCTGTCCATGGGGTTTCACTCTGGAAATCCAATCTCATTTTGAAAGTTTCCAAGAAGACACAGCTTTTGACTTCTGGGTGAAAGAAAGAAAAGCAATTTTCAATTTAATGTGGGGCCTCTCTTTGCAAAAGACAATGCTGAAAATGATGTATATGCATAATTACAAATGGGATCCCATTCTAAAGAAAATCGTTATGAGCTGAAGTACAACATGCTTTTTGGACTAATATATGTGACTGTAAACCACACAGAATCATTCTTAAACAATAAAAAAGCAGGAATAAACAAATATCTATGTAGTTCAAACTAAATACCAATTTGCACATTAAACAACAACAAAAATAATCAATTAGATTAAGAAAACTTTTTTTTTGAAGACCTCACTTTATGACGAGACATTTTCTGGAAAATGGGGATAGACAGACCATAATGAAACAGTCCTTGCCCTTAAGGAAATTACATTTGAATACCAACAATAGCAATGGCAACCTGGTAGAAAGATTGCTGTATTTGCATCCAGAAGACCTGGGTTTGAATCCCAGCTTCGCCATTTCTAGCGTATGTGACCTTGAATAAGTGAGTCACTTAATCTCTTTGGTTCTCATTTTCTTTATCTATCAATAAAAGGAGACAGTACATGATTGCACATGTATAACCTCTATCAGATTGCTTAGTGTCTAGGGGGAGGGAGGGGAGGGAGGGGAAAGGGGGAAGATAGAATTTGGAACTCAAAAAAATATTTTTAATGTTAAAAATTGTTTTAACATGTAATTGGGAGAAAATAAAATATTATTTAAAAATAAAAGGAGACAGGACTAGATAATATCTAAAGTCCTTCCTAGCTTTAAATCTATGATTCTTTGAAATGAGGGTCTGCAAAGTATTTTCACATACATTATGTGATATTTACCTACTCTAGTACTGATAATACAGATATTATCAATATCAAGAGGAAGTATGGTAAGAAGGCAAAACACTCATCAGAAAACCTATGGTTAAATTTTAATTAATTCTTTACATAATAAATATGCCATTCAAGCTATGTTATCTCCAATTTAATTTGTGTATACATAATTATATAATTATATTGACTTCCCTTTTTACACTGGGAGCTCCTTGACAACAGGAACTATCTTTTTTTTTTTTTTTCCTTTTGGTGAGGTGACCAGGGTTAAGTGACTTGCCCAGGGTCACACAGCTAGTAAGTGTTATGTGTCTGAGGTCAGATTTGAACTCAGGTCCTCCTGACTCTAAGGCCGGAGTTCTATCCACTGTGCCACCTAGCTGCCTCAGGAACTATCTTTTACTGTATGTACCAGGAACTGTGCTATGCACTAGTGATTCAAAGAAAGGCAAGGGACAGTCCTTGGAAGATTGTTATTGTTTGGTCATGTCTAACTCTTAATGACCTCGTGGACCATAGTACACCAATACCGTCCAGGGAATTTTCTTGGCAAAGATACTGGAATAGTTTACCATTTTTTTTTTTCCAGTGGATTAAGATAAACAGAGGTTAAGTGACTTACCCAGGGTCCCACAGCTAGTAAGTGCCTGGGGCCAGATTAGAATTCAGGTCTTCCTGACTCCAGGTCTAGCACTCTATCCACTGAGCCTTGACTGTCAGTAGATACTTAATAAGTATTTATTAACTAAGTGCCTGATTCAAACTCAATGAGGTTCAGTTTCCTCATCTTTAAAACTGGGATAATAATTAACTGGCGACCTCATAGGGTTATTGGGAAGGAAGGGCTTCTTGTAAACTGTATACCCTATGTAAATGTGAATCTTGATTCTGTCTCAGAGACATGATGGCAGCAGACCTTAGAGTCAGAAGGATGTTCAGGCCACCTTGACATGCACTAGCTTTATGATACTTGGTCTGAGTGCTATAGTTACTATCAAAGGTGAAGGCCTCCATAGAATTATTCAGACTAAGATGAATTATATGCTCTTGAGTTTTGAATATAGCAATACAAGAGTCCTCCTAAGTATAATATATACTTCATCAAATTACCTAATGGGAATCTTCAACTGGTTGTCCCATAGGCCTCTCAGAAACCATATGTCCAATATAAAATTTATCATCTTTCTTTTCAAAGCTAACTTCTCTTTTTCTGTCAATAGCACCACCAGCCTGATAGTCACTTCAGTCTCCCCATTGCCTCTAATATCAAATACAAGTTCTTCTTTTCAACATTTAAAGGCCCTCCCAAGCCATGGAAGATCAATTTCACATTGCTTCTACTCACATGCTTATTGTTCTAGCCAAATAAACCCACTTGCTGTTCCCTATTCTATCTCTTACCTCAGTGCCAACGGGCTAACTGGGTTGAAAGAAGCCAATAGACCTCATACTCATCAGTGAATTAGGGGGATGTGTGCCCCAAGCACACGAAGACTTCTCCTGGTGGAATGGGTGGATGGGAACACTTTGTTTCAACAGCCATGAAGGCGCTTGAAGTAGGCACTGTGGAGCACTTAGAGCTTGGTCAGACATCAAGACAACAACGTCATCTACTGCATCCCAGAGCTTTGCCAGTCAGCTTGTCTTTTGCCTTGCCACTGGACTTCTATGATTCTGGGAGGAGAGCAAGGGTGACGCCTGTAAAACTTTGCCTCACTTTAATCTAATTCACACACGTGTCAAGACGTCACCCATGATATCCTTGGTCTTCTTTGAAAACAAAGGACAAACAACAACAACAACAACACTTCAGTACAAGCTGTGCCCCATGCCTTCTTCTTTATCTCCGTATCTTAAAATCCCTAGTTGCCTTCAAGGGCCAGTTGAAGTGTCATCTTGTATAGGAAATTTTTCCTGATGTTACTAAGTTTTTATTGTTCCAATTCCTTTTACTTATTTCCTATACATTTTACGTTGCCTTATCTGTGCAGGTATTGTTTCCTGGTAACAGAATGTAACCTCTGTAAGGATATTAAGTCTTCGTGTGTCCATTGCCTAATACAATGATCGGTTCATTATAGGAGCTTAAGAAAAGTGTGTTGAGGATTGAATGTATAAATAATTTCCTTTGAGGAAAAGGCTAATAAGGAAAGAATTTAGGTGAAAACTCACATAATATAGAGGGGTAAAGCTGGGGGGGGGGGGGGGGGGCGGGAGTCCTTTAAAGATTATCTAGCCTAATCTTCTTTTGCATATGACTGAACAGAGGTTCAGATTAATCAAATCACACATAGCAAGTAACTGGCAAAGCAAGAACTAGGATCCACATTTCTGATTCTGGTTGACTGGATAGAGTGCTGGTCTTAGGGTCAGAAAGACCTGAATTGACCTCCACACTCAGATAATAATTAGCAATGTGACCCTGTGGAAATCACTTAACCTCTGTTTGTCTCAGTTTCCTCCTCTGTAAAATGGTTATTACAATAACACATCCTTCCCAGGGTTGTTGTGAGGATAAAATTTGATAATAATTGTAAAGCACTTAGAATACAGATACTATGTGCCTGGCACATAGTAACCCTTATATAAATGTTTGCTTATCTATTTGTTACTATTACATTGCACTATATCATCCCACATTTTCTTATCTTCTATTGATTAGCATGCTGTTGGGAAAAAAAAAATATAGTTCCTGGTGCTTTAAAAATAATAAATAAAATAAAAGTGAATTTGTCAGTGCTTTAAAATAATCCAGGCAATTGTAAATAGCTTAGAAATAGCTTCTCTGTATTATATAATGATACTTATTTACAAAGGGATTTGGTGCATTAAATTTTCCTGGATGTTATTATCTTATCATGGGCAAACTGGGTATTTGTTTTATGATCTATAGGCTCACCTACATTTATAAATCATTTTGTGGGGACTACAGAGGAAGTGATATTTTAGTGGTCCTGTAAACTTGACCTAGAAATCTGCCACTATAAGGACTTTTCCTGATCTTCTTCATGGAGGCAGAAATGTCATTGAATTTTATGATCAAAAACCAGAGGATTTAGAGTTAAAATGGGTCCTTAAGAGGTCATATATTTCAACCCCTTTAATGATTAGGAAACTGAGACCCAGAGACATTAAGTTGCTTGCCAAAGTTCACACAGGTTGGATGTAGCAGAGCTGAGATTTGAACTCAAGTACTTGGACTCCACTTTTTCTACCATACTATATTGCCTCCACACATATTTCTCGACACCTTGTTCAAACACAAAGTGGAACATGGTTACAAAGAAAAGTGTCCTGGTTGTGGAGTAAGACAACCTGGGTTTACATCCTGACTCTCTTATTAACTAAATGAACTTGGGCAAATCAAAAGACTTCTCTGGGCCTCAAATTCTTCATAAAAAGAGGCCATTGGATTTGATGACTTTCAATGTCCTTTCAGGTCAAAATCTATGATCTTACGTGGGATCTTTAGTAAGAGTAGCAAGTTAGTAATAAAAAAAAATATTAAAAGTTTTTGAGCATGAAATTTGGGGCAGCTAGGTGTCACAGTGGATAGATTGCTGGGCCTCAAGTCAGGAAGACTCATGTTCCTGATTTCAAATCTGGCCTCAGAAACTTTACTAGATATGTAACCCTGAGCAAGTTACTTAACTCTGTTTGCCTCAGTTTATCTATAAAATGAGGGAGAGAAGAAAATGGGAAACCACCCCAGTGTCTTTGCCAAGAAATCCCTAAATGGGATTATGAAGAGTTGGACAAACTGAAAAGATTGAACAAGATCATGAAATTTATAGCTACGAAATTGAAGATAGAAACATTTGAATTAAACTATCCAAACCAGACCTTGGACTCGTGTGTAGACAACACTGTATCCCTTTACAAAATGCTCCCAGAGATTTTTAATGCATACACTGGACTTCTGAATTTATTTTTAAGTCTCTTAAAGTTTGTGACTTATTTAACCCAGTAGGCATTTCCTACTTGGAAATTCCTTGAGTATGAAAAGAAGAGATAATTTATATTTGCAAATTACAAGCTCATTGATGCTACAGGACATCCGTTTTACAGAAGGCTTAGCCCCTGAGTGCAGTTTTTTTTTTTTTAGCATCCTTCTCCTCTTTCATTGTTAATGTATAGCCCTCAGTCACACTTAAAAGAAATCATTTCTCATTCAAAATTCATTGTGTTTTAATTGCCGATTTATTAAGAAACTGGCAGTTTTCTATTGATTATTCCAGGATGTTGTAGAAACTGGAACCAGGCAGAGAATGCCTTGTAGGATTGACAAGGCTTCACACTAAGTGGTGAGGATGCTGTTATGTGTAAACTGTCTAAAAAGAGCAGAACATGACAGAGTATTCCAAAGCAGTGGGGATGAAAAATGTGCTATCAGTAAATGTAAAAACAGGCAGAGGTAAACTGTACCATAGAATGTTCCTAAAGGAAATTTTGTTTGGACTTTACTCATATACTCCATCAATTCTTACTGCCATAATCTCTCTCCCTATCCCTCTCCCTGTACCTCTCTCTCTCTCTCTCTCTCTCTCTCTCTCTCTCTCTCTCTCTCT
>NW_020954723.1:9285225-9287229 GCF_900497805.2 Vombatus ursinus
AAAAAAAAAACAACAGAAAAATATTAAAGAGGAATATCCATCCATGTGTTTAGAAAGCATCTTAAATTTAAAAATTGAAAATAATAATCCTTTGCTGTCCGATGAAAGAAAACATATGCATATACTGACAATATTTCATAGCACCACAGACTCTCAGATTTGAAAGAAACCTTAGAAATCATCTAATCTAGCCCATACTTGGAAAAGGGTCCCTTCAGTAATACCCATAAGATATCCATTGATGGAGAACCAACTACCTTTGGAGAGTACCGTTTTCTGTTTTGGAAGATATCTTCTTGTTAGATTTTTTTTTTTACCTCACAAAGACCTGAATCTGTCCCTACATCACTTTTTTTCTTTTTATTTTTTTTGGGTGAGGCAATCTGGGTTAAGTGACTTACCTAAGGTCACACAGCTAGCAAGTATCATGTGTCTGAGGCTGCCCTACATAATTTCTTAGCTATGTTTCCAGTTATACCCCTCAGAACCAAGAAAACCATGTCTAATCTCTCTTCCATGTAGCAGTTCTTCCTATGCTTGTTAATAGCTATTGTGGACTCACTAAGATTTTTGTTTTGTTTTGTTTTGCTGCCAGGCTAATAAGGTCTAGATCTACTGATTGATATTAATGTATCCTGGTTTCCAGTCCTCTCACTGTTCTGGTTACTTTTCTCTGAATGCTCTACAGTTTGTCAGTGCCATTTCCAAATATGTCTATGATTTACCACAGAAGGAACCACATTTTCATAAATAAAAGTCCTATTCTTACTAATGAGAGTGAGAAATATATCATATTAAAACACTAATTTTACCATGTTGCTCAAGTACTACCAAATAAAATAAGTACTTTTTTCTAGTAGTCTTTCCACAATGGGATTCTAATACTACACTGTTACTATTATGACTGTGACTATGTGATGATGACGACAATGACTACTACTACCACTTCTACTATTACTACTACTACTACTACTACTACTACTACTACTACTACTTATAACTATTAACTTTTATATAGCACCTATGATGTGCCAGGCATCATTGTACTAAGCACTTGAAAAATGTTATTTCTACATTTGATATACATATTACAATCTACATTTCAGTCTTTCATCAATTACTCCCTTTCACATGTTCTAACAAAATGGGATGACTGAAATGTTCCCAGATGCCAACATTTTTATTTTTCATTTCTGTACAATCTTGTAACTGATTCCTCTGTCATAGAAATGTGCTCATTTCTCAAATCTGCCTTTCAAAAACTTTATCTGAATTCTATACTTAGCAAAGATGTCATCTCCATAAAGCTTTTCTAATATTTCTATTTGAAGTTCTCTCTTTTCAAATTCCTTCGAATTTTTTTGTCTGTGTATATGCTAGATTCTTCCAGCAGAATATAAAGAACTTGTGGACAAGAACTGCTCAGTTTTGTTTTGTTTTTGTTCTTTTTGCATCCATAGATCCTATCAAAATACCTAACACATAGTAAGGGGCTAAATAATGTTCATTGCATGAAAGAAAGAATGATTAAATGTAATTATCATACACTTATGCCTAAAAGTGCTGTAAAAATTAGAAAATTTGGAATTAAGATGAGTGATGAAATATTTTAGTTTTCATTAACCTGCTCAGCATTGCTTAGACAAAGCATCAGCAAATTACAGCTCAGAGGCCAACTCTAAGCCCCATTTGTTTTTCTATGGCCTACCAGCTAAGAATGTATTTTACATTTTAAAATATTTTATTCAAATCATATTTTTATGTGTGTAAGTTAAATGTTATAAATGATTATATATTCAACTACTTTATTTCAAAATCTACTCTAAAAAAATTCCTTATTTCCAAACTAGTCCATGCAAAAATAGGTAGTAGGCCAGATTTAGCCTATGAACCAGTTTGCCAGTTGCTGGCTTAGCTAGTCACAAAATCAAGAAAAAAGCCTGGAAGCTAATTTCTCTCTCTCTCTCTCTCTCTCTCTCTCTCTCTCTCTCTCTCTCTCTCTCT